>NC_036867.1:22100613-22169727 GCF_002910315.2 Salvelinus sp. IW2-2015
CAATCAGTGTTGCTTCCTAAGTGGACAGTTTGATTTCACAGAAGTGTGATTGACTTGGAGTTACATTGTGTTGTTTAAGTGTTCCCTTTATTTTTTTGAGCAGTGTATTATAGGTAACTTTCATACAGATCTTAACCATGTGACCCATTCTATATATCTGTTGTTCGTCATGTAGGTTGAAAGGGGTGTATCTTGGCTATAACAGACCTTTGTATTTTTGTCTCGGGGCTCTCAATGAATCATCTGAGCGTGAATTGTCGACCAGCCATGACCACCCATCATTATTGTAGAGCAATCAGTGGATTAACTTTATATGTGCACGTTGTATTGACCTGCTCCCTTATTAATAAGTGATTAAAGATTTAGTTTAAYTGTCACGGCCGATGCTGGAAGAAGACCAAGGTGCAGCGTGGTGAACCTACATTTCTCTTTTTATTTAAAATGTCGCCAACAAAACAACAAACGAAAAACAACCGTGAAGCTTACAGGGCAATAGTGCCACAAACAAAGTTAACCTCCCACAATGAAAGGAGGGAAAAGGGCTACCTAAGTATGGTTCCCAGTCAGAGACAACGATAGACAGCTGTCCCTGATTGAGAACCATACCCGGCCAAAACATAGAAATAAAGAAAACAAAACTTAGAATGCCCACTGACCATACCAAATAGAGACATAAAAAGGCTCTCTAAGGTCAGGGCGTGACAGTAAGTATAACTCTAACTTGTGTGATAGGTTTGTCTCTCCTCATTTGATAGTAAAGAAATGAATCACCACAAAGCTAACATAGCTGCTGTCACAAACTCCAAACTACACACATTTGTCACTGACAACTGTGTAATATTCATTTTCCACTGAGCATCAATTTCTGTAATGTACTGGTGGACCTTTTTTGGGTGTGGGGGGTGGACACATCGGTCAATAAAATGAGCCAACAATATTATCTGGGTATACAGTGCTGTGAAAAAGCCTTTGCACCTTTCTAATTTTCTCAACATTTGCATATTTTTTATACTTTTTTGATACCTGAGTGAACATATAAAACAACAATTACATACTTACTTCCTTTATATCAAAAACAAAGTTAACCTCTGGGGCAGGTGGGACMCAAACGTGGCCAATAGCCAGGGAAAATACAGCGCGCCATATTCAAATAACATGATATAAAAATCTAACTTTCATTAAATCACACATGTAAGATACCAAATTAAAGCTACACTCGTTGTGAATCCAGCCAACATGTCAGATTTCAAAAAGGCTTTTCGGCGAAAGCATAAGATGTGATGATCTGATGACAGCACAACAGTAAACAAACAGAGTAGCATATTTCAACACTGCAAGCACGACACAAAACGCAGAAATAAAATATAAATCATGCCTTACCTTTGATGGCACTCCAATATGTCCCATAAACATCACAAATGGTCCTTTTGTTCGATTAATTCCGTCGATATATATCCAAAATGTCAATTTATTTGGAGGGTTTCATCCAGAAAAACACAGCTTCCAACTATCGCCACTTCTCTACAAAATATATCAAAAGTTACATGTAAACTTTACCAAAACATTTCAAACTAATTTTGTAATACAACGTTAGGTATTTTTAAACGTTAATAATCGATCAATTTGAAGACGGGATGATCTGTGTCCAATACAAAAGAAAACAAACTGACGCAATTGTTTTCATAACGTGGCTCTCTCAAAAAATGTACTTCATGTGACCCTCATTTACGATTGCCCTACTTCTTCAGTACACAAAGGAATAACCTCAACCAATTACCAAGGACTGGTGACATCCAGTGGAAGCGGTAGGAACTGCAAGAAAGTCCATTAGAAATCTGGTGTCTCTAAAAAAWKTAATTGAAAAGAAAGTGACATCAAAAAAATACAAGTTTTGAATGGTTTGTCCTCAGGGTTTTGCCTGCTACATAAGTTCTGTTATTCTCACAGATATGATTCAACCAGTTTTAGAAACGTCAGAGTGTTTTCCATCCAAATCTACTATAATATGCATATCTTATATTCTGGGGATGAGTAGCAGGCAGTTGAATTTTTGCATGCTATTTTTCCGAAAGTGAAAATGCTGGCCCCTGCCCACAAGAAGTTAAGCAACAAACATTGCCCCTGTGTGAAAAAGTATTTGCCACCTTACACTCAAAAACTGGTTYTGCCACATTTAGCTGAAATATACTCCAACCAAATGCTTCCTGTAGTTTCTGTGTGGGAATTTTGGCTCACTCTTCCATGCAGAACTGCTTTAGCCTCTACGGGATCAGTGTCAATAAACCGGGACAGTTGTTGCTCAATATGCGATAATGTGACTAGAGTGACGTTGTAAATAACAGCCAACTTTCCGGGACATAGACATGTCTTAAATGGGCAGAAAGCTTAAATTATTGTTAATCTAACTGCAGTGTCCAATTTACAGTAGCTATTACAATGGAAAAAACACCATGCTAATGTTTGAGGATAGTGGACAATCATGCCAACTGGTTTGATACATTCACTTCTGAAGGTAAATAGTGTACAGTGCCTTGCAAAAGTATTCATCCCCCGTGGCGTTTTTCCTATTTTGTTGKATTACAACCTGTAATTTAAATGGATTTTTATTTGGATTTCATGTAATGGACATACACAAAATAGTACAAATAGTGAAGTGAAATTTWAAAAAAATAACATGTTTCCAAAAATTCTAAAAGATTACAAATGGAAAAGTGGTGTGTGCACATGTATTCACCCTCTTTGCTATGAAGCCCCTAAATAAGATCTGGTGCAACCAATTACCTTCAAAAGTCACATAATTAGTTTAATAAAGTCCACCTGTGTGCAATCTAAGTGTCACATGATCTGTCACATGATCTCAGTATATATACAACTGTTCTGAAAGGCCCCGGAGTCTGCAACACCACTAAGCAAGGGGCACCAAGCAAGCAGCACCATGAAGACCAAGGAGCTTGCCAAACAGGTCAGGGACAAAGTTGTGGAGAAGTACACATCAGGGTTGGGTTATAAAAAAATATCAGAAACTTTGAACATCCCACAGAGCACCATTAAATCCATTGTAAAACATGGAAGAATATGGCACCACAACAACCCTGCTAAGTGAGGTCTGTCCACCAAAACTCACAGACCAGGCAAGGAGGGCATTAATCAGAGAGGCAACAAAGAGACCAAAAACAACCCTGAAGGAGCTGAAAACCTCCATAGTGTAGATTGGAGTGTCAGTCCATTGAACCACTTTAAGRCGTACACTCCACAGAGCTGGGCTTTATGGAAGAATGGCCAGAAAAAAGCCATTGCTTAATGCCTCTCTAGGCTAGATGGGACGCTACCGTCCCACCTGACCAACATCCAGTGAAAGTGCAGGGCGCCAAATTCAAACTACAGAATTGTAAGAAGAGACTTGAAGCTGTAATTGCTGCAAAAGGTTGCTCTAAAAAGTCTTGACTTTGGGGGGTGAATTCTTTCGCAAGCCCTGTACTTACATTCAGTAGTCTTGCTCTGATTTGTCATCCTGAGGGTCCCAGAGATAAAATGTAACTTAGTTTTGTTTGATAAAATCAATTTTTATATTCAAATGTAGGAACTGGTTTCTACAGTTTGACCCCACTGCTGTCTTTCTCCACATCCACCCCGCCCGATCATCTAGATGTGTGAAGGTCAGTGTCTTTTATGTAGTGAAACTAATGATCCATCATGTATGACATTCCTGGGTGTGTGTAAACTTAAATGTTTTATTACTATATCATTTTTGTATGTTCTCTATAGTTATATACTTAAATTTATAAATTGACCAATTCAGCACATTTGGGCAAACTCCTGGCAGACTTGATACAAAATATTGTGTYGTGATGTAATTTTTCACTGGATCAGTCTGAAACTTTGCACACACACTGCTGCCATCTTGTGGACACCATCTGTAAGCCATCATGACGCTTAATAGCAGCGATAGCCGCTGTTTACTTCTGAAGATAACTTTAGCGCCGCCCTAAAAACCTGATTCAAACTCGACACAAACCTTCAAATAGGTATGTAATGACACATTATATAAGCTCAGAGGTGATAAGTTGTTTTCGCTTCCCCACCCGCCATTTTTAAAAAGACCTGACGGACCTCATTGCCTTCTTCAATCATGCAGAGARGGGCAGCATGAAGTTCTCGCCAATAATTTTGCTGGAAAGGGGAGAAATTGTGCTTTACAATGGTATTCATATTACAGTTGACCTGGAAGTATTATGTTTTTTGGGTGGTAAAATAAGGTAAATTGTACGGAACAGCGCAATGTACAAAAGTGTGTTAGTTACCCTTAATATGTTATATTCTCCTACATTAATAAGTTATGTAACACCCAATTCCCATGTGTAAAAAAAGTAACTGCTCCCTCACACAATAATGGTTTCTCTTGACATAATGGYACCCATCTCATCCAAAAAGTTGACTCAAGTTTGTCAAAAAGCACCTGGATGATCCTTTTAATTTTTTTATTCAATTGTTTGAATTTTTGTTTTATGGATAGATGAGTCAAAAGTATAACGTTTTGAATGACATGGTTCCCATTATGCTTYGTGAACACCAAACACTGCATTCCACGGTAAGAACCTCATACCAATGGTCAAGCATGGTGGTCATAGTGCGATGGTTTGGGGATGCTTTGATTCCTCAGTACATGGACAACTTGCCTTAATAGAAGGAACCATTAGTTCTGCAGGGGAATGTCAGGCCATCTATCTGTGAGGTGAAGCTGAAGTGCAGCTGGTTCAGGCAGCAAGACAATGATCCAAAACACACAATCAAGTCAACATGAAAATGGCTTAAATGCAGTTTTGGAAAGGCCTAGTCAAAGTCAAGACCTTATCCCAATTGAGATGTTGTGGCAGGATTTGAAACTAGCAGTTCAAGTTTGAAAACCCACAAATGTCACTGAGTTAATTAAATAAATAAAATACATGTCAATATGTTTTGTTGCATGTTCCCTTTATCTACTATTAAGTTTTGGTTGAGGATCTGATAACATTCAGTATAAAAAAATATATGCAGAAACAGAGAAAATCAGAAAGMGGCAAATACTTTTTTGACAGCACTGTAATTTAACAAAATTTGAACTTCTAAAAGTGAGATTTTCACTGGATGGTTACTTTAAAACTGCAACATTTTCTATCAGCCTCATGGCAAAATGTGTAGAGTAGCAAYAAATGTGCTTTAAAACTGCACAATGTGAAGAATATCCTGAGATGAGCTATAGAACAACAAATGTTTCTCTGCCCCATGGCAAAATGTGTTGAAATGCAAAATACCCCCCAACAGAGGCATAATATGTCAAGTCAAACTACAGAATGTCAAAATGCTTCAAAACATTTGTATCCCTCACGGACTTAAAGCTTCTCCATTCAGGTTGCATAGGCTTTGATTTCCTGCTTAACTTTATTTAATGTCCAGAACAGGGAAAATATGTATACCTTCCTTATAGAACACAATCTTCCACCACTATGCTAGAGTGGCTAAATGCTAATCTGGATGTTGTGTAACACATGCAGACCATTAGTAGTCTGTTTTTTCCCCCACCCCTAACCTAACGTAGAGCTGTATTGCATTAGTGGAAACCAAGAATGTTCTCAGGGCGGGTCTGCTGGTTTCCGCAGCAGGTTAGGAGAGTTAACGTGGCAAGTGAGGAGAATTAGGTTATGGTTAGGAAAAGAGTTAGAGTTAGCTAAAATGCTGATGTTGTCCCAATGCAATTCAAACACATCTAGCTACAACCAGGTCTACCCTGAGAATAGTATTGGTTTCCACTAAAGCAATACTGCTACACAGCAAGTGTAAAAGAAACTGAAGCCCTGGTCTGATAGTTTCAACCTGATTGGCTGAACATAATACACATCTGTATTAGTGTTTAGCCACAAAATGGTGTTTCAAAAGGAAGGAACACATATTTTCCCATCCCCCCCCCCCGCCTTCTCGCTATTAAATCAAGTTACGAAGGATATTGAAGCCTATGTGGCCTGAATGGTGAATGTTTTAGGTAGGAACCGGTCCACGACAGATAAGGACATAGCCACGGGAAGTAGAGTTGCTGTAGAAATGCTCCTCCTCCCCAAAAATAGGGCCTCCTCCCCTCCCTCTCCCAATAGTTGAAAGTGCCATGCCTAGTGGATACTCACCCCAGTTGATAATCATCCTGATAATTGCCTTGTAACTTAACCTAAACCGAAACTAACTTCACACATATAAATAAAGTAAAGTATGATGGGGAAAAAAGGGGAGAATGGGTGAGTGAGGGGAAGCAAACAATGGATAATTATATAATCCAACATTTTGAAAAAAGAACAAGGCGGGTTCTTCTATTGTATTGATCTATTTATTCTAATTATAATCTGAAAATGGTACAGTGCATTCGGAAAGTCTTCAGACCCCTTAACCTTTTCCACATTTTGTTACGTTACAGCCTTATTCTAAAATTGATGATTTTAAAAAAGTAATCTACACACAATAGCCTATAATGACAAAGTGAAAACTGTTTTTTAGAAAAACTGAGCAAATGTTACATTTTAAACAGAAATATCTTATTTACATAAGCATTCAAACCCTTTGCTACAAGACTCGAAATTTAGCTCAGGTGAACCATATTTCCATTGATGTTTCTACAACTTGATTGGAGTCCACCTTTGGCAAATTCAATTGATTGGACATGATTTGGACAAGCACACACCTGTCTATATAAGGTTCCCTGGGTAACAGTACATGTCAGAGCAAAAACCAAGCCATGAGTTTGAAGGAATTGTCCTTAGAGCTCCTAGACATGTTTGTGTAGAGACAATCATTTTTAAATGGAAGAGGTTTGGAACCACCAAGACTCTTCCTAGAGCTGGCTGCCCGGCCAAACTGAGCAATAGGGGGAGAAGGGCCTTGGTCAGGGAGGTGATCAAGAACCCAATGGTCACTCTGACAGAGCTCCAGAGTTCCTCTGTGGAGATGGGGAAAACCTTCCTGGAGGACAACCATCTCTGCAGCACTCCACCAATCAGGACATATGGTAGAATGGCCAGATGGAAGCTACTACTCAAGAAAATGCATATGACAGACCACTTAGCTTTTGCCAAAAGGCACCTAAAGGACTCTCAGAACATGAGAAACAAGATTCCCTGGTGTTATGAAACCAAGATTGAACTCTTTGGCCTGAATGCCAAGCGTCACATCTGGAGGAGACCAGGCACCGCTCATCACCTGGCAAAGACCATCCCTACGGTAAAGCATRGTAGTGGATCATGCTGTGGGGATGTGTTTCAGCGGCAGTGACTGGGAGACTAGTCAGGATCGAGGGAAAGATGAACGGAGCAAGGTACAGGGAGATCCTTGATGAAAACCTGCTCCAGAGTGCTCAGGCCCTCTGGGGCGAAGGTTCACCTTCCAACAGAACAACAACCCTAAGCACACAGCCAGGACAACACAGGAGTGGCTTTGGGACAAGTCTCTGAATGTCCTTGAGTGGCCCATCCAGAATCCAATCCAACATCTCTGGAGAGATCTGAAAATAGCTCTGCAGCGATGCTCCAAATCCAACCTGACAGATCTTGAGAAGATATGCAGAGAAGAATGGGAGAAACTCCCGAAATACAGGTGTGCCAAGCTTGAAGCATCACACACAAGAAGACTTGAGGCTATAATTTCTGCCAAAGGTGCTTCAACAAAGTACTGAGTAAAGGGTCTGAATACTTATGTAAATGTGATCTTTTTTAAGGGGAGTTGAATTTTGAAGGGAGGGGTGGGAATGGAGAAAATACTGTATGTACATCTCTCTGCATCTGTCTTGGGGTATTTGGAGGGCCTTGGTCTTCTGAATGATTTTACTGACATTTTTATCTCATGGCTGACACACTTGAGACTGCTGCCTGGGCAGTTCTGTAAAGTCAGAGATTATATTGCTTATTGAACGGCGGTGTGCTTGATAGATCTAAAAAAGAAAAGCGCTCCAGTGGCATGAATCAAATATCTTCATTCCATTTTCCAAATCGTATTTGTCACATGCGCCGAATACAACAGGTGCAGACCTTTCAGTGAAATGCTTACTTTCTCTTAACCAACAATGCAGTTTTAAGGAAATACCCCAAAAATTTAAGTAAAAAAAAGTAAGATATGAAAAACAAAGAATTTTAAGAGTAGCAGTAAATAGCAATAGCGGGGCTATATACAGGGGGTCACCGGTACAGAGTCAATGTGTCAATGTGCGGGGGCACCGGTGTCAAGGTAATTGAGATTATTATGTACATGCAGGTAGGGTTGTTAAAGTGGCTATGCATAGATAATAACGGAGAGTAGTAGCAGCGTGTGGGGGGTGCAAATATTCTGGGTAGCCATTTGATTAGCTGTTCAGGAGCCTTATGGCTTGGGAGTAGAAGCTGTTTAGAAGCCTCTTGGACCTAGACTTGGCACTTCAGTACCGCTTGCCATGTGTTGGTAGAGAGAACAGTCTATGACTAGGGTGGCTGGAGTCTGACAATTTTTAGGGCCTTCTTCTGACACCGCCTGGTATAGAGGTCCTGGATGGCAGGAAGCTTAGCGCCAGTGATGTACTGGGCGTACGCACTACACTCTGTAGTGCCTTGAGGTCGGAGGCCTAGCAGTTGCCATACCAGGCAGTGATGCAACCCGTCAGGATGCTCTTGATGGTACAGCTGTAAAATCTTTTGAGGATCTGAGGACCCATGCCAAATCTTTTCAGTCTACTGAGGGAGAATAGGTTTTGTCGTACCCTCTTCAAGACTGTCTTGGTGTGCTTGGACCATGTTAGTTTGTTGTTGATGTGGACGCCAAGGAACTTGAAGCTCTCAACCTGCTCCACTACAGCCCCGTCGATGAGAATGGGGGCGTGCTCGGTCCTCTTTTTCCTGTAGTCCACAATCAACTCCATTGTCTTGATCACGTTGAGGGAGAGGTTGTTGTACTTGCACCATTTGGTCAGGTCTCTGACCTCCTCCCTATAGGCTGTCTCATCGTTGTCAGTGATCAGGCCTACCACTGTTGTCATCAGCAAACGTAATGATGGTGTTGGAGTTGTGCCTGGCCGTGCAGTCATGAGGGAATAGGGAGTAAATTAGGGGACTGAGAACGCACCCCTGAGGGGCCCCCGTGTTGAGGATCAGCGTGGATGTGTTGTTACCTACGCTTACAGCCTGGGGGCGGCCCGTCAGGAAGTCTAGAATCCAGTTGCAGAGGGAGCTGTTTAGTCCCAGGGTCCTTAGCTTAGTGATGACTTTTGAGGGCACTATGGTGTTGAATGCTGAGCTGTAGTCAATGAATAGCATTCTCACATAGGTGTTACTTTTGTCCAGGTGGGAAAGGGCAGTCTGGTGTGCAATAGAGATTACATCATCTGTGGATCTGGTGGTGCGGTATGCAATTTGGAGTGGGTCTTGGGTTCTGGGATAATGGTGTTGATATGAGCCATGACCAGCCTTTCAAAGCATTTCATGGCTACAGACTTGAGATCTATGGGTCGGTAGTCATTTAGGCAGGTTACCTTAGTGTTTTTGGGCACAGTTGACTATGGTTATCTGCTTGAAACATGTTGGTATTACAGACTCAGACAGGAGAGGTTGAAAATGTCAGTGAAGACACTTGCCAGTTGGTCATGCTCGGACTACACGTCCTGGTAATCCATCTGGTCCAGCGGCCTTGTGAACGTTGACCTGTTTAAAGGTCTTTTGTTTGATAAAGTTCATATTTATATCCAAAAATCTCAGTTTACATTGGCGCGTTATGGTCAGTAATGTTGTGCCTCGAAAACATCCGGCAAATTTTCAGAGAGCCACATCAATTTACAGAAACACTCGTCATAAACTTTGATAAAATGTACAACTGTTATGCACAGAATTAAAGATATACATCTCCTTAATGCAACCGCTGTGTCAGATTTCAAAAAAACTTTACGGAAAAAGCACACCATGCAATAATCTGAGTACAGCGCTCAGACACAAAAACAAGCCATACAGGTACCCGCCATGCTGTGGAGTTAACAGAAGTCATAAATAGCATTATAAATATTCACTTACCTTTGATGATCTTCATCAGAATGCACTCCCAGGAATCCCAGTTCCACAATAAATGTTTGTTTTGTTCGATAAAGTCCATAATTTATGTCCAAATACCTCCTTTTTGTTAGTGCGTTTATTTCACAATCCAAACTCACGAGGTGCGGGCAAGGGGAAAGTTCAGACGAAAAGTCCAAAAAGTTATATAACAGTTTGTAAAAACATGTCAAACGATGTATAGAATCAATCTTTAGGATGTTTTTAACATAAATCTTCAATAATGTTTCAACCGGAGAATTCCTTTGTCTTTAGAAATGCAATGAAACGTAGGTCGCTCTCACGGCCATGCGCATGACCAGCTCATGGCAATCTGCCAGACGTCTGGTTMAAACAGCTCTCATMCTCTCCTCCTTCACAGTAGAAGCTTCAAGCAAGGTTCTAAAGACTGTTGACATCTAGTGGAAGCCTTAGGAAGTGCAATACGACCCAATAGACACTGTATATTAGAAAGGCAATGAGTTGAAAAACTACAAACCTCAGATTTCCCACTTCCTGGTTGGATTTTTCTCAGGTTTTCGCCTGCCAAATTAGTTCTGTTATACTCACAGACATCATTCAAACAGTTTTAGATACCTCGATTTTCAAAACAGTGTCAAATGGTACCCTGTCTAGATATGGCTGAACAAACACTGCCTAGGGCTTCCACTAGATGTCGTCGTCTTTCGATTTTAGTCTTATTATTCTACTATAAAGGAGGGGCTCATGGGAGCTGTTCTAGTGAGTGGTCYTCAGAAATTCTCAGTCAMSATTTGRGCGRGAGGGAGAGAGAGAGCTCTCGTGCCAATGCTCTTTCTTCAGACAATGAAATTCTCCGGTTGGATCCTTATTGATGATTAATGTAAAACACATACTAAATATGGATTGCAAACATCATTTGACCTGTTTCTACGACCTGTAACGGAACTTTTTGAGTTTGTCTGGATGGATTGTTCGTGCGTCATGAAATGGATRCCTGGGATGAACATGCTAACAACAAGTGGCTAAATGGCTTTATGGAACTTTTCAGTCATTTATTGTCGATCTGGGAATCCTGGGAGTGCCTTCTGATGAAGTTATTCGAAGGTAAGTGCATATTTATGGGGTTTTTGTAGCTTTTGTTGACACCAAAATGGCGATTATTTCTTTGGCAGGATTGTGCTCTAAAACGCCGTTCTCAGATTAATCTTTTTCCGTAAAGTTTATTTTGAAATCTGACACAGCGGTTGCATAGAGGATAAGTTTATCTTTAATTATGTGAATAACATTTGCATCTTTTATCAATATTTATTATGAGTATTTCTGCAAAATCACCAGATGTTTTGGAATCAAAACATTACTGCATGTAACGCGCCAATGTAAACAGATTTTTTTTATATATATATATATATGCACATTATCGAACAAAACATAAATGTATTGTGTAACATGATGTTATATGACTCATCTGATGAAGAATTTCAACGGTTAGTGAATAATTCTATCTCTATTTGGGGATTTTGTGCAAGCTACCTGTGCTGTGAAAGAAATGTCTGTGCTTTTTTGTATTTGGTGGTGAGCTAACATAAATATACGTGGTGTTTTCGCTGTAAAACATTTAAAAAGGTCCCGTGTGGCTCAGTTGGTAGAGCATGGCGCTTGCAACGCCAGGGTTGTGGGTTCATTCCCCACGGGGGGACCAGGATGAATATGTATGAACTTTCCAAATTGTAAGTCGCTCTGGATAAGAGCGTCAGCTAAATGACTTAAATGTAAATGTAAAAAAATCGGACATGTTGGCTGGATTCACAAGATGTTTATCTTTCATTTGCTGTATTGGACTTAGACAGGTTAAATTAACCCATGTTTGGGTAGTCATGTTATTTTCAGGAGGCGTTGCCTATTGGGGGTGTGACTTTCAGATAGTTTTTTTGGGAGAATAGGTTTCTAATTGTACACTGCAAATGTCTATTTTCCTTCAATATGTTTGRAAGTCACATATTTTAATGTAAATGTCATAACATTATTAAAATAAAATAAAGCGGTAACTGCATGGACACTTGAGGAACTCAAATTCTGGTGTAAGCCTCATAAAACCTACAACAGTGTCAGTCATCAACCTTAACATTTGATGACAAAACAACAGGACATGAACTGGAATGACATTTACTCTGACGAGTAAAAATAACGTTACACCACCAACTAAGCCACTCCTCCAGTCTTCTGATCTGACGAAGTGGGTCATAGCTCAATAACCCAGCATCAATAACCCATCAACCCAACAAAATAACCCAAAGTGTGTTCTGTCCAATATTTACCCAAATTGGGTTGTTTTTAACCCATTGTTTTGCGCAGATAAGGCACTTTGTAGAAATTGTCAAGCCACCAACTAAAGCTGAAGTAAAATATATATTTTTAGCTTCATAGTGTTTTCAGCTGTCAGGAAGGAATGGAATAGGCTTAGAGCTTTAAACTAGTAATATTGGATACACACTGTAAAAGGGTTGACAGTGAATTACAGGCAGCTATTGAGGGGAGATGGGGTTTTGTATTTCACTAACTACATGGGATTGATCCAAGCAGGTTGGGTGCTAGGTAATGTGTTAAACATTAGTAAATCAACAAATATTTGGTGTTTTATATCACTTGCACTTCTAGAGGCTTTATCAAAGGGTTCCAAACTTGCAGCAACTACAGGACAAAATAAACTATATAGGGGGTACTTATAGATGTCTTGTTTCACACATGTACAAGTGTGTAACCTGTACAAGTGTGTGGTGTGAAATTATTATATATATTTTTTGTTGCATATCCCACTCCTCCTGAGACACCCTCGGAGATTGGGGTCACGGCCAGGGCACAGCCTTTATTGACGGTGACTGGAGCAATTAGGGTTAAGTGCCTTACTCAACAAATGTTGTACCTTTCTGTTACTGTCCCAATGCACTAACCGCTAGGCTACCTGCCACTAGGTAAATGCTCAATCATTAAAGGTTTAAGACTTGCTTCCACTCCAATCTGTCCCCAGTACATTTTTACATTAATGGGGCACTAATACCACATACCAGTTACACTGGTACAATATTCTCAATAACTGGTGCAACTAATATCCACAAGACACGCCTGAAAATATGTTAACGAGCCAGAAACAACAATACCATGGAACCACTAGTGGTCAAAAGGTTTTGGAGCTCCAAAAATGCAGTATGGTAATGTATCCCTTGGGATGGAGTAACAGTACCATTTAGAAATACAGCAATTCTTTCTCCACCCAACACATGTTCCCACAATGCACCATAATTGACAGTATGCTGAAGTAAAACCTTTCACCGTATTTCACTGTTGATAATAGCCCYAATTACTGTATAAGATACATATTTTTCCATTACAGTGCATCTAATGTCAGCCAATGTTTTTCAGAGGGGCGTTCCATCATGATAAATTCATATCTTTAGTTAACTACCTACCTAGTTCCATCAGCCACTCCATCTCTCATATCTTGGAATGCAGAGAATCATGGAGTTTAGACAAGTATGTCTTCAATAAATGCCTTATCTGTACATGTTGTCCTATGGGACTTAAAATAGGTGTAAGCATGAAGTGCTGAACAGCTAGGGTGATGGATGACCATGATGTTGGAATACTGAGTCAGTGCCAAAGGCCAGTTGAGACTAAGTTCCTCAGCATTGTAGTATGCTACACCAGGGTACAGGGTGGGGTAAATCAAATAATGCTCACTGACCTCAAATAATCATGTTATAGTATATTGAATTCAACTCAAMTCCTAAGGCTATATCAATACACCAAACCAAATCTAATACCACATTTACACAATCATAACATCAATCAAAAAACAACAAACTATTCATAATCTGACACTACAACATTTTTGAGGATTCATTACTTCACCCCATTAATACTATGTTGCTGTGAGCTGATTTGTATTGTTTAAAACAAAAAAAAACGTTATTAGATTATAATATTGGATTCAATCAATTATGTTCACCTAGTAAGTGATCTTCATTCAATGTCAAACCTTTCTGTATTAGTTCTACAATACTGAAGGCTTCTTATATCCATGAACAATTGCTGAATTCTGTGGTGGACATGGGTAGTTTTATGGCTTGTCATCAGTACCTCTATGTCCACTAAGGATTTTACCGAAAATACCTAGTATCAAAATGTGGTGCAGTAGTGTCCAGTTTCACATTTTTCAACTAGAAAGATGACAATATTTACTATATGACCATCTTCTATGTCATTCTGCCATTACTTACGTGTCCATTTATTTTCTCTATCACTCAGGATTTTGCCTGAGAGCCACTGAACTACTGTCTAATAACAAATAAATAATCTATAAATCCCACGTATTGGTGAAGTTATTTTATAAAAAGACACTCATGGGATTATTTTAGCTCTCACTCATTTTGAATTAGCATTTTGCAGCACTCCCAAATGGGCCTCATTATGGTGCACCCATATCAGAGAAGTGGCTATAAAGGCAAGCTGCACAGATGCCAACTACATTTTGACAGTAACCCCGAGCTTCAGCGATGACCTATCTATTTGCTAATGAAGGCCCTGAAGGCACGGATTAACATTTCTCTGCTGTTTGTGTCATTCAGAGGACTGGATCTATGAGAAGCTGTGCATAATGTGTCCCAAATGGAACCCTGTTCCCTATATAGTGCACTACTTTTGACCAGAGCCAATTTAAAAAAAAAACATGTGTTAACCTTTATTTAACTAGGCAAGTCAGTTAAGAAAAAATTCTTATTTATAATGACGGCCTACCAGAAGGCAAAAGGACTCCTGCGGGGACCGGGGCTGGGATAAAAAAAWAAAAAAAWTGAAAATATGACAAAACACACATCACGGCAAGAGAGACACCTAAGACAACATGGGCCTTGGTCAAAAGTAGTGCACTATTTAGCGAATAGGGTGARATTTCAGATGCATTTGTTATCTGACAAGGGGTCCGTGATGCGGAGACCTTTAATTGGTGAGGGTGTAATTATCACAGTGTCTACGTGGGGAAGGGAATGTTGGTGTAACAAAAATCTATCAAAATATGTTTTATGGGTTTAAATGGCACCCTATTCCCTAGGTAGTATATTACTTGTGGCCAGAGCCGGAGGGCCCTTGTCAAAAGTAGTGCACTCAATGGGGAATAGGGTGCCATTTGGGTCTCAACCAGTGTGGGCTCTTGTGGAGACCTTTTAATTGGAGAGAGGGTGTATTTATCACACAGTTTCATGTGGAAGGAATGTTCGTGTAACAAAAACAGACAATGCATTGTTCCATTGCAATCCTCTCACCTGTTTCTGCTACCTGTTTCTGTTCAGTTTTTCTAGTGTCTCCCGTAAAATCCATGTAAATGACGGATCTCTACAAGCTCAACATCTCAGCCAAATGTCAGATTACAGTCCCTTCTGACAGGAAAATACTTCTATGTGCTTGTTTACAATACAACTTTTAGTTGCGTAAGACGGGCAGAGTACTGTGCCAGTCCCATTTCATATTCTGATAGCTTTTTGTGTTTGGGCAAAGGCACTTGCCAATTTCTGCTGCATTCTCCATCACAAGTGAGCTGGCTGAAAGTGTGGCACCCAGTCACAGGCCAGAAAGTAGACAGAAAGATTATATAGAGGGCATCATTTGGTTGATAACTGTACAGGGTCATACCAGTTACTCAACGTTCCTGTTTACCCCAGGGGCCGGAATAGTCACTATAGACACTTGTGTCTGATCTGTCTAATTTAATCAAATTATATTCCAAATATATTGATAAACAACAAGTGCAAGGGCCATGCTAATTTCCAGGTGGCAGAATGGAGCTGCAGTATGTTCCCTGCTTTCAAGATGCAATATTTATAATTTCTCTCTTGCAAATTACCTTACTTCCAATTCCCATGCCACAACACATAGGAGGCGGTGGTGGGGTCTAATTAGATACAGAAACATATACTGTACAATAGGATTCAACTGTGCTTTTGGGATAATCTTTTTTTTTAGGGCAAACTTGGCATGCATTAAAGTATTTGTGAGAATAGGCAGCATCCATGGAGCATTCCCTTACGGACAAACCACATGATTTCAAGTGTGGAAAAATCACATGATTGTTTTGCACAGGTAATGTTTTAAGTCACATGTGGTTATGGAACACTTCACTTGCTAATATTTCACATTAAGATGTGGATTATTACTTATACAGTAATTATTATTCAACATGTCCTCACCTGGGATTTTAAATCACAACCTCTTGGCTCACAGCATTCCGATCTACCTGCTAAGCCACCATGTCTGTGCCAATTACTGATTTCACCTGTAGTCCTACACTTTGGACTTCAAAGTAAATGTCTGCTTTATAGTATACTCTCAAGAAAAGCTATTACATTTACCATAGTGATTCAGGAGTAACGTTAAAACATAATATGTGCCACCAACATTAGACAACTATACAGAAAATCCTCAAATTGCTGAGATATGGAAATTAAATCAATGATGAGAGACTAGTCAAATTAACTGATTACTAAAAAAGCAGTGCAGATGGCATGTATTATAGGTAATGAATATGTAGGTGAATTCTGAGAACACTAAAAACTTTGTGGCAGAGCAGAAAGATCAGCATTACCCAGAGGTTGTGAGTTCTAATCCCAGGTTGGCTTATTTTGAAAAGTCAAAATGTGATCTTTATTTTTACACATTTTAGGTGAACAACATACGCTTTACCTTAAAACCCCCATACCATTTCATTAAATCGCTTACAAAAATAAAATGTGAAATTTGCATGTGAAGTAAGTGTTTTCACATCTGAACTGTGTCCTGTTTCAAGTGAACATGTGAGGTCAGTTGCTCACATGTGAAACCATATGTAAAAATGTATTCAATATAGAGTTCCCATGTCTACATCACCTTTTCACATGTGAGTAAAATAACATGTTCCGTCTCAAATGTGAATTGTAGATTCACATGTGAAAAACTTTAACATGTACAGTGCCATGTAAAAGTATTCATCCCCCTTAGTGTTTTTCCTATTTTGTTGCATTAGAACCTTTAATTTAAATACATTTGGATTTCATGTAATGGACATACACAAAATAGTCCAAATTGGTGACGTGTGAAATAAAAAAAATTACAGGTAAAAAAATTAAAAATGAAAAAACGGAAAAGTGGTGCATGTGTAGTCACCCTCTTTGCTATGAAGTCCCTAAATAAGATCTGGTGCAACCAATTACCTTCAGAAGTCACATAATTAGTTAAATAAAGTCCACCTGTGTGCAATCGATGGGTCACATGATCTGTCACATGATCTCAGTATATATACACCTGTTCAGAAAGGCCCCAGAGTCTGCAACACCACTAAGCAAGGGGCACCACCAAGCAAGCGGAACCATGAAGACCAAGGAGCTCTCCAAACAAGTCATGGACAAAGTTGTGGAGAAGTACAGATTAGGGTTGGGGTATAAAAAAATAGCAGACACTTAGAACACCCCTTGGAGCACCATTAAATCCATTATTAAAATATGGAAAGAATATAGCCAAGAGAAGCCAAGAGAAGACCACCCACCAAAACTCACAGACCAGGCAAGGAAGGTATTAATCAGACAGGCAACAAAGAGACCAAAGATAACCCTGAAGGAGTTACAAAGCTCCACAGTGGAMATTGGAGTATCTGTCCATAGGACCACTTTAAGCCGTACACTCCAGTGCTGGGCTTTACGGAAGAGTGGCCAGAAAAAAGCCATTGCTTAAAGAAAAAAATAAGAAACACGTTTGGTGTTCGCCAAAAGGCATTTGGGAGACTCCCCAAACGTATGGAAGAACGTACTTTGGCCATCAAGGAAAACGCTATGTCTGGCGCAAACCCAACACCTCTCATCACCCCGAGAATACCATCCCCAAAGTGGAGCATGGTGGTGGCAGCATCATGCTGTGGGGATGTTTTTCATCGGCAGGGACTGGTGTAACTGGTCAGAATTGAATGAATGATGGATGGCACTAAACTACAGGGAAATTCTTGATGGAAACCTGTTTCTTTATGCCTCTCTCTAATGTCAATATGCCTTGTATACTGTTGTTTAGGGTAGCTCTCATTGTTTTATTTTACTGCGGAGCCCTCAGTCCCATTCAACATGCCTCAGATAGCTCCTTTGCCCCAACCCCACACATGCTGAGACCGCACTTAGCTTAACTGGCGGCTCCAGAGATGCAACCTCTCATCGTCACTCAGTGCCTAGGTTTACCTCCACTGTACTCGTACCCTACCATACCCTTGTATGTACATAATGCCCTGAATATATCCTACCACTCCAAGAAAACTGCTCCTTTTATTCTCTGTTCCCAACGCACTAGACGACCAGTTCATATAGGCTTTAGCCGTACCCTCATCCTACTCCTCCTCTGTTCCTCTGGTGATGTAGAGTTTAACCCAGGCCTTGTGTGTCCCCAGGCGCTCTCATTTGTTGACATCTGTAACGGTAAAAGCCTTGGGTTCATGCATGTTAACATCAGAAGCCTCCTCCCTAAGTTTGCTTTATTAACTGCTTAAGCACACTCCGCCAACCCTGATGTACTAGCCGTGTCTGAATCCTGGCTTAGGATGGTCACCAAAAATTCAAAAATGTCCATCCCCAATTACAACATTTTCAAGATAGAACTGCTAAATGGGGCAGAGTTCTGTCATACTATCCAGGTCTATGCCCAAACAGTTTGAGCTTCTACTTTTAAAAATCTATCTCTCCAGAAGTCCCACATTGTTGCCGCTTGTAATAGACCCCCCTCAGCTCCCAGCTGTGCCCTGGACACCATATGTGAATTGATTGTCCCCCATCTATCGTCAGAGTTACTGTTAGGTGACCTAAACTGGGATAAGCTTATCACCCCGGAATACCTACAATCTAAACTAGATACCCTCAATCTCACACAAATGATCAAGGAACCTACCAGGTACAACCCCAAATCCGTAAACATGGGCACCCTCCTAGATATCATCCTGACCAACTTGCCCTCTAAATACACCTCTGCTGTTTTCAACCAGGATCTCAGCGATCACTGCCACATTGCCTGCATCTGTTATGGGTCCGTGGTCAAACGACCACCCATCATCACTGTCAAACGCCGCCTCAAACTCTTCAGTAGAGAATGCCTGGTTCTTTAAAAGTGCTTTCCTCACCATCTTAAATAAGCATGCCCCTTTCAAAAAATGTAGAACTAAGAACAGATATAGCCCTTGGTTCACTCCAGACTTGACTGCACTTGACCAGCACAAAGAAATCATGTGGCTAACTGCAATAGCTTCGAAAATTCCCCACGATATGCAACTTTTCAGGGAAGTCAGGAACCAGAATACACAGTCAGTTAGGAAAGCAAAGGCAGCTTTTTCATGCAGAAATGTGCTGCCTGCAGCAATAATTCCAAAAAGGTTTGGGACACTGTAAGTCTTCGAAGCCAAGTTAACAAACAGATCATCGACCATTTCGAATCTCAGCTATGCAATCTGGTTTCCAATTCGGTCACGGGTGCACCTCAGCCACGCTCAAGGACCTAAAGAATATCATAACCACCATCGATAAAAGACAGTACTGTGCAGCTGTCTTCATCACCAAGGCTTTCGACTCGGTCAATCACCACATTCTTAATCGGCAGACTCAGCAGCTTTGGTTTCTTTAATGACTGCCTCGCCTGGTTCACTAACTACTTCTCAGATAGAGTTCAGTGTGTCAAATCGGAGGGTCTGTTGTCCAGACCTCTGGCAGTCTCTATGGGGGTGCCACAGGATTCAAATCTCGGGCTGACTCTTTTCTCTGTATATATCACTGATGTCGCTCTTGCTGCTGGTGATTCTTTGATCCACCTCTAAGCAGACGACACCATTCTGTATACATCTGACCCTTCTTTGGACACTGTGTTAACAAACSTCCAAACGAGCTTCAATGCCATACAACACTCATTCCATGGCCTCCAACTGCTCTTAAATGCTAGTAAAACGAAATGCATGCTCTGAACCGATCGCTGCTCGCACCCGCCCGCCCAACTAGCATCACTACTCTGGACGGTTCTGACTTAGAATATGTGGACAACTATAAATACCTAGGTGTCTGGCTAGTTTGTAAACTCTCCTTCCAGACTCATATTAAGCATCTCCAATCCAAAATTAAATCTAGAATCGGCTTCCTATTTCGRAACAAAGCCTCCTAGCTTCATGCTGCCAAACATACCCTCGTAAAACTGACTATCCTACCGATCCTTGACTTCGGCGATGTCATTTACAAAATAGCCTACAACACTCTACTCAGCAAATTGGATGATTGTTTATTCCATGTGTAACTCTATGTTGTTGTTTTTGTCACACTGCTTTCTTTTATCTTGGCCAGGTCGCAGTTGTAAATGAGAACTTGTTCTCAACTGGCCTACCTGGTTAAYTAAAATAATAAAATATCTGWGTGCAGAAACACAATTACATGTGTTATGATTCTTTATCATACTTGTCAAAGAGTATTCACAGGCACCTTTATGTAGATTCTCACCAATTTCACTTTGAGATCAGATAAGGGTAACCAGCGTCATTAGCATCATCCTAATTAGATCGCTGCCATGGCTCTGTAATTAGTACACACAGAATAAGTGCTTCTCAGATCTCATCTTTCATCAAAAGGAAATCTCAATTAGAATTCTAGAATCGTGTGTAATTTTTCCCTCTAAATTTACCTTCTCCGGTTAACTCTCACCAATACCACACATGTAGGCCTACCCTTACAAGAAAAGATTGCAGTTTTGAAACTGCAGTAGACTGTGGTATTTCACACCATAATTGCAGTTATACTGCAAACTTACTGTAGAAAAAAAAGTTATTTTTGACACAGCATTTGCAGCATACTGCAGTTAGACTGCAGTTTAACTGCAGTTAAACTGCACTTTGAATGCAATCTTTTTTGTAGGGGAACTATATATGTGGTTGTTATAGTTTCAAGAGGGTTAGTTTGTGTATCATTATGATATCAGCCATTATGGCTAGTGTTAGTTTGCTTACTCTAAGGCATCTTTGGGTTTTAGAAAAGGGCTACAAAATACCTATATATAATTTCATTATTAGTTATTATGTGTTAGGCCGGCTAATCCTTCTGTTTAGGTTGTCTGTGTAAATCAACTCGTRGTGAAGTGAGCAACCGTGTCATACATGAAGACATGTTGCAAAACCTACAGTGGCAAGAAAAAGTATGTGAACCCTTTGGAATTACTTGGATTTCTGCATAAATAGGTCATAAAATTCACAACAATAGACAAACACAGTCTGCTTAAACTAATAACACACAAACAATTATACGTTTTTATGTATTTATTGAACAGTGTGGAAAAAGTATGTGAACCCTTGGATTAAATAACTGGTTGATCCTCCTTTGGCAGCAAAAACCTCAACCAAAGTGTTCTGTAGTTGCAGATCAGACCTGCACAACAGTCAGGAGGAATGTTGTACCATTCCTCTTTACAAAACTGTTTCTGATCAGCAATATTTTTTGGGATGTCTGGTGTGAACCGCTCTTTTGAGGTCATGCCACAGCATCTCAATCGGGTTGAGGTCAGGACTCTGACTGAGCCACTCCAGCTGGCATATTTTCTCATGTTGAAGCCATTCTGTTGTTGATTTACTTCTGTGTTTTGTCCTGTTGCATCACCCAACTTCTGTTGAGGTTCAAGTGGCGGACAGATAGCATTACATTCTCCTGCAAAATGTCTTGATAAACTTGGGATTTCATTTTTTTGTTTATGATAGCAAGCTGTTTAGGCCCTGAGGCAACAAAGCAGTCCAAAACCATGATGCTCCCTCCACCATACTTTACAGTTGGGATGAAGTTTTGATGTTGGTTTGCTGTGCAGTTTTTTTTCTCCACACATAGTGTTTTGTGTTCCCTCCAAACAACTCAACTTTAGTTTCATTTGGTCACAGTTTATTTTGCCAGTAGTGCTGTGGAACTTCAGACTTCCAGCAATTTGTTTTGGGGACATCAGTGGCTTCTTCCGTGGTGTCCTCCAATGAACACCATTCTTGTCAACAGATGTTCCAGAGATTTCTTTAAAACCTCTTCAGGATCGGCCCCTTTTTCCCCCAATTTTCTCCTAAAATGACATACCCAAATCTAACTGCCTGTAGCTCAGGCCCTGAAGCAAGGATATGCATATTCTTTGTACCATTTAAAAGGAAACACTTTGAAGTTTGTGGAAATATTAAAGGAATGTAGAAAAATATAACACATTAGATCTGGTAAAAGATAATACAAAAAAAAATTGACCATTTTACATGGTCAAATTTTTTTTTTTAGCAATTTACATTTTGGCCACTAGATAGCAGCGGTGTGTGCAAAGGTTTAGACAGGTTCCAATGAACCATAGCATTTCTGTTCAAAATGTTGTATCAAGACTGCCCAAATGTGCCTATTGTTTGGTAATAACTTTTCATGTTCAAAATTTTGCACTCTCCTCAAACAATAGCATGGTATTATTTTACTGTAATAGCTACTGTAAATTGGACAGTGTAGTTAGATTAACACAAATTGTATTTTTCTGCCAATATCAGATATGTCTATGTCCCTGGAAATGTTCTTGTTACTTAAATCCTCATGCTGATCCCATTAGCTCAACCGTCCCGCAGGGGACCCACCAATCCTGAAAAGGCTTTAAAGTGGAATCAGAAGTGGAAGAACCTCATGTGTGTATGTGTTTGGTTGCTGTCAGCCTTAAAGTAATAGATTAGCCTGCCCATGGCTACTTGAAAAACAGGAAAAGTGGGCTTTTCAGTGGTGTAGTCTACATCATGTTGACTGGAACCCCTGTGCTACTCTTAATATCCCACACAACAAGGAACATACAGGTAACTTCCAAAATAAAGTAAACAGTAACATCAAGTGTCTTAATAGGGCGTTGGGCACCACGAGCCACCAGAACAGCACCAATGTTCCTTGGCAGAGATTTTACACATTTTTTGGAACACCATTCTACCACAAGAAATTCCATAATTTTGTGCTTTATTGATGGTGGTGGAAAACGCTGTCTCAGGCAGTGCTCCAGGAGTGAAATCTGACTCACGCATGTAGACACTTTAAACCCCCTATGCTCATTTAATTAACTCAGGAACCACATCTCAAGGGAAAAATGTAATATTAGAAAAGAGACGAGCGCCAGTTAAGTTAACAGCAGCTAAATTCTTTAAGATGGCAGCTATTTTTGTTATTTTTATACAAGCGAAAACTCCCTAATACCAGAATGCCATTCATTATGACACTTAAATAAACAAATTTAAAGATGACTGCGCCCATTGCCTGAAAAATATGAACTTAGTTTGTCCACTTTTCAGAATACTACAAATCTTAAATGTACTTGTTACAGTGTATTCAGGAACTGGAGCACATAACTTGACAGGTCGTTTACAGTTTTTGATAAATCACAAAGCACACAAAATGTTATCACCTCACAGATCATCACCCCATATACAAGTCTCCTGCCTAGCCTAAATGTGGTGCGAAAGTTAAACAGAGATTAAACCATTTTAGGAGGGGTTTGTGGTGGGGTTAATTTCATTTGTAGGGTATTTTCAAATCCATGGGGGGTAGAAATTGGGGAAGGCATCGTGGGGAATATGGTTTTGGAAATATTACTATTGATGGGCGATTTATCAATAAATAGGGGCAAACACAGGAGAAGTTTATAAGCTAAATACAAATAAACCCCAGGAAATGGAGGTCTGAGCTGACAACCCTGAAGTACCACAGTTACAATCTGATGTCGCGTTCAAAACAACTGGGAACCCGGAAATCTCTGATATCCGACTTAAGTGTGT
Source organism: Salvelinus sp. IW2-2015 (assembly GCF_002910315.2). Taxonomy (NCBI): domain Eukaryota; kingdom Metazoa; phylum Chordata; class Actinopteri; order Salmoniformes; family Salmonidae; genus Salvelinus; species Salvelinus sp. IW2-2015. Next base: position 22,124,485 of record NC_036867.1, read on the forward strand.
TCAAGACAACTGGGAACTCCTAGCTCTGACTAGGAAAAATTATTTTGAACCATCAACCAACTCTAAATTCAACCTTGGGAAATTCCACCTCTTTCTAGAGCTCTGACTTTCTAACCTGAAGATCACTGGCATTCCCAGTTGTCTTGAAAGCACCATAAGTCAGTTGAGTGAACTATCCCTTCACCTCGTTTTTGTTATAACATATTTAGTCTGACAGACGCTTGCCTAACAACCAGAATGCATTGTATGATCGCAACACATAGCTGGCAAATAGCTTAGCATTAGCTAATCATAATCAGTACTTGAAAACATGTGAATGAAACAGTAAATACATAATGCTACATACATATACGGTATGCTACAGTAGAAACGACAACATGATATACAGAAAATAAGGCACTTACTTTGATAAGCACGCACACATGTCCAAAGTTATTATTTGTAAGGAAAACAACAATGAAGGCAATGAGGGTGCAAGCCAGGAAATGTGCCYATGGGAAAAAGTTAGTGCAAGGCCTGTTCTGACAATAGATGCACAAATGCCTTCATACTTGATCTAGGGAAACACTGGGGAAGTGTTTGGGCTCTCAAAGAGAGAAGTCAGTAAAGCATCAAACATAAATTGTCCGCAACAGTGAAATAAGGTACTTCTTATGTAAATTAATGAGGAGGCGGAACACAACTCAATTCAAACTGTTGTTGGAAAAAAAAACTTGTTCGAAAATAATTTGAAATTAACAGTGGTAGAAATATAGTGTATAGATAATTAGCAGACAGCGTGCCTTGGTTTGAGGGCAGCACGGGTTACCTGTCCTGTTGCATAGCAATTATATTTTGAAACAGTGAGTGCATTAAGAGGCACAGAAAAAATATATTTTGAACTCACACATGAAAATGTTATAAGGAAGTTCTTTATGACAATACAGTTCCTTGGAAAAGTATTCATCCACCTAGGCGTTTTACCTGTTTTGTTGCATTACAACCTGTAATTTAAATTGATTTTTATTTGGATTTCATGTAATGGACATACATAAAATAGTCCAAATTGGTGACGTGAAATGAAAGAATTAACATGTTTAAAGAAAAAAAAATAATGTAAAACAGAAAAGTGGTGCGTGCGTATATATTCACCCCCTTTGCTATGAAGCCCCTAAATAAGATCTGGTGCAACCAATTACCTTCAGAAGTCACATAATTAGTTAAATAAAGTCCACCTGTATGCAATCGAAGTGTCACATGATCTGTCACATGATCTCAGTGTGTATAGATACACCTGTTCTGAAAAGCCCCAGAGTCTGCAACATCACTAAGCAAGGGGAACCACCAAGTAAGCGGCACCATGAAGACCAAGGAGCTCTCTAAACAGGTCAGGGACAAAGTTGTGGAGAAGTACAGATCAGGGTTGGGTTATAAAAAAATATCAGAAACATTGAACATCCCACTGAGCACCGTTAACCTCTCTAGGGTATGTGGGACGGTAGCGTCCCATCTCGTCAACAGCCAGTGAAACTGCAGGGCGCCAAATTCAAATTCCTCAAACATACAAGTATTTTACACCATTTTAAAGATACACTTGTTTTGGAAATCCAGCCAAAGTGTCCGATTTCAAAAAGGTTTTACGACGAAAGCACACCAAACGATTATGTTAGGTATGACAGCCATTTTTCCAGCCAAAGAGAGGAGTAACAAACAGCAGAAATAGAGATAAAATTAATCACTAACCTTTGATGATCTTCATCAGATGACACTCATAGGACTTCATGTTGTACAATACATGTATGTTTTGTTCGGTAAAGTTCATATTTATATCCAAAAATCAGAGTTTAGGCGGGACGCTACTGTCTCACTTGGCAAAAAGCCAGAGAAAATGCAAATTAGTTACTATGAAAATTACTATAAAAATCTAACTTTCATTAAATCACACATGAAAGATACCAAATTAAAGCTACACTGGTTGTGAATCCAGCCAACATGTCAGAATTCAAATAGGCTTTTCGGTGAAAGCAAACGATGTTATTATCTGAGGATAGCACAATAGTAAACAAAGACAGAGAAGCATATTTCAACCCTGCAGGCGCGACACAAAACGCATAAATAAAAATATAATTCATGCCTTACCTTTGACGAGCTTCTGTTGTTGGCACTCCAATATGTCGCATAGACATCACAAATGGTCCTTTTCTTCGATTAATTCCGTATATATTTATCCAAAATGTCCATTTATTTGGCGCGTTTGATCCTGAAAAACACCGGTTCCAACTTGCTCAAACATGACTACAAAATATCTCAAAGGTTACCTGTAAACTTTGCCAAAAAATGTCAAACTACTTTTGTAATACAACTTTAGGTATTTTTTTACGTTAATAATCAAAAAAATTGAAGGGATGATCTGTGTTCAATACAGGATTAAAACCAACTATAGCTAGCTTTCTGGTCACGCGCTTCTATCTAACAGGACACTTCATGTGACTCTCGTTCAAGATGGCCGTACTTCGTCATTACACAAAGGAATAACCTCAACCAATTTCTCAAGACTGTTGACATCCAGTGGAAGCGGTAGAAGAAAGACGGGCCAGGAAACACAGATAAAAAAAAAAAATATCACTTCCGGGTTAGATTTTCTCAGGTTTTCGCCTGCAGAATCAATTTTGTTATACTCACAGACTAATCTGTAAATGACATGCATATTCTACGATCTGGAACTGAGAATTAGTCAGTTTACCTTGGGAACGTTATTAAAAATAAATCTGACCCCTAGCGTCAAGAGGTTAACCTTGGATTTCTTTCTCTGTAAAGCATATTTTCAAAATCTGACACGATAGGTGGATTAACAACAAGCTAAGCTGTGTTTTGGTATATGTGACTTGTGATTGCATGATTATAAATATTTTTTGTAATATTTTGCGCCCTGCAATTCAGCGGTTGTTTAGGAAAATTATCCCGTAAAAGGGATCCGTAGCGCAGAGAAGTTAATGTGTGAAAGTTACATATTTCTAAAAAATATTTTTGAATATCGCACGCTGCTTTTTCAGAGGATGTTGTCAGGGGTTCCGCTAGCGGAACATGTGTCCTAGAAAGGTTAACACTATTACTCTCCATCTTTACAGAATTTCTCTATTTCACCTGTGAAGTACTTCACTCTCTCTCCCCTTCTCAGTATTCTTCCCGTGCAGTTGTTCAGGATATTTATCGTTTATCAGTCCTAATGAGTCTTGCACCTGATGTACTATGATCTGATGGGACATACAGTAATGCATTGCGAATAACAGCAGTATAACAGTATTATGCATATAACTCATCGGTGTCCCCTCACAGGTCTGATGGACTGTTGTTAAACACCTCTGTCATTCTAGACCCGGGGCGGAAGCTGTGCAACATGATACTGACTAACTCTATCCTGCTGCAAAGTAGTAAGCGTGTCCTCAATATTAAAAGACCCTGTTCATACTACATACTGTATCTCTGCAATACTCTGCAGAGTGAAATTGATATATTTATTGAATAAGAAAATATCATTCCATTTCTTCCTAAGAACGGCCATGACTTAGGGTTGTGAGTAGGATCTTTAAGGAGATAGAATTCATGAGGGATGAAAGAAGGACCGCCACCTTGGACCGCCTGTTATATGATATCAATATATGTTTTCATGGAACAAAATAATATTTTTGATAGAAATGTAAGTATTGAGAATAAAGGCCATGTTTATAGTATGATATGGAATTGATCTTCCACAGCATGCATTATAAATCCAACAACATTTCCATCTGGGAAAGGAAAAATTACCAAACAAAATGTCACCCACACATACACTTATTGCAAAGCCTATGGTTCATGGAATTGAAACTATAAACATGTTGACATAAAATTACATGAAACCAATTAATATAACCACAGAGTATAACGATACAGGGCGATACCCAGATGCAGACARGGGAGGCAGATGGTTCGAGTCTCTGATATTCATTATAAAACAAGGGGCAGGCAAGAAAAAGGCCGTGGACAGGCAAAAGATCATTAATCAGGTCAGAGTCCAGGAGGTACAAAGTGGCAGGCAGGCTCGAGGTCAGGGCAGGCTGAATGGTCGGGCAGGCGGGCTCAGTGTCAGGGCAGGCAAAGGTCAGAACTGGGAGGACTAGAAAAACCGAGCCTTAGAAAAAGCAGGAGCACAGAAAAACCACGCTGGTTGACTTGACAAGACAAGGCGAACTGATAACAGACAAACAAGGAACACAGGAAGAAATACCCAAGGAATAATGGGGAAAATTGGTGACACCTGGAGGGGGGTGGAGACAATCYCAAAGACAGGTGAAACAGATCAGGGCGTGACACAGAGAAAGAAAATAAAGACACTTTTATTGAGAACACTAAATACTTTTTCTCTGTCTATATGACCATGAAAAAACACTCAGAGAACAGTGGCTTAGCCATCACCTATCCATGCATCTTTATAGATTTCATGCACTTCTTTGAAGTCTGAGTCACAATGTGATGTGGAAAGCGGTGCCCGGCACGGCACCACATTCACACCTCTTTTTCAGGTTAGTGARTTCAACTTCTTCACATTTTGCCCTTTATTACAATGCCGTCCAGCATCTACTTGAAAAGTTTGTCTTTGAATGTTTCTTGGCATATCACGGAACATGTCAATTACCACTGCCAATGGTTGAAATCTCCAGGTGCATTTTAATGAAAAGATGCAAGTCAGCAGAATTGACAACATCTATTCCTTATATAGTTTCTCAATAGAGGATGCAAAAGTTACACAGGGAAATATGCATACAAAAACAATTTGCATGATGCACATGTCATTTCATTCATGGTCAGAGATAGAGAATCTTGAGTGTCCAAAGTTAAAGCAAAACATGCTTAAGGTCCAAGGACATCTGTGCTGGATACCTTATCCAGGTATTACACATCTAAAAGATATGTGGATTAACAAAGTGTGATTGCCCTTAAAGTTAGTATGAAAGCCGATAAAGAGTTGTGAATGTAATGGGAGAACCCACATGCACTGTAAACCCCAAGGCATTTTTAAATCAAATACTTCTAGTAAGTTGAACTCAAAATTTATGAAAAGTAAGTATTACTTAAAAATTCCATGTTGTACTAATTCAAAACTCACATATTGTTTTAAGTTATGATAACAAATAAACTTTTTCCACCATGCTTTACTGCAGGTAGTTTTTTTCAATTGTTTTTAATATCTGTGTTTTTACATGTACATCGAGTAATACCATTTTTTTTCCTAAACTAAAGTGGCTTGCGAAAGTATTCACCTCACTTGGCATTTTTCCTATTTTGTTGCCTTACAACCTGGAATTAAAATAGATTTTTGGGGGGTTTGTATCATTTGATTTACACAACATGCCTACCACTTTGAAGATGCAAAATATGTTTTTTTGTGGTGAAACAAACAAGAAATAAGACAAAAAAACAGAACTTGAGCGTGCATAACTATTCACCCCCACATGCCTTTTGGCGAACATCAAACGTGTTAGCTTATTTTGTTCTTGAACCTGTCTAGCCCCCCCACATTCCACTGAAAAGGCAGCGCGCGAAATTCAAAAATATTTTTTAGAAATATTTAACTTTAAAAAATTAACAAGTCCAACACAGCAAATGGAAGATAAACATCTTGTGAATCCAGCCAACATGTCCGATTTTTTTAATGTTTTACAGCGAAAACACCACGTATATTTATATTAGCTCACCACAAAWTCCAAAAAAGCACAGACATTTCTTTCACAGCACAGGTAGCTTATACAAAACCCACAAATAGAGATAGAATTATTCACTAACCTTGGATAATCTTCATCAGATGAGTCATATAACATCATGTTACACAATACATTTATGTTTTGTTCGATAATGTGCATATATATATATTTAAAAAATCTCAGTTTACATTGGCGCGTTATGTGCAGTAATGTTTTGATTCCAAAATCTGGTGATTTTGCAGAAATACTCATAATAAACATTGATAAAAGATGCAAGTGTTATTCACATAATTAAAGATAAACTTATCCTCTATGCAACCGATGTGTCAGATTTCAAAATAAACTTTACGGAAAAAGATTAATCTGAGAACGGCGCCCAGAGCCCCAACCAGCCAAATAAATAGTCACTATTTTGGCGTCAACAAAAGCTACAAAAACACAAAATATGCACTTACCTTCGAATAACTTCCTCAGAAGGCACTCCCAGGAGTCCCAAATCGACAATAAATGACTAAAAAGTTCCATAAAGCCCATCATTTAGCCACTTGTTGTTAGCATGTTCAGCCCAGGAATCCATTTATGACGCACGAGCAAACCTCCAGGCAAAAACTCAAAAAGTTCCGTTACAGGTCGTAGAAACAGGTCAAATGATGTTTGCAATCCATATTTATTATGTGTTTTACATTAATCATCAATAAGGATCCAACCGGAGAATTTCATTGTCTGTAGAAAGAGCATTGGAACGAGAGCTCTCTCTCTCCCTCACGCGCAAATCCTGACTGAAAAATCTGACGACCACTCACTAGAACAGCTCTTCTGAGCCCCTCCCTTATAGTAGAATAACAAGACTAAAATCTAAAGACGACGACATCTAGTGGAAGCCKTAGGCAGTGTTTGTTCAGCCATATCTACAATGGGTCTCATTTGACACTATTTTGAAAATCGAGTTCTCATTTCCTGTTTTGACCTCTTCTCAGGTTTTTGTCTGCCAAATGACTTCTGTTATACTTACAGAAATAATTCAAACAGTTTTAGAAACTTCAGAGTGTTTTCTATGCAATAGTAATAATAATATGCATGTATTACCTTCTGGGACAGAGTAGGAAGAAATTTCGTTTGGGCACSCAATTTGTTCAAAGTCGAAATGCTGCCCCCTATCCCGATGAAGTTTTAAGCAATGGCTTTTTTCTGGCCACTCTTCCGTAAAGCCCAGCTCTGTGGAGTGTACGGCTCTTTGTTGCCTCTCTGATTAATGCCCTTCCTTGCCTGGTCTGTGAGTTTTGGTGAGCGGCCCTCTTTCGGCAGGTTTGTTGTGGTTCCATATTCTTTCCATTTTTTWATAATGGTTTTAACGGTGCTCCGTGGGATGTTCAAAGTTTCTCATTTTTTTATAACCCAACCCTGATCTGTACTTCTCCACAACGTTGTCCCTGACCTGTTTGGAGACCTCCTTTGTCTTCATGGTGCCGCTTGCTTGGTGGTACCCCTTGATTAGTGATGTTGCAGACTCTGGGGGCTTTCAGAACAGGTGTATATATACACACTGAGATCATGTGACACTTAGATTGCACGCAAGTGGACTTTATTTAACTAATTATGTGACTTCTGAAGATAATTGGTAGCACCAGATCTTATTTAGGGGCCTCATAGCAAAGGGGGTGAATACATATGCCCTCCCCACTTTTCCGTTTTGAATTTCTTAGATTTTTTAAACATGTTATTTTTTTAATTTCACGTCACCAATTTGGACTATTTTGTGTATGTTCATTATAAGAAATCCAAATAAAAATCCATTTAAATTACAGGTTGTAATGCAACAAAATAGGAAAAACGCCAATACTTTTGCAAGGCACTGTAATCCAATCATTTACTTAGATTTTTTTGCACCCGTTTATGAAATGGTTGTTCCAGTTTAACCTTTTGTCAATAGGGGGAGCTGTTAGCACTTTTTTTTTTTACATTTCCAAATTAAACTGCCTCGTACTCAATTGTTGCTCATACAATATGCATATTATTATTACTATTGGATAGAAAACAATCTCTAGTTTCTAAAACCGTTTGAATTATGTCTGTGGGTGAACCAGAARTTTTTCTACAGRGAAAATCATGACAGGACATGCGAAGGTCAGAACTAGGCTCTGTTCTCAGATCAGTTTAAAGCTCTGTGTGTGCCCTATGGGTCGAAATGAACTGCACCCGCCTTCCCCTGGATGTCAGTAACCAATGAGAAGTGGAATGGAGTCTCTACGTATTTCTCAGAGTTTATAAAAGGCCATGGAGTGACATGTCCGTTCTTTTGGACGCTCGTCAAGGCGCAAGAGAGGACATCAGAATGGCATGCTCAAAAGCTCTCGTTATCGGCATAAGATATATCCGTCTGTGATTTAATTCGATATAAGTGTTAGAAACATCATAACGAAGTTATTTTAAACCGATTTATATCAGTTTATGCGAGTATATTGCTATTTTCGGAATTTTCGTAGTATTGCGCTTTGAGGATTTGTACATGTGTGTGCCACGTAGCTATTGTTAGCTGCTAGTTCCGAAGTTGAAGAGGACGTTTTACAACAAAGCAACGATTCTTTTGGACAAAGGACAACTTGCCCAAGATTCTGAATGGAAGCTCGTACAAAAGTAAGAGCTATTAGATCATTTATTTTGGTATTGTCCATATGTAGCTCGTTTTTGGTCACAGGTCCAGGAATGGCTGAAGAATTGCAACATTTGCCTAAAACTAACGCTACAGATAGCAATACTGGGGGATTTGAAAAGCCATAGTCAATCAATCAATAATATAATAATTATTTTAGCAAAAATGTATTTTTAATTTACAATCTATAGAAGCTATGAGATAAGGAAGGTTCAAGTCTTTTGTGAAGCATCACAGCACAGTTGAAAAATATATGGCAAATAAAAATCCAAAATGGATGATGTTGGAAGATAGATGGGAGGGGTTGAGTGGAACTGAAGGGTGGGACAATAACAAGATAAACAATGTAGGGCATACGGGATCTGTGAAATGTGGATAGGTGCGGAGTTTTGTGAAATAGCACAGTTACAAGTGGAAATAAAATTGATGGACAACAGAAATAGAGGAAGGACTAAGAACAAATAAGAGAGAAACTATTGTAAAGTGGACTGTGTCTGTAAGATGGGTATAAGAGTATATATTGAAGGTAAAAGCAGAAGTGGTTATTAGTTACTCCAATTGGGGGATCGGTGGTAGGGTGCGGGAATAATAATAAAGGTATATTCTTTAAAAAGTATGTAGTTCTATATAGGTATGTGTATGTATATATGTTATATGATGCATGCGTGTATGGATATATATATTTACCCAAAAAAATATGGGGGATTGGAAATGATGCAGACAATTACATTGGAAGCAACTTCTTTCCGCAAGATTAAGCTGATCCAACCCCCCAAAAAAATAAAAAAAATAAAACATAATAAAAAATTTAAAAAAGTAAGAGCTATTTATGATTTATATCCGTATTTATGTGGAAAAATGTAAACGCATTTGTCGGCCATTATTGCGGCACTAGTCTGGCTGTAACGCACACTGTATGTCTAGTAACGTTAATTAAAAAATCTAACTCAGCGGTTGCATTAATAACTAATGCATCTTTCATTAGCTGTCCAACCTGTATTTTTTTAGTCAATCTAACGATAAATAATCGGAAACTTAGGTGCCTTTCCAAGATGGCGCCGGCCAGAATGCATGCCATGTTTTGACTGATTACATTGCATAACCACGATTTGTGATGCTAATATGCACATTTTTGAACAAACTCTATATGCATTGTGTAATATATGTTACAGGACTGTCATCTGAAGAATCTGAGAAGGTTAGTGAAAAAATTTATATATTTGGTGGTGAAAACGTTATCGCTCTTTTTGCCTTGAATCAATGCTGGGGTGATGTTAGCTCATGTGGTATGCTAATATAACGATATATGTGTGTTTCGCTGGAAAACACTTAGAAAATCTGAAATATTGTCTGGATTCACAAGATCTGTGTCTTTCAATTGCTGTACGCTGTGTATTTTTAAGAAAATGTTTATGATGAGTAATTAGGTAATACCCGTTGCTCTCTGTAGTTATTCATCGCTTTGGTGAGTTTTGTGATAGTGGCTGCAATGGTAAACTATGATTTATACCTGAAAAATGCACATTTTCTAAAAAACATATGCTATACCATAAATATGTTATTAGACTGTCATCTTATGAAGTTGTTTCTTGGTTAGTGGCATATATATCTTTATTTAGTTGAATTAGTGATAGCTACTGATGGAGTAAAAAAAGTGTTCTTTTGCTAATGTGGTTAGCTAATAGATTTACATATTGTGTGTCTTCCCTGTAAAACATTTTCATTCACAAAAGTAAAAACATTTTACATTCACAAGAAGTGTATCTTTCATCTGGTGTCTTGGACTTGTGATTTAATGATATTTAGATGCTAGTATTTACTTGTGACGCTATGCTAGGCTATGCTAGTCAGCTTTTTTACTGTGGGGGTGCTCCCGGGTCCGGGTTTGGAGAAACTAGAAGTTAAACGGTGTCCGTAATTTCCTCACACTATTCCTATCCCTGGTAGTCATTATTTGTAACGATAGCTATATGTCCTCCAATATGCAGAGTGGTTGGTTTCCATGGTAATTTAATAACATGAAAACAAATATGCGATACAAAATAACAAAATGAAACTACCGTGACAGTCCCGTGTGGCGAAACACTAACAAGGAACAAACACCCACAAAACACACGTGAAACCCCGGCTGCCTAAGTATGATTCTCAATCAGGACAACAATTGACAGCTGCCTCTGATTGAGAATCATACCAGGCCGAACACACAAAACCCCAACAAGAAAACAACACATAGACAACCCACCCAACTCACGCCCTGACCATACTAAATAAATACAAAACAAAGGAAAACAGGTCAGGAACGTGACAGAACCCCCCCCCCCCCTCAAGGTGCGAACCCGGGCGCACCACCTAAAACTCTAGGGAGGGTCTGGGTGGGCGTCTGTCCGGGGTGGCGGCTCTGGCGCGGGACGTGGACCCCACTTTAACAATGTTTTTGTCCACCTCCTTAATCGCCCCCTGGCCTCCTAACAACCACCCTCCATTTAACACCACTGGACCAAGGGCAGCACCGGACTGAGGGGCAGATCCTGGCTGCGGGCGCTCTGGCAGATCCTGGCTGGCGGGCGGCTCTGGCAGATCCTGGCTGGCGGGCGGCTCTGGCAGATCCTGGCTGGCGGGCGGCTCTGGCAGATCCGGCTGGCGGGCGGCTCTGGCAGATCCTGGCTGGCGGGCGGCTCTGGCAGATCCTGGCTGGCTGGCTCTGGCAGCTCCTGGCTGGCTGGCTCTGGCAGCTCCTGGCTGGGGCTGGCTCTGGCAGTCCTGGCTGGCTGACTCTGGCTGGCTCGCTCTGGCAGCTCCTGGCTGGCTGGCTCTGGCAGGGTCCTGGCTGGCTGGCTCTGGCAGGTCCTGGCTTGCTGGCTCTGGCAGGTCCTGGCTGGCTGGCGCTGGCAGCTCCTGGCTGGCTGGCTCTGGCAGCTCATGGCTGGCTGGCTCTGGCAGGTCCTGGCTGACAGACTCTGGCTGGTCATGGCTGGCTGACGGCTCTGGCGGTCATGGCTGGCGACGGCTCTGGCTGTCATGGCTGGGACGCTCTGGCGCTCCTGGCGGCGGACGGCTCTGGCTGCTCCTGTTCTGGCGACGGCTCTGGCTGCTCATGTCTGCGACGGCTCTGGCTGCTCATGTCTGGCAGCTCTAGCGGCTCGGGACAGACGGCAGCTCTGACGGCTCGGGAATGACGGGCAGCTTGACGGCTCGGGACAGACGGGCAGCTCAGACGGCGCTGGGCAGGCAGGCAGTTCCGACGGCGCTGGGCAGGCAGGCAGTTCAGGACCGCTGGCAGCAGCAGCTCAGACGGCGCTGGGCAGGCAGGTACACCTGTAGGGAGGAGACGGAGAGACAGCCTGGTGCGGGGGGCTGCCACCGGAGGACTGGTACGTGGAGGTGGCACCGGATATACCGGACCGTGAAGGAGTACACGAGCTCTTGAGCACCGAGCCTGCCCAACCTTACCAGGTTGAATGGTCCCCGTAGCCCTGCCAGTCGGCGAGGTGGAATAGCCCGCACTGGGCTATGCTGGCGAACCGGGACACAATTTGTAAGGCTGGTGCCATGTACGCCGGCCCGAGGAGACGCACTGGAGACCAGATGCGTTGGGCCGGCTTCATGACACCCGGCTCGATGCCCAACCTAGCCCTACCAGTGCGGCGAGTGAATAGCCCGCACTGGGCTAAGCACGCGGACTGGGGACACCGTGCGCTCCACCGCATAACACGGTGTCTGACCAGTACGACGCCCTCTCACTCCACGGTAAGCAAGGGGAGTTGGCTCAGGTCTCCTTTGCCACCACCCGCGTGTCCCCCCCCCAAAAATGTTTGTCGGGACTCTCGGGCTCCCAACCGCGTCGCCGCGCTGCCTCCTCATACCAGCGCCTCTCTCCTTCACTGCCCCAACTCCGCCTTGGGACGCGGATATTCCCCTGGCTGAACCCAGGATCCCTTGCCGTCCAGGATCTCCTCCCAAGTCCAGGAGTCCTGTGTCTGTTTCTGCTGCTGCTGTCGCTGCCCTTTTCCACTCTGCTTGGTCCTTTGGTGGTGGGTGTTTCTGTAACGATAGTCTAATCGTCCTCCTCATCGGACGAGGAGAGGCGAGAAGGATCGGACCAATATGCAGAGTGGTTGGTTCCATGGTAATTTAATAACACGAAACAAATATGTGATACACAAAAATAACAAAATGAAACTACCGTGACAGTCCCGTGTGGCGAAACACTAACAAGGAACAAACACCCACAAAACACACGTGAAACCCCGGCTGCCTAAGTATGATTCTCAATCAGGGACAACATTGACAGCTGCCTCTGATTGAGAATCATACCAGGCCGAACACACAAAACCCCAACAAGAAAACAACACATAGACAACCCACCCAACTCACGCCCTGACCATACTAAATAAATACAAAACAAGGGAAAACAGGTCAGGAACGTGACATTATTAATGAATGCAGTTTGTGAGTGAGTAAAAAGGTCAACTGTTGGATATCTTAAACTCCAATAGGTATTACACATCACTTTGCAAGCCATCTTAATTAATGTGATTTGCAGATCGGGTTGTACATTTCCCAGAAATCCCAGTTGGAATATTCCTGGAAATCCAATCCTTCAACCAATAATTTTTTGAAAATCCGGGAATTTTGGGGAAGTTAATGGAATTTTGCAGCTGTACTTGCAAGCCTGATGTGGCCTGTAAACTATGAGTTCAAGGCCAATGTATTAGGGTAAAGCGAGGTCTCAAAATAAGGTCTTATGAGATATGTATGTCATAATGTAATTATAGTAGTAACATTCACCTAAGAACTCACTTGGTGAAAGCCAAAGGACACAAAATGGAGAGAATTCAACAGCCATAACTCCGCAAATCACCCGAAAAGGGAAGGCACACTGGGGAATTATATTGGAGGCGTGGCTTAGTGAGGGCGTTACTCAAAATGTTCAAACTGATATAACTCAAATCTGGACCCCCTACAGGGTCACATTGGTTTGAGTAATGACTACAAAATAACTGTACTAAGAAATATTAAGTGCAATGTGTTTCCTCAAAAGTTTTGAGTAATGACAGCACATAGGGGTTTACAGTGCATGGACTTGGAAGCAGCACTGGGGAGAGGCCAATGAACTGACAGATATGGGGCAATAATAGAGTCCATTGTGGGCCTTTGTAAGGGCATTCAGCATAGTGTCAGACTCCTCATGACATACAGCTTTATTTATCATTCTAGGACATTACTGTGTTATAAGACATATGACACACTCCCACTGTCCATCATGTTCTATGTGAAAAATCATGTTGACCTTGAAACAAGTAACAGATGATCATGTCATATAGTGATGTAATCAATGTAAAATGTCTCTTTCCCTTTTTTATATCTTTTTTCAGGGGGTTGGCTTGATGAAACCTCTACTTTTCATTCATTCGGCTACATGTTTTGGATACATGTGTCATAGACACGTGGTGACCCTGACCTCTGAGCTCCAGGAGCAGGAAGCAGGATGATTTGTGTTCTGCCTCACAGRTGCATGCATTAAGGGAATTCAAACATTATAATCCTGCATATATGTGGAACTAATCTATGCCCTATGAAGTGCACTATTTTGGACTTGTGGCCAATAGGGCTTTGGTTATATGGTCATAAGTAGTGCACTATATAGAGACAAGGGTGCCATTTGGGATGCAGACATGGATGTCATTGGAGTGATCAATAGTTCCAAATGTGTTCCAATAAATCAGAAAACCTAATCTGATCAAAGGAATAAAATACATATACCATACAATTTCCTATAATAAAAGGTCTTTGACTAGCACAGCCATAAAGAGATTACAACGACATCCTTTATCCATGCAGTGACAGCTAACCCGGACACAGCCTTGATGCTCCTGTAAGGATGTGTCACATAACCAAGACATGATGAAGGTGAAGACATTACATGACCACTCAACAAAAAGCCTTACCACCCCAACCCATAGATGTGTGTGTGTGTGATGTAAAGCACTAGGCTGCCCTGTGAGCAGCAGTTGGGTACGGATGGTAAAGCTTTGGGGAGGGAGCGGATATGGCACCGTTCATAAATCACGGTCTAGGATTAACGCCAATAAACATTCATCTCCTTAAAACTCTTAAAGCAATATTGCAAAGCCCCTGGATTAGGGCACAGCATGCCCTTAATAATTGTTGGGACATAAGAGTCACTTCTTCAAAAGACTTCAATTAAACAAGATATACCGCCTGTCAACGATTCACTGGTATTTATCAAATTCATTAGGTTCAAACGTAACACTGAAAAACATTCACATAATGTGGCTGTTTGACAAGGGATTACTTCCCCCAATGAACCGTACAGCAAATGTATGGTAGGAATTTTTTGGAATGACAGCCTTGAAGATTTAACAAGGCCTGAGCAATTACCGTCATCAACGTTAGAAGACCATTGACTGACAGGCCTTTAAAAGTGTAAACGTGACAATATGTACTACTTGACAATAATCTGTGTCAGGTTAAACTATTAACCAGTGTAACAGTCTATGGTAAATCCTCTTCATGTTTTGAAAATTCCCTTATCATAAAGTACAGTACTTCCCAAATTGCTGAGTGGTAATGTCCCAGTTCACAGTGTACAGTAAATGTTGGGAAGGCCTCTAAGGACAGCAATTAGCAAGGACCCCAGTTAAGTCACTGTGTTCGACACTTGTGCGATGTGATGGACTGAAACTAACTGGAATTGAGCTGAGCTGTTTTCAGATGAATGCATGCTAATGCAGGCTAAATTCTACAGTAGTCTTTTAAGGAAAGACTAAACTTTTTCACAAGTTGAAGAGAATTAAGAGAAACTTTCAAACTTGTGCAATATTTTCTAGTCCATTATCACAAATCATATATCCCAGAAGGCAAATAAAAAGCGTTATTGTAAATCATTGTTATTAAACATTAATTAATGTTTCTTTATTGTTGATAATAAATGTTATGATTCTTACATTTTACAAGAGTATAGACAGAAATAAACTATGTATTTTAGTGAGCACCATTTTATGCGTTAAATATTCATGGATAGTTTGATATTTGAATTTCATTAGCTTGTTATGAAATAATCTTTCAGAAAATGACATTGAATTTGGAATTCTCAGGATGATGCTTAACCAGAGTTTTCATACACACTGTCACGTTGTATAAATGATTGGAGACAGGCACAGGAATACGTAATAGGGGGTGTTAATACACCCAAAAAAACAACATGCCATGAAAAGGCACAGGGACAAAGCCCAAAACAAACACGTATACAAAAACACAGGGATGTAACCCAAACAAAAGAGCGAGGTAAAACCTTTAATAAATACACGGGACGAGACCCACAGTACACTACACGGGGCAAGCCTTTTTCTAAATGTCATTAAATGGGGTTTTTTAACTCATGAATCTACAGACAATATGCCATAATGACAAAGCAAAAACAGTTTTTTTATAATGTTTGCAAATGTATAAAAAAAAACTGAAATATAACATTTACATATGTAAGTATTCAGACCCTTTACTCAATACTTTGTTGAAGCACCTATGGCAGCAATTACAGCCTTGAGTCATCTTGGGTATGACGCTACGGTTGGCACACCTGTATTTGGGGAGTTTCTCCCATTCTTCTCTGTAGATCCTCTCAAGCTCTGTCAGATTGGATGGGGAGCTCACTGCCACTCCTGCATTGTCTTGGCTCTGTGCTTAGGGTTGTTGTCTTTTTGGAAGGTGAACCTTTGGCCCTGTCTGAGGTCCTG
Source organism: Salvelinus sp. IW2-2015 (assembly GCF_002910315.2). Classification (NCBI taxonomy): domain Eukaryota; kingdom Metazoa; phylum Chordata; class Actinopteri; order Salmoniformes; family Salmonidae; genus Salvelinus; species Salvelinus sp. IW2-2015. The sequence continues at coordinate 22,140,609 of NC_036867.1, forward strand.
AACATTCTGTAGCAGGTTTTCATAAAGGATCTCATTGTACTTTGCTCCGTTCATCTTTCCCTCGATCCTGACTAGACTCCCAGTCCCTGGCGCTGAAAAACATCCCACAGCATGATGCTACCACCACCATACATCACCGTAGAGAATCTTGTTTCTCATGGTCTGTGTCCTTTGTGACTTTTGGCAAACTCCAAGCAGGCTGTCATGTGCCTTTTACTGAGGAGTGGCTTCCGTTTGGCTACCCTACCATAAAGGCCTGATTGGTAGAGTGGTGCAGTGATGGTTGTCCTTCTGGAAGGTTCTCCCATCTCCATAGAGGAACTCACCTCCCTGACCAAGGCCAGCTCGAGGAAGAGTGTTGGTGGTTACAAACTTTTTCCATTTAAAAATGATGGAATCGACTGTGTTCTTTGAGGCCTTCAGTGCCGCAGACATGTTTAGGTWCCCTTCCCCAGACCTTTGCCTCGACACAATCTTGTCTCTGCGCTTTACGAACAATTCCTTTGGCCTCATGGCTTGGTTTTTGCTCTGACATGCACTGTCAACTGTGGGACCTTATATAGACAGGTGTGTGCCTTTCCAAATCATGTCCAATCAATTGAATTTTCCACAGGTGGACTCCAATCAAGTTGTAGAAACATTTCAATCAACGGAAACCGGAAACACCTGAGCTAAATGTTGAGTCTCATAGCTAAGGGTCTGAATACTTAGGTAAATTATTTTTAAATAATAKATTTATTAACATTTCAAAAAAATCTGTTTTCGCTTCGTCATTATGTGGTATTGTGTGTAGATTGATGAGGAAAAACATTTAATATAATACATTTTAGAATAGGGTGTAACGTAACAAATTGGGTAAATAGGTCAAGGGGTCTGAATACTTTCCACGTGCACTGTATATACAACATAATTAGATGACAAAGACCATGTTAGTCTACACCTTTTGTTTATGAAGCATGTGACAAATAAAATGTGTGAACAGAGAACATATTGCAGCAAATTGCTTCTCATAAATATATCTCTTTTATTTTACCTGAACTACACTATTACTAAGGCTTTTAATTGACATTAAATTGCATTATATTATTTGCCATAGATTTCATGTAAATCCTAATCGAGCTGATATGTTTACAACTTGTTTTTCAAAAACTGAATGTACAAAGGCCAAAGAGAATCTACAATTTGCCAAAATGTTTAATAAAATTCATATTTTGAATGATCTTGGAATATACGGTAGGCTTCGGTTGATGATGATTTGCAAATGTTCGCAGTGCTGGAGTGAAATTAATACATTCCAACATCAAAAGCAACATAACTATTCACGTTTTCTATTACTCTTGAYTAAGAAAAGTTGTTTGATATAGAGGTCTGAGTGATATAGTGTAATAATTCCTGTGTGTAGCTGGTGTAGAGAAGTAAGGCGCAGGACAGCAGATATGAGTAATAAACGTATTTACTCAAGATACCACAAATACAACACAAAATAWACGAGCCCACAATAACGYACCGTATTACAACAAACAATCACTCAAACTAACATGGGGGAACAGTGTCACAATTCCAAAAGTGGTGAGTGAAGGAGTCAGGCGCAGAGAGCAGGGTAGTTCAGAAAAGGACGTGGATTTAATATTCCAAAAATATCAGAGAGACGGTCACGCCACACACACAAGGGCGCGTAAAGTCCCAGTCCAAAACAGGACTAAACCGAATAGGAACAGACACCACAGGAATGAAACGAAACACCACAAACAGAAAAACAAGCGGACAAAAGTCGGCGGGCCAACTGGGTTTAAATAGCCCACAATCAAACCTAAACACAAAACAGGTGCAACAAATCAGACAAAACTAAATGAAACAGAAAAGGGGATTGGTGGCAGCTAGTAGGCCGGAGACGACGAGCGCCGAGCGCCGCCCGAACGGGAAGAGGCACCATCTTCAGCGGGATTCGTGACAAACAGAGGGTTAAATAATGAACAAGTAATTGGGGAATTGAAACCAGGTGTGTAAGACAAAGACAAAACAAATGGACAATGAAAAGTGGATCGGCGATGGCTAGAAGGCCGGCGACGTCGACCGCCGAACGCCGCCCGAACAAGGAGAGGGACCGACTTCGGCGGAAGTCGTGACATATAGTTAACTACTTTTCTCACATTTGTGTCTTTCGTCTTAAATTTGCTTTGTAGGTTTAGCAGAAGGAAGTGGAATCAGTTAGTTTATTGAATTCCATATGTCCAGTTGAGATACTGGTCTAAAAGGCCTCTCGCAATCTGTAACATTTTCTCTAGTTAATAATTGCATTTCTTAGCCTAAGCCCTACAGCAACTAGAAAAGTTTTCAATTTTGACCTCTATTTTCTGGGCTTAGAGTCTTACTCCTTCATCTGTGCAGTTTGGTTGTGTTTTCTTCCTCTTAGTATAATATGAGAGATATGTGATGGTCAAGGAGTTTTTGTACGGTTGTGTGACATGTGTTGTTGAAGTAAAGTAACCTCATTGAAAAAAAGGTGCAATTCATTTTTCTTTTACATTAAATTGCAAGAAATGTTCTCGGTGATGCCCAAATATAGGAATGTATTATGAGTTGATGGTAGCCATTGAGTAAAAGTAAGCATGCATTGTGTGTGTTGGGTGTAGTGCAATCTCAAAATCTTCAACAAAGAAAGCTTTTATGAATTGCCAATGAAACGCTGTTAAAGGCCACACTGAAGCGTTGAGAAAAGAATGTCATGGTGTAATCATCAGAGAAGATAATTCAATAAGGCAGAGTGATCATCAAGACAGTCTAAAACCACTGTGAAAATGTATACAGGAGAAAGTCAACAACATCAACATGTAGGTAGAAAGTAATAACACCAGAGTAAACCAAGGTAAAAGAAGACCAATGGACAAATATGTACCTAGAGTATAAAATAAAATTGTGCAGTATTATAATGTCTTTCTGATAGCACAAACATGTTTTATAGACAACCAAATGTAAAGTTTTTTTTTTTAATAGTTTGCCCATGGTGCTGAGCATTGTGAGCATACTGCATGTGTAGGTTTATAATGCAGTTATTTTGGAATGGTTTGTTTTCATTTTATGTCCATACTCCAGTGGAAATTGAGACAGGGTTATTCCTGAGGCTGTGCAGTGGACCCCATACAAGATGTTACCACACAGAACTAGACTTCTGACAGAAATGAGCAAACCGTTTAGCTAGACAGATGGCTGTAATTGAAAGTTACTGGCCAGTTAAGTGTGAGAGTCATTGAACCTTGAGTTTGCAATGGACAAACATAAGCAGGTGTTGTAATAAAAAATAAAGAAATTTAGTTCATGCAATTTTAACAGCTTGCTAACTTAACGGAAACTCCACGGGCTAAATCTGTGGAAGACTCCTGCTTGGGTGACTAGCCTGCCACAGATGAGCCTTTTTAACAGTGCTCACTGATGTACGAACACATTAAGACAGACCAGAAGACAGTCCATTTATATTTGATGTGCTGTCTCTTTCCGGCTTCATTTCCKAAAAATATTTACACGCTTTTCTGTCTCATTATTGTGATCGTTTCTCCCTTGCGGGAGTGTGTGTCACGGGGCTGTGCTCYCGTGGTGGCCGGCGGTGCCATTAGCCAAGCAGCGAGGGGTCTTGGAAGTTGGACACCAGCTGGTTCCCTCCCTGCCTTGCCAGACCCTTACACACACTCTCAGTATCTGCATCCCAAATGGCACCAAATGGCAAATTCCTTATGCCGTGTATTACTTTTGACTACTTCTGACCAGGGCCAGTAGGGCCCTATATACTATACACGGAATATGAATACTATATACGGAATAGGGTGCCATTTGGGACGCAACCTTAGCCTCTCCCCGCAGGGCACTCCACAGCAGGTCCCCCCTAGTAGGTAGCACTGGTCTACTGGGATAATTGAGGTAACCCCCTCTAGCTAATGGAAGCCGGTTAATGTTCATCCTGCATTAAGATCATTATTTCAAGAGATCCCCCCCCCCCTTACCCCCAAACAACAAATAAAAAGATAAACAACAATATGTTTGTGTGGTGCTAATGAGGTGCATACTGAGTGTTGGAGGAGCTGATGTTGGTTTGAGATGTGGTGTTGTTTTCTTATGCAAAATTAAGTGAAAATGAGGCATAGTTATTTGGCTCAAGGGATGCATTAAGAAGAAGCTTGAATGGTGTGTAGATCTACAGTACCAACATACAATTTCTAAATTAAATCTTACAATTAACTATTCATTTATTATGTCTATAATCTTTACTTTTACAAACTCTTTAAAAGCCAGGAACATGCCAACTCCAATCTATTTAAGATCAGATAAATGTTATAAACATGTTCCAATAATAAAGTAAACATTACCATTATATTTTGGATTACAGAGATTTCATGAATTATGATGATCTTCTTGTATGCAAACCTCATCATTAAATCTCAGATATATTATCATAATGGTTAATGATTTAATCTTCACCAGACACCAGGTCTGCTCAGCTATCAAAGGGAAGCTTCCAGACACTTTAGATWCACCTGATCAAATAAACCGTATGTTGCTATCGCTTCTCCAGATCGCTATGGTAGTGGCTTACAGGATATTACATATTTTTGCCGTTTACTAAGTTCTGGGATACAAAGAGAGAGTTGAGAATGTTTCAGGGTATTTCTTGAAAATAAAGGAGAGCCGCACACTCCAGGAGCTCAGATGCAAAAATGTAATGTCCAACGTTTCGACAGCCAAGCTGTCTTCATCAGGGTATGATCAAACACTGCGGTATGACTCGTTTATATAGTGTCAAAAGACACAGGTGTCTGTAATAATGGCCAAGTGTGGCCTAATATCATTGGTTAATTATCAAATATTAAAATGGCATACAAAGAACAGCATACAAAAAAACCAAATGGATAGCATACGATCATAGATTAATTTTAGACTACGCAAGCTTACAAACAATTATAATGGCAAAGTCACAATAATCACAAGAATGGCTTCAGATCAAAGTCTACGTTGAGACCGAAGGGAGCAAGGGTCTTTAAATTAAAGATCCAGGTAGTCTCTCGTCTTAACAATAAATTATCAAGGTCACCCCCTCTCCTAGGGAGGGTGACATGTTCGATGCCAGGCTAACGCAGAGACGAAATCAGGGTATATCTTAACATCAGAGACTTTTAGTAGCTAGGCCTTTACCTCATGTTGATGCAGATGTTGGTTCTGTCGCTGGTCACAGTTGCTTTACCCAAAAAAGCAACACGCGTGGTACCTCATTCATCATTGAAATGTCCTTCAGCACTTTCCTATTAGCAACTGTCAGCTGGCTTGCTCTCATTATTACATCATCATAAGGGTGTCATCTTTGAACTTCATCAAAATAATTGGCCCCATTCGTCAGAGTGAGGGTGGCCTGACTACAAGTCTGTGTTTGTGTGAATATATGGCCATCTTTAAAAAGACCAGTAGTAAATTTGGTGTGGAGCAAAGCAGTCATCAGACATCTGGATGACCTAGTAAAGCCTGCGTCTGAGCTTGAACAGCTGAACATCTCACTGGTCTCCTTTGCTTTCTCAGAGAGAAAARGAAATAAATATAAGATATTAAGATATTTTGTGCCGCAAAATGTCAATTTTGCTGGAATATATAGATGGAAATTACATGATGACATGACAAAACTGTATATGACAATTCTGATGGACTCCAGTCAGCAACAAACTGTTACTATCGGCGCAGCATCAGTCAACAATAGTTTAAATTTTTTATCCTTTATGTAACTATGCAAGTCAGTTAAGAACAAATTCTCATTTTCAATGACGGCCTTGGAACAGCTGGTTAACTGCCTTGTTCAGGGGCAGAAAGACAGATTTTTACCGTGTCAGCTCAGGGATTCGATCTAGCAACCTTTCGGTTGCTGGCCTAAATGCTCTAACCACTAGGCTACCTGTCGCCCCTTCAGTACTAATGCCGCCCTTTCAATACACATAGAAAGTGATGAGAGAGAGAGCAATCATTGTACTGGAAGGCTTTGTGGATCTCTGTAACCAAGTTTATAGTGACAGGGTGCACTGGAGTGCAAGGGGGCAGTAAGGGGGGAGCCTGAGGGCACTCACAGAGTCCATTTAGATATTGCCACCCGTAACCGAAAAACGTTTGTGCTTTCAAAGAAGGATAAATAATACATGTGTTTTGAATAAAAGCAGACTGTCGGTAAGTAGACTTATGAAAGGGGTGAACCAAATGAAATGCACACATAGAAAAACGCTTAACGCATCCCATAAAACTGGAGAAGCCCCCGTCTATGTCCTTCCCAAGGGAGGAGAGGAGGTGGAGGAAGTGTATGGGGGGACGTCGTTAAAAAATAGAAGTGATTTCTTTTCTTCAGATGGAACCTCATCTTTGTTGATATAGGTCGTGAATCTAAAGTGCCTTCTGTAGCCGTTACCAGACTGGTTTCCCTCCTTCTAATGCATCTTCTCCTATAACCCCAGGCTTCTTTCTTTTCAATTTAATGGGTGATATATCACTCCATCTCACTAGACTTATCTCAAAATGTAAAGTAAATGTATGCCTGGAAATGGATACAATTGGATACTGTGTGAAAAAAGTTCCAAAGACATACATTATTAATCTTCTCAACGCCCATTTTATGTTATCTGCATTCAGAGGATCACCTACTAGTATCTGCATTCCAAATTGTACATTTGCCATTCAAATCAAATCACATTTTATTAGTCACATGCACCAAATACACCAGGTGTAGAAATTATAGTGAAATGCTTACTTACATGCCCCTAACCAACAAGTGCAGTTTAAAAAAATATGGATAAGAAATAAAAATAACAATAGCGAGAATATATACAGGGGGTTACCGGTACAGAGTAAATGTGCGGGGGCACCGGTTAGTTGAGGTAATATGTACATATAGGTAGGGTTATTAACCCTCTTGCTGTGTTCCGGTTGAATTGAACTCATTTACATGTTTCCTCTCTGAAAAATGTAATTCCTTTAATCTGACTGTCATAATGTTCCATGACTTTCTCCACACAGGGCATCTGAACACACAAAATACATTTAGATGATTTTCATTACATTGTGGGTGTTTTATTCAACTTTTGTACACCTGTGGTGTTCACGGTCAAAAATGACTGGTCATTAAAAATGAATGGGTGAGACTACAATTAGTGTATAAAATTGAGTTCAGTTCAGAGTTCAGAGTTCAGAGTTCGGTTATCAGGCCTACCACTGTTGTGTCATCGGCAAACTTAATGATGGTGCTGGAGTCGTGCCTGGAAGCGCAGTTGTGAGTGAACAGGGAGTACATGAAGGGACTGAGCACACACCCCTGAGGGACCCCTTTGTTGAGGATCAGCATGGCGGATGTGTTGTTACCTACCCTTACCACCTGGGCGCGGCCCATCATGAAGTCCAGTATCCAGTTGCAGAGGGAGGTGTTTAGTCCCAGGGTCCTTAGCTTATTGATGAGCTTGGAGCGCACTATGGTGTTGAACGCTGAGCTGTAGTCAATGAATAGCATTCTCACATAGGTGTTCCTTTTGTCCAGGTGGGAAAGGGCAGTGTGGAGTGCAATAGAGTTTGCTTTATCTATGGATCTGTTGGGGCAGTATGCAAATTGGAGTGGGTCTAGTGTTTCTGGGATAATGGTGTTGATGTGAGCCATGTCCAGCCTTTCAAAGCATTTCATGGCTACAGACGTGAGTGCTACAGGTCGGTAGTCATTTAGGCAGGGTACCTTAGTGTTCTTGGGCACAGACACTATGGTGGTCTGCTTAAAACATGTTGGTATTACAGACTCGGACAGGGAGAGGTTGAAAATATCAGTGAAGACACTTGCCAGTTAGTCAGCGCATGCTCGCAGTACACGTCTTGATAATCTGTCTGGCCCTGCGGCCTTGTAAATGCTGACCTGTTTAAAGGTCTTACTCACAATGGCTACGGAGAGTGTGATCACACAGTATTCCGGAACAGCTGGTACTTTCATGCATGTTTCAGTTTTTTTTTGCCTCGAAGAGAGCATAGAAATATTTTAGCTCATCTGGTAGGCTCGTGTCACTGGGCAGCTCTCGGCTGTGCTTCCCTTTGTAGTCTGTAATAGTTTGCAGGCCCTGCCACATCTGACGAGCATCAGAGCCTGTGTAGTACGATTCGATCTTAGTCCTGTATTGATGCTTTGCCTGTTTGATGGTTCATCGAAGGGCATAGCGGGATTTCTTATAAGCTTCTGGGTTAGAGTTCCACTCCACCCTTTAGCTCAGTGCGAATGTTGCCTGTAATCTATGGCTTCTGGTTGGGGTATGTACGTACGGTTACTGTGGGGATGACGTCATCGATGTACTTATTGATGAAGCCAATGACTGATGTGGTGTACTTCTCAATGCCATCGGAGGAATCCCGGAATATATTCCAGTCTGTGCTAGCAAAACAGTACTGAAGCTTAGCATCTGCTTCATCTGATCACTTTWTTATTGATCTAGTCACTGGTGCTTCCTGCTTAAATTTTTGCTTGTAAGCGGGAATCAGGAGGATAGAATTATGGTCAGATTTGCCAAATGGAGGGCTAGGGAGAGTTTTGTATGCGTCTCTCTGTGTGGAGTAAAGGTGGTCCAGAGTTTTTTTTCCTCTGGTTGCACAATTAACATGCTGAAAGAAATTTGGTCAAACAGATTTAAGTTTCCCTGCATTAAAGTCCTCGGCTACTAGGAGCGCCGCCTCTGTTTCAACGTTTTTTTTTTCTCGCTTATGGCGGAATACAGCTCATTCAATGCTGTCTTAGTACCACCACAGTCAGAGGTTGGCACTATGTAAACAGCTAGGAAAAATAGATGAAACTCTCTAGGTAGATAGTGTGGTCTACAGCTTATCGTGAGATACTTTACCTCAGCGAGCAATAGCGCGAGACTTCCTTAGATATTTTGCACCATCTGTTATTTACAAAAATACATAATCCGCCGCCCCTTTACTTACCAGACGGTGCTGTTCTATCCTGCCAGTGCAGCGTATAACCAGCCAGCTATATGTTGACAGTGTCGTCGTTCAGCCACGACTCAATGAAGCATAAGATATTACCGTTTTGAATGTCCCATTGGTAGTTTATATTCCGCGTAGGTAGCGGAATGGAAGGAAGTGGGGGTTTATTTGTTCGCCTTAGAATTCTCAAAAGACAGCCCGCCCTCCGGCCCCTTTTTCTCCCCGCCTCCTCTTCACGCAAATCACGGGGATTTGGGCCTGTTCCCGAGAAAGCATTATATCGTTCGCGTCGGCCTCGGCAGAGGAAAAAGAGGATTCTGCCAATCCGTGGTGATTAATCGCAGTCCTCATGTCCAGAAGTTATGTACAAAATATGTGAAGAAGTAGCTTACAAACAATGCAAATAAACGAACAAAAAACACAATCAGTTGGGGCTACGTAAAACGTCTGCCTTCTTCTCCGGCGCCATCTTACATCAGACATGGAGATACGTTTTCCTTGAGTTAGGACAAGATGAGGTAACCGACTATGACAGTCAGGACAAGCAAAACCGGAGGCATGASTTGAAGCCTGCCACTGAGCCTCTGAGAGGAAGAGCCAAAGGGAGCATGGATGCCTCACCACCCCTGCCTCTGTTTGTTCCGTCCTCATAGGGGGCACCAAATAGGTTAATGTGTGCAACAGATCTTAAATTGGTACCCAGCTTGGCCTACCATCCTGGAGTAAGATGTAATGTTTGGATCAGGTTGTGGGCTACACAGTTGTGATTTAATTGAAGTAAAAAAAAAATGCCTATCTACCACTGTACTTTGTCTAGTTGCTACTAATCGAACAAATATTCACTCAAAATACCAATATTTTCCACTTTTACATTTGCCCCAGCAATAACTGAAGTTCATAAAAAGGAGATACTCAGTTTTAGACTTTCAACAATCAGGATTCAAAAGATATTTCACAAATTAAAACAAGTTTTAATATAATGAAATCTTCTGTGTCTCTATGCCTAGGTTACTATAGATAGTTAGAAATAGAGATGTGCAGTCTGCAGAGATGCTATTTAAACCAGTCTGCATGGTAGCATGCCAACACATTTACAGCATTAGTCACATCACTGCCCCTGTGTCTGACAAAAAAAACCTGCAGAAAAGAGAACAGAACACGAACCCTTTTCTCCTCTTCTTCTATTCTTCTCTCTAACAAGGGCATTTGGGACACAATCAAATAACCAACGTCTCTTTAAAATATGAAGGGGTAGGATATGTTTGGGTGTCATGCAAATGTAGAAAGGAGTCAAATCCCTGTGCTCTCACTTTATTTTGGGTGAAAGAAAGGCAAGGCAAGCAGTGTTTAGAATAAGAGGAGAGGATTGTAATGACGGGAGGCAGGGGGTGCTGGTGTTATGGTTCTGGAAGGCTATGCGTTGCATCGAGTCATATACAAAAACGTGTCCTTTATGGTGAGATTTGAGGGTCAACAAAATCTTACATACTCCCCTGAACTGTACTTATACTGTTGACTCTCTTACCTGCCATATGAAAACCTCAAGATTTGAGCTACATTTGTCACATTTTCTCCTTCATCCATAAATGGGATGCTGAATAAATAATGCCAGTTTTGCATTGTTTTTCCTCTGTTGTTTAAGGTTGGACAAATGTGTGTGTGTGTGTTGCATATTTATAAGAGTTTAAGGTGCTTGCTGCACACGACAAAACATCCATAATGCTATACTCAGTGTAACCTTGGCTCCCTATGACAGGCACAAGTAAATTGTGACTAGCATATCAAATACGAAGGAAGATGCAAAGACATTCCGCAACGACACGGACACTCCCTAACTACAGCACATTGACAGTCAATTTAAGCTTGTTCCTTTTCTTCTAATATAAATGTTTTGCTGCACTGTAATACCCTTGCCAAAGTGTCATCATCACCAAGTGTGGCCATGCCATTTTTTTACAAAGTCAAATCAGCCTTCAAGTATATTTCTATTGGGAAATAAATGACTCTTTATGTCTGTACAACATACTTAGCCACAACAGCACAGAACAATAGCAGAGACAATGGCTTTTTGAATTGGTTGTATTGAATGGTCCAAACACACACAGGCCTCCAGTCTTATATTGTGCTGATTAACAAAAAATCAAGGGCACTTAATTAAAAATGAGCTCAATGGGAATTATCTCATGAAAACATTTGCATTCAGACATCTACACTTGAAACAATCAAGGGATTGGCAGCAGCGTCTAACACTATGGTTGTTTGGCACACAGTCTGAGGAAGGAGGAGGAGAGAGAGACAGAGACAGAGAGGGTGGGCGGGTGTTTTTTATCGCACTCACTAGAATTATTTTTTGTTTTGTTGTGTTAGATCTAAAATGCAGTTCTCAGCATGCAGCTTAAAGGGTGTCCGGTGGTAAGGGTAGTCGGAACATGGTGCCACGGTAGAAGAATAAGGAAATGCCCACTCTGCCCATCAACCCATCCATCTGTTTTCCATTCCCATGGCGATGTGCAGAAGCACTTAACCTGCCAGTGGGGCGCTCGACGGGTGGTTCGGCACCTGAACACAGCCGCTGTCACGAGAGGGAGGTCCGCTGGGACACCACACAAAAGGCTTGGAGCATGCAAGGCCAGGCACAATCTGTCTAGCTAGGCACTTACAGGCCAGTTACAGGCAGGAGTTGTGTGCATYCTGGTATACTGCTGTGCTATACAGAGAAGTGTCAGTGACACAAATAACCTTGCGAAACACCACCTAGTTGTTTTTCACTTCTTCCAGGCGAGTAGTTCATGTCATGCCATGACACCGCCTCAGGTAAAATAACAGTATGATGCTCTGTCACCTGATGAGATATAACGAAGAATAGGAAGAGCTAAAAGGAAATGTGTTCCATGAGCTGTTTCCTGAGCAGGTGATTTAGTTGATGATTGGTTAAAAAGATAGAGAAATACAAAGGGGAAGTGACCGTCCTAAATAACACTATTCCCTATTCTTGGCCAGGTCGCAATTGTAAATGAGAACTTGTTCTCAACTTGCCTACCTGGTTAAATAAAGGTGAAATAAAAATGAACAAAAAAATACAGAGTTTTAGTTTTGACCAGAGTCCTATGAACCCTGGTCAAAAGTTGTAAGTGGCTTGCGAGAGTATTCACCACTTTGGTATTTTTTCCTATTTTGTTGCCTTACAACCTAGAATTAAAATAGATTTTGGGGAGTATTGTATCATTTGATTTACACAACATGCCAACCACTTTAAAGATGCAAAATATGTTTTATTGTGAAACAAGCAAGAAATATCACAAAAAAACATAACTTCAGCATGCATAACTATCCACCCCCCCACCCAAAGTCAATACCTTGTAGAGCCACCTTTTGCAGCAATTACAGCTGCAAGTCTCTTGGGGTATGTCTATAACTTGGCACATCTAACGACTGGGATTTTTTCCCATTCTTCAAGGCAAAACTGCTCCAGCTCCTTCAAGTTGGATGGATTCCGTTGCTGTACAGCAATCTTCAAGTCCTACCACATATTCTCAATTGGATTGAGATCTGGGCTTTGACTAGACCATTCCAAGATATTTAAATGGTTCCCCTTAAACCACTCAAGTGTTGCTTTAGCAGTATGCTTAGGGTCATTGTCCTGCTGGAAGGTGAACCACCTTCCTAGTCTCAAATCTATGGAAGACTGAAACAGGTTTCCCTCGAGAATTTCCCTGTATTTAGCGCCATCCATTATTCCTTCAATTCTGACCAGAATCCCAGTCCCTTCCGAAGAAAAACATCCCCACAGCATGATGCTGCCACCAGCATGCTTCACTGTGGGGATGGTATTCTCGGGGTGATGAGAGGTGTTGGGTTTGTGCCAGACATAGCGTTTTCCTTGATGGCCAAAAACCTACAAAAACCTACAACATACACTCTGACCAGAGTACCTTCTCCATATGTTTGGGGAGTCTCCCACATGCCTTTTGGCAAACACCAAACGTGTTTGATTATTTTTCTCTTTAGGCATTGGCTTTTTTCTGGCCACTCTTCTGTAAAGCCCAGCTCTGTGGATTGTACGGCTTAAAGTGGTCCTATGGACAGACAGTCCAATCTCCGCAGTGGAGCTTTGCAGCTCCTTCAGGGTTATCTTTGGTATCTTTGTTGCCTCTGATTAATGCCTTCCTTGCCTGGTCTGTGAGTTTTGGTGGGCCGGACCTCTGTGGGTAGGTTTGTTAGGGTGCCATATACTTTCCATTTGTTAATAATGGATTTAATGGTGCTCCGTGGGATGTTCAAAGTTTCTGATATTTTTTTATAACCCAACCCTGATCTGTACTTCTCCACAACTTTGTCCCTGACCTGTTTGGAGAGCTCCTTGGTCTTCATGGTGCCATTTGCTTGGTGGTGCACCTTGCTTAGTGGTGTAGCAGACTCTGGGGCCTTTCAGAACAGGTGTATATACACTGAGATCATGTGACACTTAGATTGCACACAGGTGGACATTATTTAACTAATTAGGTGACATCTGAAGGTAATTGGTTGCACCAGATCTTATTTAGGGGCTTCATAGCAAAGGGACTATTTTGTGTATGTCCATTATATGAAATCCAAATAAACATCAATTTAAATGACAGGTTGCAATGCAACAAAGTAGGAAAAATGCCTAGGGGATGAGTATTTTTGCAAGGCACTGTACACTTCATAGAGAGTAGGGTGCCATTTGGGACGCATACTAACTATGCCTGAAGGGTGATGCTCACCATGTAGGGAACTTTAATGTTTTCTAAAAAAGTAACTCATTTCGCTGTCTAATTCTGAATTACTTACATTAAATTGATAACAGTGTTAAAGTTGCATTATGCAGAAATCGCTCCACCATTTTATGGTTGCTAAAATTCTAATAGTTTGACTATTTTCAGTCTGTGACAAAACATGCATGTATAGTTTTGAGAGAATGATTGTACCATCTAAATCACTGTGAAATACAGGGGCGCAACTTTGGTTTTAGAAGTGGGGGGGCATAACACTTTTTTATATATATATTTTCTCCTAGTCAAATAAACACTCCAAACAGCCTACCCGACCACTTGAATGTGTCCTCATGGTCCTAAAGCACACCGTTACCTCGTTTTGTATCACATTCCAATTATTAAACTGGTAGGGACAAAAATGCAATTTCAGAATGTGGGGAGAGACATGTCCCCCCGTCCCCAGTGAATGTTGTGCCCCTGGTGAAATATATTTCCAGCTGTTTGAAGATGGTGTACAAAACTGGTGCAAAAGAAACTGTACAAAAAGATGCAAAAACAAAACTAAGAACAGGAAGCATTGAAATAGCGCATATAGAGGGAAGCATAGAACAGATCTATCGCTTCTTAGACTTGCTTTCAATTAGAATGACAGATCTGTAATTCATATTTCTATGTGCATTTGGTCAGGCCGCCCAAAAAGTTACATATTGCAGCTTTAAGAGTGCCTCTTACATTTGAGTCACTGAGGCTTAACACTTCTGACAAAACAAAGCATGTGGACATGACATGGATTTCATTTTCAATTATGTAAAAGTCACCACATTTTGATTTGAATGCCTGTTAATAATACTTTTGATGAAAACCGAAGGGGAATTTGATTGATTTGAGGTTGATTGTAACAGACAAACTGGTACAATACTCTAAGTGATCCATTGTCTCGCAATGAAATGGTGCAATACATTTTCAGGCAGATCAGAGAAAGAGCACTGAGGCTGAAAATGGTTGTGGTGCGAGTGATTGTCAGTCTGCAGTCTGAGTTCCTACAATGTAGCCCATTAAATCAAACCATAACTGAAGGTATCAAAGTAAAACCAAAGGCTGACTTGCCAAAGTGCTGTGAGTAGTTGGGGAGACAAGCTACGTCATCTCTCCCCCGCCTCTCCCCCCTTCCAAGACTTCAGAGGAGCGGTAGGACTCTAGAGACGTCTGACGAGGCTTTTCAATTGCCCAGCACCGACTGACAATGAGGCTCATGTCCAGAGGATAGAAAAATAAATTAGAACGAAGGAGAAAAAGGAAATGAAGGCTAGTGCACAGTGGGTGCTGCTCCCCATGAACTGAGCCTGTTAGAGACGAAACACTGTCTCTCAAATCAGGGAAGAGATGACCAGGAAAAATGTGAGGCCGCTATTGTGTAATGATTATGAGCCATTCCCATGTTTGGCAAAAAGTGGGTTGTTAATACGATTTCGACCTCGATGAATTTGCACCATTTTTTATTATTGACTTTTGTTGCAAAAAGACTTGGAAGTCATGAAGATGATACAAATGCCGATTGTAATTCATATTCATAGTTATCAGCATGTGCTGCAAAGTTTGTTCTAATAATATCAAAAAATGTCCACAATGTTGTAAGACTTGTGGAAAATAAGACAGATGATACATTACAATCTGTTTCGAAGTGCAAGTGTGCATTTCTAAGCTTCTCCAGATTTTCCCTCACCTGACTAGAATGACTGTAAGCGGAATGCTGTGTCTTTTTGAAATATGTCCAAGTGATTCAGCTCCCATTCATTTCACAATTCATTTACAGCTCTCTGGGAGTACCTGCTGCACAGATTATTGTAGTTCACTGCAGCATAGTCCAGGCCATGCATGGATTATTTGGATTATTTGATATTGTTATTGTATTGCTAGATATTACGCACCTGCGATAACATCTGCAAATCTGTGTACCCGACCAACTTTGATTTGAACTGAGCATTACATTCTAGTATATTATCTTACAGTATGTACAGAAAAATAAAAAGTGAAATCAATATTTATGTTTTCACTATACGTCACAACAGTAACGGCTTGGCAAATATGTATGGAAAAGCAGCAAAGCATTTGCAGAGTTTACCATTGCACTATTGCATTTGGCAGCATCTCCCACCCATTATGTCTATCTAGCTAGGGCCTGAATCCAATACGGGAGTTCACTGAAACAAGATGCAATTTCCACGCTTTGTGATTCAAATGGGAGACGAAAATTGATCCCACCTCACGCATTTAGAAGGGTATTCTAATGAAGGGCACCGTGGCCTAATGGGATAGATAGAAGTACACAAATCTTGTCCTAAGTGGCTGACTGAGGACAGCAGGAAGATAGTGCACCAGCCACTAGCCAGAGCCTGATTCATCAAGTATTACAGTTCAAATAAAAGTTAGTGCTGCTCGCCAAATTGATTGTCAAGATGCCCCTGTGCTGCATTAGAAGAAATGAAAATGGCATATTATATTTTCTTGGCTATTTCTGCCTTAGAGACTGCTATTAGGCACGAAGAAGAGAAGCTACTGTAGTAAGATCTATGTTATTCATAATTCTTTTTCAAAATAGAGTATTTTACTTGTTATTGATGCTGCCAATGTTAAAGTACATCACTGTTAAAATCACTGTTCCAGATTAAGAATAATCATTGATTCAGGTTTAGCCAATTAACAGATTGAGTGCTCTCCATTTAATTATTGATGGAGTGAGATTGATTTTGGAGATGCAAGGTTGGCATTCTCTCCTCTTCCCTGTAATCCCTGAGATTTTAGAGCAACACTCAAATAACACATCCCAAGTGGCCAAAGACAGAGCAGAGCACGGGTTAGATAGGAGTTGAGGTAAAGCAAACATGGCACTGTTTGAAATAATCTTTTGACAGCTTCGCTCCTATTAACATTTCTCCAAAAAACAAAATAGGAGGCAAACATTTTGGATACCTCTCAAGTCGTCACAATACGGCATTACTTCATTCATGCCTTTATAAAATCACTTGTTTTGACAACTTTGCATTCTAACTGACCTGACTGTAACATCCTTCTTGTAAGGACAGCATTTCCTGAAGTAGGGAAGAGAAGGGAAAGGAAGGCGGAGGTTTCTGCCAAGCTGTCCTGTGTTTCTCCAAGCACTCGTTACACTTTGGCACAGATCAATGCGACACAATCACAATAATGTTTGCATATTACCCAAGACTCTATCTAATGTCAACAAACATCAATACCTGCTGCAATGTGTTCCTTCACAAGCTATCAAGCCAGCAGGGAAGAACAAATTATTAGAAACCCCAAAAACAACTTKTTTTCACTGCACAGTTGAAAAAAAGTGTGATGAAGAATCAGTAAAATATGATTGAGAAAAGAAAATACATATACAGTGGGGCAAAAAAGTATTTAGTCAGTCACCAATTGTCCAAGTTCTCCCACTTAAAAAGATGAGAGAGGCCTGTAATGTTCATCACAGGTACACTTCAACTATGACAGACAAAATGAGAAAACAAAATCCAGAAAATCACATTGTAGGATTGTTTAATGAATTTATTTGCAAATTATGGTGGAAAATAAGTATTTGGTCAACTACAAACAAGCAAGATTTCTGGCTCTCACAGACCTGTAACTTCTTCTTTAAGAGGCTCCTCTGTCCTCCACTCGTTACCTGTATTAATGGCACCTATTTTAACTTGTTATCAGTATAAAAGACACCTGTCCACAACCTCAAACAGTCACACTCCAAACTCCACTATGGCCAAGACCAAAGAGCTGTCAAAGGACACCAGAAACAAAATTGTAGACCTGCACCAGGCTGGGAGGACTGAATCTGCAATAGGTAAGCAGCTTGGTTTGAAGAAATCAACTGTGGGAGCAATTATTAGGAAATGGAAGACATATAAGACCACTGATAATCTCCCTCGATCTGGGGCTCCACGCAAGATCTCACCCTGTGGGGTCAAAATGATCACAAGAACGGTGAGCAAAAATCCCAGAACCACACGGGGGGACCTAGTGAATGACCTACAGAGAGCTGGGACCAAGTAACAAAGCCTACCATCAGTAACACACTACGCGCCAGGGACTCAAATCCTGCAGTGCCAGACGTGTCCCCTGCTTAAGCCAGTACATTGTCCAGCCCGTCTGAAGTTTCTAGAGAGCATTTGGATGATCCAGAAGAAGATTGGGAGAATGTCATATGCAGATGAAACCAAAATAGAACTTTTTGTTAAAAACTAACTCGTCGTGTTTGGAGGACAAAGAATGCTGAGTTGCATCCAAAGAACACCATACCTACTGTGAAGCATGGGGTGGAAACATCATGCTTGGGGGTGTTTTTTCTGCAAAGGACCAGGACGACTGATCCGTGAAAAGGAAAGAATGAATGGGGCCATGTATCGTGAGATTTTGAGTGAAAACCTCAAAATTGAGATGAAACGTGGCTGGGTCTTTCAGCATGACAATGATCCCAAACACACCGCCCGGGCAATGAAGGAGTGGCTTCGTAAGAAGCATTTCAAGGTCCTGGAGTGGCCTAGCCAGTCTCCAGATCTCAACCCCATAGAAAATCTTTGGAGGAGTTGAAAGTCCGTGTTGCCAGCAACAGCCCAAAACATCACTGCTCTAGAGGAGATCTGCATGAGGAATGGGCCAAAATACCAGCAACAGTGTGTGAAAACCTTGAAGACTTACAGAAAACGTTTGACCTCTGTCATTGCCAACAAAGGGTATATAACATAAGTATTGAGATAAACTTTTGTTATTGACCAAATACTTATTTTCCACCATAATTTGCAAATAAATTCATTAAAAATCCTACAATGTGATTTTCTGGAATTTTTTTTCTCATTTTGTCTGTCATAGTTGAAGTGTACCTATGATGAAAATTACAGGCCTCTCTCATCTTTTTAAGTGGGAGAACTTGCACAATTGGTGGCTGACTAAATACTTTTTTGCCCCACTGTATATTTTGATTTGTTTAACACTTTTTGGTTACTACATAATTTCATGTGTGTTATTTCATAGTTTTCGTGACTTCACAATTTTTCTACAATGTAGAACGAAAAACCGTGGAAACCACACACATTTAGTTCCATTTACTCAACAGATACACTACATGACCAAAAGTATGTGGACACCTGCTTGTCAAACATCTCATTCCAAAATCATGGGCATTAATATGGATTTGGTCCCCCCTTCGGTGATATAACAGCCTCCACTCTCCTGGGAAGGCTTTCCACTAGATGTTGGAACATTTCTGCAAGGACTTGCTTCCAGTCAGCCACAAGAGCATTAGTGAGGCTGAGGTTGTGTTGAGGTCAGGGCTCGTGCAGGACAGTCATGTTCTTCCACACCGATCTCAACAAACCATTTCTGTATGGACCTCGCTTTGTGCACAGGGGCATTGTCATGCTGAAACAGGAAAGGGCCTTCCCCAAACTGGTGCCACAAAGTTGGAAGCACAGAATTGTCTAGATTGTCATTATATGCTTTAGCGTTCAGATTTCCCTTCATTGGAACTAAGGGGCCTAGCCCGAACCATGAAAAACAACCCGAGACCATTCCTCCTCCACCAAACTTTACAGTTGACACTATGCATTGTGGCAGGTAGCATTCTCCTGGTATCCGCCAAACCCAGATATGTCCGTCGGACTGCCAGATGGTGAAGTGTGACTCATCACTCCAGAGAACGAGTTTCCACTGCTCCAGATTCCAATGACAGCGAGTTTTACACCGCTCCAGCCGATGCTTGGCTTGTGTGCAGCTGCTCGGCCATGGCAACCCATTTCATGAAGCTCCTGACGTGCTGACGTTGCTTCCAGAGGCAGTTCGGAACTCGGTAGTAAGTTTTGCAACTGAGGACAGATGATTTTTATATGCTACGGGTCCTGTTCTGTGAGCTTGTCTAGCCTAAGACTTCGCGGTTGAGCCGTTGTTGTCCTAGATGTTTCCACTTCACAATAACAGCACTTACAGATGACCGGGGCACCTTTGGCAGTGCAGAAATTTTACGAACTGACTTGTTGGAAAGTTGGCATCCTATGACATCCTAAAGTCATTGAGCTATTCAGCAAGGTCATTCTACTGCCAATGTTTGTCTATGGAAATTGCATGGATGTGTGCTCGATTTTATACACCTGTCAGCAACGGGTGTGGCTGAAATAGACGAATCCACTAATTTGAAGGTGTGTACACCATACTTTTGTATATATAGTGTATTTCTCTACTTCAAAACTGACTTTGATTAAAACAAATAATTTCATGCAAATGATGTATTCAGTATGTTATTAAAGTCACCTTCTCTATTTGAATTGTTAAGGTCCAAGTGTGGTATGTTGTCCAATTTATATAGTCTGCAAAGAACCAAGCTATATGAATATAATGAAATACTTATCAGTGTATTTACTGATAATTTAGACGTATCACACAACAATGGAACACCAGATAAGGTTTAAAATCATATTGAACAAGGGAGGAAAGAACTGCTCCTACCTCCTACAGTAAAGTCTAAAGACATGAGCTATTGTCTGCATCCCTATATTGCACTACTTTTGACCAAAGCTCTCTGGTCAAAAGTAGTGCAGTACATAGGGAATAGGGTGCTATTTGGAACACATCCATTGTCTTGGATGCCTGAGCAATTGAGGACAAATGCAATTGGAACCAGCGCACCAATGGCCCCCGTCAGTTTTCAGCAGCTCGTCATTAGTGCAGGGGCCCAGCGGAGCTCGTTAGAGGAACGAAAGGAGATGTGGTAAATAAGGTTAATTGGGCGATCTGTCAGACCCGGGAAGATGCACATGCTGACATGACACAACCAGTAACGTCATTTCATTTCCTCTCCTGCTACTCTACTTTCTATCACTGTCCATTAGTATTTTGCAGTGAGGGGGAGATGGTGACATGGCCAAGGAAGGTGTGCTGCCAATGTGCCGTCCTGAGAACGTGGGGGACCGAGGGGACGGAGAAGAGATCTTGTGACATCTGCTGATGTAAAAATGGATTTATAAATGCATTTGATTTGGATTATTTTATTATTTTTGAACATTTTGCTGTTTAGGTCTGTGCAATTAATATCCCCTTTCATTAGCATCACAACCCTGGAACCTCCCTGGGTAAAGCCAAACATGGCCCTTTGATATGGCCTGGATTCCCCATAAAACTGCATGTTAAATCATGCACCCTGTCATCTGCTTCAGAACACAGTCATAAGTGCACAACAGTTCAGTGGGAAAAAGGCACTTGATAGAAATAGGCAGAGTGTTAATGAGATTGATTAGACAATTACTTCCAAGGCTAACTCGTTAGTTGTGAATGAAAAGAGAGGACAGACGGGGCGGGAGTTGGTTGGTTAACTATGCATGACATCACCATGCTCGGCTCTGAAAGGTTTCTATTAATAAAAAAGGCATAATTTTTACAGTAAATTTCACCCCAAAAACGACATGCAAGAGGCTGTAATTCTGCAGTGCGTCTCAACCTCATATGCTTCACAAAAGTACTGAACCGTTCTATTCTCATAGCTTCTACAGATTGTAAATTAAAGATAAACACTTTTGCAAAAATAATCATTATATTATTGATTGATTATGACTTTTCAAATCACCCAGTATTGCTATCTGCAGCGTTAGATATAGGTAAATGTTGCAATTCTTCAGCCATTCCTGGACCTGTGACCAAAAACGAGCTACATATAGACAGTACCAAAATAAATGATCTAATGACTGCCTCCACACAGCAAAATCTGCAGAGCTGGTAAGATTGTATCCCCCATACATATAACATTCTATTGGTTGCAAGCATTTTGTATAATAATTTAAATAGAAGTTTTGAATCCTGTGTTGTTTTGCGTGTCAATTCATAAACCATGTGCCATTCATAAACCATCTATTCCCAACTATTTTGCAATTTATATGGCACAGCTGTCAATTTTTTGGTCCTTATAAATGAAATTGGTATATGTTTTTATTCATCACAATTTTCTTTAACCATTTATGGTCTTTAATGCAGGGCCGACAGACAAGTTCCTTACTTTTTCCCCTTTCCACTTCCATTTTTGTGGTAATGCTGAAATTAGTTAGTTGTAATTTTGGGTAGAGCAAACATTTCCATATGTCTGTGTTATCTGCATGTGTAACATAACTCCACCAGTCTTATTTATGATATAATTTACAAAAATTATATATTTTTTTAAATATTTTCTTTATTTTTTTTWATCAATTAGTATATTTGAGTTTAACCACAATATTTGTTGTATTATTTGTTCTGTCTTTTCAGGTGGATTAAACTGAAATTGCAACCAACTTTCTATGGCTTGTTTAAAAAAAAATGATAATTTGGAGATTATTTTGTTTTCAAACAACCAAATGTGATTAGTTGAATAAGGGAAAAGGCCATTCTTGAACATGTGGTGAGACATTCCTACCAATTTACTAGGGAACCATTTTGGATTTAAGTATAATTTTTAATGACTGATGCCTTTAGTGAGAGGTCTAATGCTTTAATATTTAATAATTTCTGCCCTCTGAATTTATATTTGTTAAAAAATAGTCCCTTTAAATTTTGTCTGCCTTGCCATCCCAAATAAAATTGAATATTCTTTGTTTATATAATTTAAAAAGCAGGTTTACTAGGTGTAGGCAAAACCATAAGCAAATAGGTAGACTGTGATATAACTAAAAGAGTTAGTCAGGGTGATTTTTCCACAAATAGACAGATAGTTTCCTTTCCATGGTAGCAAGATCTTATCTATTTTTGCTAACTTTTTAGAAACATTTATTGGAGTGAGATCATTTCTTTCTTTCGGGATTTGTATACCGAGTCTGTCCACATCCCCGTCAGACCATTTTATTGGTAAACTACACTGTAATGTAAAAGTAGCATTTTTTTTGTGATCCAATACGTAATATAGTACACTTATCATAATTTGGTTTTAATCCAGAGAGGTTAGCAAAAATATCTAGATCTTCTATGAGGCTGTGGAGGGATTCTAATTGTGGTTTTAAAAGAAAACATGAATCATCAGTGTTCAATGACACCTTTGTTTTTAGGCCACGGATTTCTAATCCCTTAATATTATTGTTGGATCTAATTTTAACGGCAATAATAAATAGATATGCCGATAGTGGACAACCTTGTTTTATTCCTCTTGACAGTTTAAAACTTTCTGAGAGGTAGCCATTATTTACTATTTTACACCTAGGGTTACTATACATAACTTTAACCGATTTTATAAGAGATTCTCCAAAATGTAAATATTCTAGGCATTTATATATATAATCTCCAGTCGTACTTTATCAAAAGCCTTTTCAAAATCAGCTATGAAAACCAGGCCTGGTGTCCCCGAAACAGGGACTGTAGTGATGTCTCTTGCACTGAGAAGCAGTGCCTTAGACCACTGCGCCACTCTGGAGCCAGACAACAAAACAGAGTTACACATGGAGTAAACAAGTCAATAACACAGTAGGGGAAAAAAATGAGTCTATATACATTGTGTGCAAAAGGCATGAGGAGGTAGGCACTAAATAGGACATAGGAGCGAATAATTACAATTTAGCAGATTAACACTGGAGTGATAAATCATCAGATGATCATGMGCAAGTAGAGATACTGGTGTGCAAAAGAGCAGAAAAGTAAATAAATAAAAACAGTAAGGGGATGAGGTAGGTCAATTGGGTGGGCTGTTTACAGATAGACTATGTACAGCTGCAGCGATCGGTTAGCTGCTCAGATAGCAGATGTTTTAAGTTGGTGAGGGAAATAAAAGTCTCCAACTTCAGCGATTGTTGCAATTCGTTCCAGTTACAGGCAGCAGAGAACTGGAAGGAAAGGCGGCCAAATGAGGTGTTGGCTTTTGGGATGATATGCCTGCTGGAGCGCGTGCTACAGGTGGGTGTTGTTATCGTGACCAGTGAACTGAGATAAGGCGGAGCTTTACCTAGCATGGACTTATAGATGACCTGGAGCCAGTGGGTCTGGCGATGAATATGTAGCGAGGGCCAGCCGACTAGAGCATACAGGTCGGAGTGGTGGGTGGTATAAGGTGTTTTAGTAACAAAACGGATGGCACTATGATAAACTGCATCTAGTTTGCTGAGTAGAGTATTGGAAGCTATTTTGTAGATGACATCGCCGAAGTCGAGGATCGGTAGGATAGTCAGTTTTACGGCGTGAGTGAAGGAGGCTTTGTTGCGAAATAGAAATCCGATTTTGGATTGGAGATTTTTAATATGAGTCTGGAAGGAGAGTTTACAGTCTAGCCAGACACCTAGGTATTTATAGATGTCCACATATTCTAGGTCGGAACCGTCCAGGGTGGTGATGCTAGTCGGGCGGGCGTATATGACCAATATACTGTATATTGCCTTGCTGATATCATATCCTAGAAACGTTGTTTGGAGAATTCACAGCCTGCCACGCTTGTGGAAAAACAGGGTTAATAATAATAATAATAATACTTTTCCCCCTTCCACATGTTAAAGGTTCCAATAGATAAAGTTATTTTTTATCAATTAATATATTTGAGTTAAACCACAACATTTGCTGTATTATTTGTTCTGTGTTTTCTGGTGGATTAAACAAAAGTTGCAACCAACTTTCTATGGCTTGTTAAAAAAATAACGATATTTTGGAGATTATTTCATTTTCAAATAACCTGAAATTGAGCGAGAAAAGGGCCATTCTTGAACATAAGGTGAGACATTCTTACTAATTTGTAAATAAATGTAGTTTGTTGCTTAGAATTACTGATTTCTGTTTTTAGAGGGAGAAACTAAAATCCCACCATCACATCATAAAACCTTTTTTTTGTAATAACATAGTACATGGGATTGTTTTTAAAGAATGTTGCTTAATTCATTTTATTCATATTATGGTGTTTCTATTCCAAGAAAAACAAAAAACTAAATCCTCAGGGTTTCCGTTAGGAGAATATGGTGCTGTACAAAGTGACCTTTATTTAACTAGGCCAATTCTTATTTACGACAGCCTAAGAACAGTGGGTTAACTGCCTTTTTCAGGGGCAGAATAACAGATTTTTTTATATTTTCTTTTACTTTGTCAGTTCGGGGTTTCGATCTAGAAACCTTTCGGATACTGGCTCAACACTCTAACCACTAGGCTACCTGCCGCTCCAATGTCGCTCCCCATGTACAATGTTCTAGCTCATTTTACATGATTTGAAAACGAAATAATCTCCAAAATATTTTTAATTTTTCAACAAAGCAATTATTATTATTAGAAGTAGTATTAATATTAATTTGGAATTATATAGAAGCCCGTTGGATATTCTCACAGATATATTATTACCCTGTTATTAGCAGGACAATATATTTTGGTCATATTGTTCATGGCTCCCGAGTGGCGCACAATGGGATTTCCTTGCAGTTCTCCAGCTGTATCCACTGAAAGCGCGCACGGTTCAAGGCACGAGGGCAGGGGGCACGGGATGGGCCACAGAGCTGCGCACAGAAGGCCGACCTAGACCATGGGGAATGGAGGAGGAGGAGAGGGCATTGCTTTAACTTCTTATGGCTGCAGGAGCAGTATTGAGTAGCTTGGACGAAGGGTGCACAGAGGTGCCCAGAGTAAACGGCCTGCTCCTCAGTCATAGTTGCTAATATATGCATAATAATAATAATAATAATGTAAAGTATTGGATAGAAAACACAAACGTTTCTAAAACTGTTTGAATTATGTCTGTGAGTATAACAGAACTCATATGGCAGGCAGAAACCTGAGAAGAAATCCAACCAGGAAGTGAGAAATCTGCAGTTGGTGGATTTTCAACTCATCGCCTATTGAAAACTCAGTAGGATATGGATCTGTTTGCACTTTCCATGGCTTCCAGCGGAGAAAAGGCCACTTTGAACAACGGAGAGGTGTAGTCCACAGACGCACAGAGTGGATCCAATCCTGGGTAAACTCGCTTTAAGGCAACAAAACAAACCAAATAGCGAAGCTTCATGAACTGAGGGTAGTACACATCCTCATTCGTGTCTCAATCACAACTTCACCTTTGGCCAGCTGATGCTGGCTATTTAATGGGGAATTAAAGGGGAAGCGCCCTATTAAAAGGAGAAGCACTGAGACGGTTCAGAAAAATTCAGGGCCGTCACACTAGATGTCAACAGTCTGTAGAACGTTGAATGAAYGTGGAGATGTGGAGCTGAATGAGAGGGGAATTAGTCAGTGGTCTGGTAGAGAGCCAGGTCCTGGTCACACGCATTCCACATGATATCGACTTGCCTTCCATTACTTCTATAGACACAAAGGAATTCTCCGGTTGGAACGTTATTGAATATTTATGATAACAACATCCTAAAGAATGATTCTATACTTAATTTGACAAGTTTATTCGAACTGTAATATAACTTTTTGAAGTTTTCGTCCGACGTTCTGCTGGACCTGCACGAGCGTTTGGATTTGTGTACTAAACACGCTAACAAAAGTAGCTACTTGGACATAAATGATGGACATGCATTCCGACGAAGATCAGCAAAGGTAAGTGAAGATTTATAATGCTTTTTATGAGTTTTGTTGACTGCACAATTTGGTGGGGAACTGTATGGCTTCCTTTTGTGGCTAAACGCTGTTCTCAGATTATTGAATATTGTGCTTTTGCCGTAAAGCTTTTTGAAATCTGACACAGCGGTTGCATTAAGAACAAGTGTATCTTTAATTCTATGTAAAACATGTATCTTTCATCAAAGTTTATGATGAGTATTTATGTTATTTGACGTGGCTCTCTGCAATTTCTCCGGTTATTTTGGAGGCATTTCTGAACATGGCGCCAATGTAAACTGAGGTTTTTGGATATAAATATGAACTTAGTCGAACAAAACATATATGTATTGTGTAACATGAAGTCCTGTGATTGTCATCTGATGAAGATCATTAAAGGTTAGTGATTAATTTTCTCTCTTTCTGCTTTTTGTGACTCCTGTCTTTGGCTGGGAAAATAGCCATGTTTTTCTGTGATTTTGCGGTGACCTAACATAATCGTTTGTGGTGCTCTCGCTGTAAAGCCTATTTGAAATCGGACACTTTAGTGGGATTAACAACAAGATTACTTTTAAAATGGTATAAGATACATGTATGTTTGAGGAATTTTAATTATGAGATTTCMGTTGTTTGAATTTGGTGCCCTGCACTTTCACTGGCTGTTGTCATATCATCCCGTTAATGGGATTGCAGCCATTGTCACGCTCTTCTACCTCGTCCTCCTCCTCAGACGAGGAGAGGAGAGAAGGATCAGATGACCAAAATGCAGCGTTGTAATTAGACATGATATTTATTAAACAAGGACGAAAACGAACACGAAAATATACATTGAAGAATTTACAAAACAACAAACGACGTAGACTGACCTGAACATAAGAACTTACATAAAACCGAAGAACGCATGAAACAGAACAGACTACAACAAACGAACGAAAACACGAAACAGTCTCGTGTGGTGCATACAGACACAGACACAGGAAACAAACCACCCACAACAAACAATGTGAAAACCACCTACCTTAATATGGTTCTCAATCAGAGGAGATGAAAAACCACCTGCCTCTAATTGAGAAACCATATCAGGTCACCCATTAACCAACATAAAACACATAACATAGAATGCCCACCCACACTCACGCCCTGAGCGACTAACACATACAAAACAACAGAAAAACAGGTCAGGAACGTGACATAACCCCCCCCCCTCAAGGTGCGTACTCCGGACGCACCACCAAAAGTCTAGGGAGGTCTGGGTGGGCATCTGACCACGGTGGTGGTTCAGGCTCTGGGCGAGGTCCCCACCCCACCATAGTCAATCCCAGCTTACGTATCCCCCTCCGAATGACCACCCTCCTATTCCACCCACCTAATTTAAGGGGAAACACCGAGATAATGGCCAGCACCGGATAAGGGGCAGCACCGGGATAAGGGGCAGCACCGGGATTAAGGGGGCAGCTCCGGACTGAAGGGACTGCAGCACCGGACTGAGGGGCGGATCCTGCTGGCTGGCCTGGCGGATCCTGGCTGGCTGGCTCTGGCGGATCCTGGCTGGCTGGCTCTGGCGGGATCCTGGCTGGCTGCTCTGGCGGATCCTGGCTGGCTGGCTCTGGCGGATCATGGCTGGCTGGCAGCTCCTGGCTGACTGGTCTGACTGCTCATGGCTCTCGCTGGCTGCTCATGGCTCGCTGACGGCTCTGGCTGCTCATGGCTCGCTGACAGCTCTGGCTGCTCCATAGCTCGCTGACGGCTCTAGCTGCTCATGGCTCACTGGCGGCTCTGGCAGATCCTGGCTGAACTGGCGGCTCTGGCAGATCCTGGCTGACTGGCGGCTCTGGCAGATCCTGTCTGGTTGGCGGCTCTCTGGCAGATCCTGTCTGGTTGGCGGCTCTGGCAGATCCTGTCTGGTTGGCGGCTCTGGCAGATCCTGTCTGGTTGGCGGCTCTGGCAGATCCTGTCTGACTTGGCGGCTCTTGCAGAGTCCTGACTGGCGGCTCTACGGCTGACTGACGAACGGCTCTGACGGCTCGGGACAGACGGGCGGGCTCCTAATGGCTCGGGGGCAGACGGATGGCTCAGATGGCGCTGGGTGAACGGATGGCTCAGATGGCGGCTGGTAGACGGAATGGCTCAGATGGCACTGGGCAGACGGATGGCTCAGATGGTGCGGGTAGACGGATGGCTCAGATTGGCGCTGGGTAGACGGATGGCTCAGATGGCGCTGGGCAGAAGCCATGGGTCGAGATGGCGGCTTGGCAGACGGGTGGCTCAGATGGCGCTTGGCAGACAGGCAGCTCTGGCCGGATGAGGCGCACTGTAGGCCTGGTGCGTGGTGCCGGAACTGGAGGCACCGGGCTAAGGACACGCACCTTCAGGCTAGTCGGGGAGCAAGGACAGGGCACACTGAACTCTCAAAGCGTACTATGGGCCTGGTGCGTTGGTACGGCACTGGTGGTACCGGGCTGAGGGCACGCACATCAGGACGAGTACGGGAGAAGGAACAATGTGTACAGGGCTCTGGAGACGCACCTGTGGCTTGGTGCGTGGTGTCGGAACAGGAGGCACCGGGCTGGAGACACCGCACCATAGGGAGAGTGCGTGAGAGAGGAACAGGGGTCTGGAAACGCACTGGAAGCCTGGTGAGTGGAGTAGGCCACTGGTGGTACTGGGCTGGGGCGGGAAGGTGCGGCCGGATATACCGGACCGTGCAGGCGTACTGGCTCCCTTGAGCACCGAGCCTGCCCAACCTTACCTGGTTGAATGCTCCCCGTCGCCCGCCCCAGTGCGGGAGGGTGGAATAACCCGCACCGGGCTATGTAGGCGAACCGGGGACACCATGCGAAGGCTGGTGCCATGTATGCCGGCCCGAGGAGACGCACTGGAGACCAGACGTGTGAGCC
>NC_036867.1:22169752-22195243 GCF_002910315.2 Salvelinus sp. IW2-2015
CTCGGGCAGACGGGATGGCGTCAGATGGCGCTGGGTAGCACGGAATGGCTCAGGATGGCGCTGCGGTAGACGGATGGCTCAGATGGCAGCTGGGCAGCACGGATGGCTCAGATTGGTGCTGGGTAGACGGATGGCTCAGATGGCGCTGGTAGACGGATGGCTCAGATGGCGCTGGGCAGACGGATGGGTCAGATGGCGCTTGGCAGACGGGTGGCTCAGATGGCGCTTGGCAGACAGGCAGCTCTGGCCGGATGAGCGCCACTGTAGGCCTGGTGCGTGGTGCCGGAACTGGAGGCACCGGGCTAAGGACACGCACCTTCAGGCTAGTGCGGGGAGCAGAGACAGGGCACACTGAACTCTCAAAAGCGTACTATGGGCCTGGTGCGTGGTACCGGCACTGGTGGTACCGGGCTGAGGGCACGCACATCAGACGAGTACGGGAGAAGGAACAATGTGTACAGGGCTCTGGAGACGCACCTGTGGCTTGGTGCGTGGTGTCGGAACAGGAGGCACCGGGCTGGAGACACGCACCATAGGGAGAGTGCGTGGAGGAGGAACAGGGGTCTGGAAACGCACTGGAAGCCTGGTTATGGAGTAGGCCACTGGTGTACTGGGCTGGGGCGGGAAGGTGGCGCCGGATATACCGGACCGTGCAGGCGTACTGGCTCCCTTGAGCACCGAGCCTGCCCAACCTTACCTGGTTGAATGCTCCCCGTCGCCCGCCAGTGCGGGGAGGTGGAATAACCCGCACCGGGCTATGTAGGCAACCGGGGACACCATGCGTAAGGCTGGTGCCATGTATGCCGGCCCGAGGAGACGCACTGGAGACCAGACGTGTTGAGCCGGCTTCATGGCACCTGGCTCAATGCCCAATCTAGCCCTACCAGTGCGGGGAGGTGGAATAACCCGCACCGGGCTATGAACACGTACAGGAGACACCGTGCYCTCTACTGCGTAACACGGTGTCTGCCCGTACTCCCGCTCTCCACGGTTAGCCTGGGAAGTGGGCGCAGGTCTCCTACCTGCCCTCGGCCCACTACCTCTTAGCCCCCCCCAAGAAATGTTTGGGGTTTCTTCACGGGCTTCCGTGCTAGCCACGTACCTTCATACCTCCAATCTTGGGCTCTCGCTGCCTCCATCTCCTCACGAGCGCGGCGATATTCCCCAATGTGAGCCCAGTGTCCTTTTCCCTCCATTACTTCCTCCCATGTCCAGAATTCCCGTGTAGTGGACCACTGTTCGTAGTCCCGCTGCTTGGTCCGGGTTTGGTGGGTGGTTCTGTCAAACTCTTCTACCTCGTCCTCCTCCTCAGACGAGGAGAGGAGAGGAGAGAAGGATCAGATGACCAAAATGCAGCGTTGTAATTAGACATGATATTTATTAAACAAGGACGAAAACGAACACGAAAATATACTTGAAGAATTTACAAAACAACAAACGACGTAGACTGACCTGAACATAAGAACTTACATAAAACCGAAGAACGCATGAAACAGGAACAGACTACAACAAACGAACGAAAACACGAAACAGTCCCGTGTGGTGCATACAGACACAGACACAGGAAACAACCACCCACAACAAACAATGTGAAACCACCTACCTTAATATGGTTCTCAATCAGAGGAGATGAAAACCACCTGCCTCTAATTGAGAACCATATCAGGTCACCCATTAACCAACATAGAAACACATAACATAGAATGCCCATCCACACTCACGCCCTGACCGACTAACACATACAAAACAACAGAAAACAGGTCAGGAACGTGACAGCCATAAGAAGTTTTAAGGGGCATTGCACTAATAATGGTGCTGACTAGGGAAACATTCCCGCTGTTCTGTTCTTAGTGCCACTGTGGCGGAAGAAACATAATTAGTTAGGTCACATAGATAATTAAGATGTCTTATCTGCTTAATATGCTTATATGATATGCTTGATATTAGAATGTATACCTTCGGACTCTGGTGTTGGCAGTTGCACTTTTTCCGTCAGCTGGGGCTCATTCACCTGGGGCCCAGAGAGGGGAGAAGTCAGGCGTGTCTTTCACATGTCACTGGTGCTATGCAGAATATCAGAAAGAGAAGAGAACAGGAGGGAACATGTCTTCATATGTGAATGTGTCTTTACCTATTCTTAAACCACGAGAAGGGATGATGACCATTTACTTGTCTCCACATTGTCTGTGTGCCAGTCCCTCCCTCCTTTGGCCTTGGGGGAGATAAGGTTTGAGACAAAAGATGTGTGGGGTAGTGTCTGGAACCATTGTATGTCATCTCTGATGTTTTACTTAACCTGGGATAGTGAATGACCTAGAGGCTCACTCCCCTCAGTGAGCTTGTCAAGGCCTGTGGTTAAGAAGGGGTTTTACTTGAGATGGGYGTATCTGGAGTTGACAATTGATTCATGCCATAGAATGAGTTGGTGTTTTTGTGCTATGAAGTACCAGGAACGAGATCGGAGCCTCGTCTTATGGGCCAAACTGAACAGAATTTATAGCAAATGCTTTCTCATTTAACAAGTCTCACCTTGTGAACTGTTCCAAACATCTGTGGTTTGTTATCCTCTTAAGTGTAGGGGGCAGTATTTTCGTTTTTGGCTAAAAAACGTACCCATTTGAAACTGGCTATTTCTCAGCCCCCGAAACTAAAATATGCAAATAATTGTCAGATTAGGATAGAAAACACTCTAAAGTTTCCAAAACTGTCAAAATTTTGTCTGTGAGTTTAACAGAACTGATATTGCAGGCTAAAACCTGAGAAAAATCCAATCAGGAAGTGCCTCTGCTTTTGAAACTTCTCTGTTCTTATGCATCCCTATCACCTATTTAAAGGGATATCAACCTTTTTCTATGGCTTCCCTAAGGTGTCAACAGCCTTTAGACATAGTTTCAGGCTTTTATTTAAAAAAATGAGCGAGAACGATCACATTGCGTAAGTGGATAGGTGGGGGCTCTCAGAGTGAGTTGTGCGCAACCGAGAAAGGCGGCCATTGTTACTCCCGGTTCTATTGAAAAACCAACACTCCCGGTTGATATATTATCGAATAGATATTTGAAAAACAACCTAAGGATTGATTATAAAAAACGTTTGACATGTTTCTGTGGACATTATGGATATTATCTGGAATTTTTGTCTGCGTTGTCGTGACCGCTTTTTCCTGTGGACTAGCGGGTGGATCTTTGCTATGAAAGATTTTAGTAGCCTTTGTGTCGTGGCTCTCAACGAATCATCTGAGGGTGGTTCGTCGACCAGCCATCGCTATTGCAGAGCTCTCACTAATAAAGATTAAGTTTAAGTATTACTCTGATGTAATGAGTTTGTCTCTCCTCATTTGATAATACAGAAATTAACCACCACAATAGTTTGCATTTTCAAACTAAAACAATATAACTAATAATGGCATCTTTATGCTTTTGTTAATAAAATCATGATAAAAATACTGTTTCAAAATGCCAATGTTTATTTAGTTATGGATCCATAACGAATTACTATGGGAATAAATGTTAATGAATTAGAGAAATATCCTCCATATGTAATTATTGGCGGAGAGTCAAGTCATATTTTTCGATATACTTTAGGCCTACCGTAGGCGACATGAGTCTCACTAGTGTTGAGTAATGTGCTGTTAAAAGTGGTGTAGGTCTTATTTATTTAAAGAGCATTTTGAAGTTAGAAGCAATTGTGACTCCATCTCATTCCTTGCGCTTTTCAACACGTCATTCTCCACCTGACTCTCCGCCAATGCCTCCTGACTCTCTGCCAATAACGAGTGACCCTCTGACAATACCGCCTTGCTCTGGATCCAATGCATCAGCTGCCACCTGTATCTCTGCCCTCAGATAGTGTTTCTCTTTCTGCTGGTCTGCCTTCAATGACTCGATCTCGTCTTCAAAGTTTGAATCTGATCCATGTGCACCTTCATCAGATGAGCAGAATGGTACCGCCCTGAGCCCCCATCGATTACAGTGGCCTATGATAGAAATGGTATATCAATTAAGAATTAAAAGTGACTACAACACACAAATACTGCGTACACATTTTAAGAATCTAGCAAAACTTACCTCTTTCTTGGCAACCATGTGTTGTTTTGGTGCGGCCRGTTGTCCACTGATCTCCACGGATGGTCGTTGGCATGGTTGTATGCTCTGCAAAACACATTCACGTTTTTATTACACAGTAATTTTTATAGATTTAATTATAGATTTTTTTACACAGTATGCTTACACATTGATAGGCTATATAATTTTTTTTTTTTTTTTAATGCACTGAAACCAAAATACCTTTGATGAGAGAATATGAAAATGTCAATTTTGTCTGTTCTCTTTGGTCGCAATGTCATTTTCTTTTTAAAAAACAGCTTGTTTTTGAATGGTAACTGTGTTAAGGACTGAGTTTGGGGCTGGATGAGCAGTTTTGGAAAGGTGTGACTTTCAGTTTACAATAGGCCATAAGTATACAGCAGATCGCCTGATTGTCCTCACTTTGATTATGGTGAAACAACATACTGCAGCACCATGACCAGGATATCTATTCATTTAAGTGAGCAGATTAAGGCTTTCGGGAGGAACGTAAAATCTAGTACCCCCAATAAAGTTTTTTTAATCAATTAGTATATTTGAGTTTAACCACAATATTTGTTGCATTATTTGTTCTGTCTTTTCTGATGGATTAATCTGACATTGCAACCAACTTTATATGGCTTGTTTAAAAAATAATGATATTTTGGAGATTATTTCATTTTCAAATTAAGAAAAAGGCCATTCTTGAACATGGAGTGAGACAWTCTTACTAATTTGTAAATAAAGCCAGTTTGTTATTTAGAATTATTTATTTCTGTAATTAGAGGGAGAGAAAACAAAAGCCCACCATCGCCTCATGGGTCTCCCAGTCACAGCCGARACAGGTATCGAACCAGCATCTGTAGCAACGCAGTTCACACTGCGATGCAGTGTCTTAGACCACTTCACCACTCGGGATGCCTCAACCTTAAAGTTTTTAATGCTGATCAATTGCCTTGCACAAAGTATCAAAATACAGAGAGGTGATGGCTAGAGTATATTGTCCTGCTAACAGCCCACACATGGTTGCTGTAGCCTATCCTTTTAAATGCATAATTTTAATTCCATCGTCCAATGATTATATATCTTTAAAATTTTGCCCAACAAGGAGGCTCATTGACTGTAGCCTATTGCCGCTTTGATGACTTATGATTGCCCAAAAACAACAACAAGCTATACGTGTGACTCTCATGAAAAGCAAAGAGCAGCAGAATAAATTATACAATTTCGCTCTCTCTACTGCAGCAGTCACATTCGGATCTATATGGGTCCTTCCGGACAAGTCAGTTAAAATTACACATACCCGATGTCGTGACAATCAAAGCAGATCTGACCTACACCCGTGACATTATTTCGAATTCTTGATCCAGATCTGATCCCGGATCGGGTCCCGTGATCCAGGTCCCGGATCCGGTCTCGGGAATTCGTGTTAGGGAGATCTGTGAAGACCTCTAAGCCCAAGTTCACCATACAACAGATAGCTCCAACAACCAGAGTGACATAGGCCATTAACCGAAATTGTCAATGTCACGACTTCCGCTGAAGTTGGTCCCTCTCCTTGTTCGGGCAGTGTTCGGCGGTCGACGTCACCTGCCTTCTAGCCATCGCCGATCCACTTTTCATTTTACATTTGTTTTGTCTTTGTTTTACACACCTGGTTTCAATTCCCCAATTACATGTTCATTATTTAACCGTCCGTTTTCCCTATGGTTTTTGTGCGTGTTTGTTTTATGTATTTCGGTCCATTTGTGTGGGCTTGGTATTACTACATGTATTTGGTAATTTTGAGTAAAGTTACTTTTATTACTCATCTCTGCTGTCCTGCGCCTGACTCCTCTGCACCAGTTACAATCAGACCTTTTACAGTCAAACGATTTTCCCCAAATGTAAATACCAATGTAGCCTCATAACTTCCACCAAAATGGCACACTGCTCAACTCAGCTCAGCCATAGACAGATGTACAGTAACATCCAGAGTTACAACTAAAAGACAAATATATGGACACATTCCTCAGAATAATTCGCAATGCAAACTCCATAACCTTTCACAATGGATTTACAATTCTTCCAATGCACCGCTTGCACAAACACACACATATACACATTATGTGAAATACTATTACACACACGTGTAACCCGCCAACTTGATTCGGTCCTATGTAGCAAAATCGGAAATCATTACATCAATTTATATAACTTTACCACAACTTTAAGTCAAAGTGGTGGACACTACTACATTAATAAAATATTGCCCGAT
Organism: Salvelinus sp. IW2-2015; assembly: GCF_002910315.2. NCBI lineage: Eukaryota > Metazoa > Chordata > Actinopteri > Salmoniformes > Salmonidae > Salvelinus > Salvelinus sp. IW2-2015. The sequence continues at coordinate 22,176,071 of NC_036867.1, forward strand.
TGCTAGATTGATGACAAAAACCTGAGCGAGACAGCTGTCAGCTCAGATGGATAAAAGTAGAAAAATGGTAAATCATACACTGCAGCTTAGGAACAACGGGAAAGTAATTCTGCTTTGAAAGTTGTAGAGAAAATGGCCCATAAATTTTTTGGTACACCTACTGGAAAGGTCTTCTTTGTCTACACCCATTCAGCATCCTTCACACCCTCTTAAGCCTTAGCCCCACCCATCTCTTTAAGAGATTAACGTGTGAGGCCATGTGCTAAACAACATTTTACATTTACATAATTTAGCAGATGCTCTTATCCAGAGCGACTTACAGGAACAATTAGGGTTAAGTGCCTTGCTCAAGGGCACATTGGCATATTTGTCACCTAGTCTACTTGAACCAGTGACCGTTTGATTACGAGCCCAATGCTCTCACTGCTATGCTACCTGCCACCCCAAAAGACTAAAKGTGGTGAAAGTAGTAAAAACAAGTAGTAGTAAAAGTACACTTTATCTAGTCCTTGGCCTACATCATAYTCTGACTTTGGTACAGTTCATGTTGTTCTTCACATTACAGTCTCTGGTAGACACACACTATATCAACGTTTATTTGTCATATGCACAGGATACAGAAGGTGTAAACGTTACAGTGAAATGGTTACTTGCGTAGTGGAGTCTTTTGTTAAGACCAATAATCCTAACCCATATTACCACGCACCATGCATGAATCTGCAGGAAGCTAAAGATAACCAACTAGGTTCAATCTTACCTAGATAGCTAACATTAGGCTATAAATGGCAATGCAAATGGATTTATGAGATACAAATAATATTACTACAAAGCTCATACATGTAGCGTTAGCTAGCAAGCCAGCCAGCTAACAATAGCTAGTTAGCTAACAATATGCTTTAACTTGCAAAGAAAATTACTTTGACTAAATTCTAAATGTTTAATATGTGAAAATGTAGCTAGACTCTTCCACTGATTTCAAAACTCTGTCAACTTTTTCTGTGACAACAACCTTGTTGATTGCCGTTTCTTCCCCATCACTGTCATCAGAAGACTCTACAATGTCTGGTTCAATTAAAATGTTTTTACCTAAATCAGAGATTTCCTCTCCGAGTCAGAGAGTCAGCACGACATGATCGTCATCCAGAAAGCAGTCCATCAAAACTTTTTCCCACTGATCTTTGTCGACAACTCCTGTTAAATTCAGGGCAGCAATGTTGATAACAGTAGCAACACGTTTGCAGTTCTTCATGATATCATTAAATATAGCCACGTTTGAAAGGATTATCTACACATACTGAGCAGCTCATGTTATAGACAGAAGCATTCTACATGGCAGACCAATCCGAACTCATCTCTCTGCATTTCCAGCCCATCCATTATCTCAGCCAATCATGGCTAGTGGGAAGGTTCCTGACTTTTTCCGTGGCTAAACCAACTAGGCTTGTAATTGATTTTTTTTCTTCATATTTACAGATTGCATACAAGTTTGTTATTAACCCACATGAAAGTTCACGTTACAGAAGGCATTTCTGCCAAAAATGTTACATTTTTTAAAATAATTATGTTCAAATGCCTCTCTTTTGAACTAGTGTCATTTCGACATACGTCTAGCTTCCTGGAACGGGTCACATGTATAATAAATAAGGTTCTAACGAAAAGTCCATATGAACAATTGAAATGACTGAGAAATGACAAAATTCTAGCTTGATAAATCAAATACATTAGAAGGGATGTTGTCCGTAAATCTAAACCATGAACAGCTAGACTGCTTTAGGAAATGAAATATATATTAATAAAGCCACTAAAGTGTAGACAATTGATCAAGGTATCTAGGGCCGTGGCCAAGATTCAGCACTGATGAATGGACAGCCCCTCAGGGGAAGCTTATATGACAGCCTACAGGTTAACTCTGTGGTGCTGAATGGACAGCAGCACTATTCTTCTCATGTTCATCAACCACACGGAAATAAAAACAATTAATTTAGGCCTAACATTTCTGTCTTTCAGGGTGAACCTCTCGGTGACTGCGTTGTATAAATCTTCTTTAATCCTTTTGAGTTTGAAAAGTCTCTCAGTCTCATTTGACATGAGGGCCAGGGATGGCACAGTTGTACTTACCCAACACTCCCAATASATAATCCGCCAAGGCCGCAGTTCATTTTGCCATCGCTCACATCCCCAAACGCCTCCTTGGCATTGCTTTTAGCCACGTAACGCTAAATCACAGAGATCTGGGCTTTTTCTGTTAGATCTGCAGTCTTATCTACGTCTATTGGGGCTGCATTAATCTCATCTTCAATGACATTTCGAATCACATCACTGACGGCTTCAATCAAAATATTCTGTATTCGGTTTTCAGCAAAAGTATACAATAACTCCACATATTTGCCATGATTACATGAGCTTGTACTCTCATTATTACCACAAAATGCTAACTCTTGTTTCCCATGTTGCTCTAATAAGGTCGTTTAAAATCTCATGGTTTTCCTTTCCCTTATGATTGTGGATGGTCAACCTGGTTTTGCTGCTCATTTAAAGCCAGATTAATTCAAGTGTTCCCTAAGGATTTTATGGTGATCTGGTGTTTTATGTACGATACCTACTTTCCATGTTTTTTGAGCCAGGTCATCCGTGATACAAGTCAACATTCGACATTCATCCATGTCTGAGGACGTCAGGAGATGACGTGGAAACTGGCCACTAGGGGCAACATTGAGTGCTGTTACCTTCAAGTAGGTTTTGGTTTGCTAGGGCTTTGTGGATGCTGATTGCGGTTGGGATTAAGCATCTGCCTCTGGTTAAAAGTTTGAATCCAGCAATAGAAAGTTATTTTATTTTTAATCCTATCCCAAACCTTGACCCTTACCTTAATCAAATGGAGTTAATGCCTAARCTTAKAAATTCAGAGTTCATGCCTAAACTTAACCTTAAACACTCAACTTTTGATAAACATGGATGAACGTCTAATTCTGAAGTGAGACTGTGAGAGCTAGTTGCATTGGTCAGGTTTTTGAGGTTGCAGTAGCTGCCTTCTAAGCCAAACGCTGTCCACTGATGAGAAGATTAGGCTGCGGAAACAATACAGGCGGCTACTGGCAGCGCAGCCACACAGACATTATTTTTGTTCATACCACTCCTGTTTAAACGATCAGATCATTTTCTGTCCTTTCCTCTAATGATGGTCAAGAAGCGCAGGTGCTGGTCTCCCTCTCTGAATTATACATACGTTTTCCTTGGAAAGTGTCAATTTTTTCTGGTTGTTTTTGCAAGATAGAAAGATAACTTTGTTCAGTTTAAGAGATGCACAAGCCAAATTATGTAGACACGCCCAAATGTGCAGAGTTTACACACACAACATGATTAGGTAATACACACGAGCAAAATATGAAATCCACTCAATGCAACGAATTTCAGCTAGGCGAAGCAGTAAGGTCTATGCTYACCCTGTCCATTAAGTATGACTGGAGTCAGCAATGGCTGAGCCGTTGGATTTGAATAGATGGTGACATTGGGGAGGAAGGAATGTATACCCTCGCACCTTTCCTGAGGTTCTGGTAAAAAAAATCATATCATTTTATATTTGGCTTTTCATAACAGCTTTTGTTTTATTAGCACTGCTTACCTTTCCTACCCTGACTGCACATTACTGGTACACACACACATCATGTCATAGTCACATCAGCAGGTCCCTGATTGCCCAGTAATGTTCTCATGTTATCAGATCAGGCAACGGTCCAGTATGCCTCTAAATCCACAGACCTGGGCTGGATCCCAAATGGCACCCTATTCCCTATCAATACAAACACTTAATTTTAAGTGAAATGTTAGTTATTGTCTGAAGCTAAAACATAAATTACAATAATTCAAAATCTAATTTGACCTACGTACTAACAATGCTTTTCAACAWTCACAGCTTGACACCTACTGGAGCATTTGGTATTTGGTATTTTATTTGGATCCCCATTAGCTGTTGCAAAAGCAGCAGCTACTCTTCCTGGGGTCCACAAACATGAAACATAATACAGAATGACATAATACAGAACAGCTCAAGGAGAGAACTACAGTTGAAGTCTGAAGTTTACATACACCTTAGCCAAATACATTTAAAGTTCACTATGGGCACCAGGACCAGTTTATTTCTGGCCACCCATTCCAAAACAGACTGCAACTCTTTGGTAAGGGTTTCAGTGACTTCATTAGCTGTGGTTACTGATGCATTTTTGGTTCAATCATCAGCATACATGGACACGCATGCTTTGTTTAATGCCAGTGGCAGGTGATTGGTAAAAATAGAAAAGAGTAGAGGGCCTAGAGAGCTGCCCTGRGGTACACCACACTTTACATGTTTGACATTAGAGACGCTTCCATTAAAGAAATCCCTTTGAGTTCTATTAGATAGATAGCTCTGAATCCACATTATGGCAGAGGTTGAAATGTCATAGCACTTAAGTTTTTWCAACAACAGGTTATGGTCAATTATATCGAAATCTAACAGTACAGCTCCCACAATCTTCTTATTATCAATTTCTTTCAACCAATCATCAGTCATTTGTGTCAGTGTAGTACATGTTGAGTGCCCTTCTCTATAAGCATGCTGAGTGTGTTCTTAATTTGTTTACAGAGAAATAGCATTGTATTTGGTCAAACACATTTCTTTCCAACAGTTTGCTAAGAGCTGGCAGCAAGCTTATAGGACTGCTTTTAGAACCAGTAACGGCCGCTTTACCACTCTTGGGTAGCGTAATAACTTTGGCTTCCCTCAAGGCCTGAGGACAAAGACTTTCCTCTAGGCTCAGATTAAAAATATGACAGATAGGAGTGGCTACAGAGTCAGCCACCATCCTCAGTATCTTTCCTTCTAAGTTGTCAATGCCAGGAGGTTTGTCGTTWTTGATCGTTAACAATAATTTTTCCACCTCTCCCACACTAACTTTACAAAATTCAAACTTGCACTGTTTTTCTTTCATTATTTGTATTTTTATGCATGAATATAGTTGTTCACTGTTTGTCGTGGGCATTTCCTGCCTAAGTTTGCCCACTTTGCCAATGAAATAGTTGAATAGGCAGGCCCTGAAACAGAGCCTCGTTTTCAGATTTTTCACTTCCTTTATGGAAGTTTTCTGCCAAATGAGTTCTGTTTTACTCACAGATATAATTCAAACAGTTTTAGAAACGTCAGAGTGTTTTCTATCCAATAGTAATAATAATATGCATATTGTATGATCTAGAACAGAGTACGAGGCCGTTTAATTTGGGCACGGTTTTTTCCAAAGTGAAAACAGCGCCCCCATATTGACAAGAAGTCAGCGCCCCCATATTGACAAGAAGTTAAAACTTGGTAAAAAAAATACTTATTGTGTTTTCGCTGTAAAACATTTTAAAAATCGGAAATGATGGCTGGATTCACAAGATGTGTATCTTTCATTTGCTGTATTGGACTTGTGATTTCATGATATTTATATGCTAGTATTTACTTGTGGCGCTATGCTAGGCTATGCTAGTCAGCTTTTTACTGATGAGGATGCTCCCGGATCAGGGATGGTGATGAAGTAGAGGTTAAAGTACTCAAAAGTTTTTTTCCATCATTCTTTATATTATTGATCTGGGCTTCATAATAAAGGTTCTTCTTCTTTTTGTTGAGTTTAGTCACATAATTTTTCAATTTGCAGAAAGTAAGCCAGTTAGATGTACAGCCATACTTATTAGTCACTCCTTTTGCCACATCTCTTTCAACCATACAGTTTTTCAATTCCTCATCAATCCATGGTGAATTAACAGTTCCAAAAGTCAGTTTGTTAACAGGTGCATGTGTATCAATAATTGGAAGAAGCAATTTCATGAATTCATCAAGTGCATCGTCTGGATGCTCCTCATTAATCACATCAGACCAACAAATATTTTCAACATCATCCATATAAGAATCACAGCAAAATCTTTTGTATGATCTCTAATACACTATTTTAGGGCCAGCTGTTGGAACTTTGGCTTTTCTGTATATAGCCACTATATTGTGATCCCTGCATCCAATTGGTAAGGAATTGGTGACCTGGCCAAGATAAAGCAAATCAGTGCGACAAAAACAACAACACAGAGTTGCACATGGGATAAACAAACGTACAGTCAATAACACATCAGAAAAATATATGTACAGTGTGTGCAAATGTATTAAGATTAGAGAGGTAAGGCAATAAGTAGGCCATAGTGGCAAAATAATTACTATTTAGAGGTAACACTGCAGTGATCGATATGCAGATGATGATGTGCAAGTAGAGAAACTGGGGTGCAAAAGAGCAAAAAAATTACAATATGGGGATGAGGTAGTTGGGTGGGCTATTTACAGATGGGCAGTGTACAGGTACAGTGATCGGTATGCTTAACGTTAGTGAGGGAGATATAAGTCTCCAGCTTCAGTGATTTTTGCAATTCCGGCCAAAGGAAGTGTTAGAATTGGGGATGACCAGTGCAATATACCTGCTGGAGTGTGCTACGGGTCGGTGTTGCTATGGTGACCAGTGAGCTGAGATAAGGCGTTGCTCTACCTAGCAAAGATTTATAGATGACCTGGAGCCAGTGACTTTGGTGAGGAATATGTAGCAAGGACCAGCCAACGAGAGCATACAGGTCGCAGTGGTGGGTAGTATATGGGGCTTTGGTGACAAAATGGACAGCACTGTGATAGACCACATCCAATTTGCTGAGTAGGGTGTTGGAGGCTATTTTGTAAATGACATCACCAAAGTCAAGGATTGGTAGGATAGTCAGTTTTATGATGGTATGTATGATGGTATGTTTGTTGCAAAATAATAGGAAGCCGATTCTAGATTTAATTTTGGGTTGGAGATGCTTAATTTTATTTTTTACCTTTATTTAACTTGGCAACTCAGTTAAGAACAAATTCTTATTTTCAATGATGGCCTAGGAACAGTGGGTTAACTGCCTGTTCAGGGGCAGAACAACAGATTTGAACCTTGTCAGCTTGGGGATTTGAACTTGCAAACTTTCGGTTACTAGTCCAACGCTCTAACCACTAGGCTACCCTGCCGCCCCATTAATGTGAGTCTGGAAGGAGAGTTTACAGTCTAACCAGACACCTAGGTATTTGTAGTTGTCCACATATTCTAAGTCAGAACCGTCCAAAGTGCTGTCAGGTGGGCGGGTGTTGGCAGCAATCGGTTGAAGAGCATGAATTTAGTTTTACTAGCATTTAAGAGCAGTTGGAGGCCACGGAAGGAGTGTTGTATGGCATTAAAGTCGTTTGGAGGTTTGTTAACACAGTGTCCAAAGTAGGGCCAGATGTATACAGAATGGTGTGCTCTGCGTAGAGGTGGATCAGAGAATCACCAGCAGCAAGAGCGACATCATTGATATATACAAGAAAAAATGCGGCCCGAGATTTGAACCCTGTGGCACCCCTTAGAGACTGCCAGATTTACGGACAACAGGCCCTCCGATATGACACACTGAACTCTATCTGAGAAGTAGTTGGTGAACCAGTCATTTGAGAATCCAAAGCTACTGAGTCTGTCGATAAGAATATGGTGATTGACAGAGTCGAAAGCCTTGGCCAGGTCGATGAAAACGGCTGCACAGTACTGTCTTTTACCAATGCCGGTTATGATATCGTTTAGAATCTTGAGCGTGGCTGAGGTGCACCCATGACCAGCTCGGAAACCAGATTGCTTAGCGGAGAAGGTACGGTGGGATTCTAAATTGTCTGTGATCTGTTTGTTAACTTGGCTTTCGAAGACCTTGGAAGGGCAGGATGGATATAGGTCTGTAACAGTTTAGGTCGGGAATGTCTCCCCCTTTAACCTGTCTAGGACCGGGGTTCCGCTAGCGGAAAAGAATGGCAGAAATTCAGATGTGCCTAGGGTCATACACAAGAAGACTCGAGGGTGTAATCGCTGCCAAAGGTGCTTCAACAAAGTACTGGGTAAAGGGTCTGAATATTTATGTAAATGTTATATTTCAGTATTTATTGTTATTTTTTTACCACAGTTTTTGTTCCGGTTTTTGCTCTGCCATTATGGGGTGTTGTCTGTAGATTGATGAGGGAAAAAACTATTTTACCCTCCTGTTGTGTTCGTTTCATGTTATTTCATTCTGTGTTCCCGATCCAAAATTATTGCCCCACTATAGCTGATTATAAATCCATAATAATACATATATTATGACTTAATGTTGTGTTAGATCTTTTTAGCAACTTAAATTATTGTGAACATTACAAGTTTTGAAACATCTAATTCTTGCTATTTATGGCTTCTCTCCTCCTCACCCAGTGTTGTGAGCCACAAATGAAAATGTGGCAAGGCCTCAAAAGCTGAAGAAAGTTCTATTTCATATATATGACAATGTTCCGATTGTTTTGTGAATGACGCACAGAGTGTGTTCCTCTGTGGAAGATTTTCATTGGAAAGGTTCCATGGGGTTGCCCATGGAACCAAGAAGGGATGAGTCTGTCTTGTCTGTGTGTGTGGTGTGTTGTGGTGTGTGGTGTGTGTGGTGTGTGTGTGTGTGTGTGTGTGTGTGTTGTTGTGGTGTGTGTGTGTGTCGTGTTGTGTGTGTGTGGGTGTGTGTGTGTGTTGTGTGTGTGTGTCAGTGTGTGGGTGTGTGTGTGTGTTGTGCTCCAAACACACAATGCATGTGGGGAGTCTGGGAAGAAGTTGTGTCCATCTAATGATATTGCTGTCCGAACCTCAATTTTATACACCTAATTGTGTCTCACCCATTCATTTCCAATGACCGGTCATTTTGACAGAGTACACACGGTGTACAAAAGTGAAATAAAAACCACCAAAATGTAATGAAAATCACAACATGTGTTTTTGTGTGTTCAGATGCCCTGTGTGGACAAAGTCATGGAACTTATGACAATCAGATTAAAATAACTACCTTTTTCAGACAGAAAATCGGTCCAATTTGACCGAACACAGAAGGAGGGTTATATTCAATTTTAAGAATAATTGCTGTAATGTAACAAAATGTGGAAAAAGGGTATGCACTGTATATCAGTCAAGTACTTTACCTTGTAGTTAACAATGTCATACCTAATCCTCAATACTAGACGTGTATTGCTGAGTAAATATTAAGAAAATATGTGTTATTCACAAATGCACGATAACACGTTTAAACAAAAGAGGATTGTTAATTAAATATCTGTATCTGACTATCCTTTATGTAGTGTCTTTATATTTTGGTTTAAAGCAAGTGTGAAGGCATGTGGGTAGATGCATAACAAAACAACTGTCAATTATGTTGTTCATAATAATTAAGAARAAATCGTAGAGATGAGACAAGACAATTAGTAGTGAGAAGTCCTGTCTTGCCTCATAATTTAAAATGTTTGCTGTTAGACAGAACTCTTGGAGATGCAGGCAGATTTATCAACTCAGCGATCAATGACCACAGTTTGTTGCTTCTGATCATTACGATTTGCCTCTTTATACGACTAGCTCCGACTATACTAACGATAACCAGGTTTCAGTTTGTGTCATGGTTCCACCAGTCACCAGAGGGCGGCAGAGACCGTCCTAGAGACATTAAAGCCTCTCTAAAATAGCCTAATACATACTCTTATAGTAGGTTTACCCCATTAACCACCATACCACTACCATACAGTAACTTCGGAAAGTTTTCAGATCCCTTGCCTTTTCCCACATTTTGTTACGTTACAGCCTTATTCTATAATGGATTAAATACAAATAAATCCTAAGCAATCTACACACAATACCCCATAACAACAAAGCGAAAAACAGGTTGTTAGCAAATTCATTAAAAATAAAAAAACAGAAGTACCTTATTTGTGTAAGTATTCAGACCCTTTGCTATGAGACTCGAAATTGAGCTCAAGTGCATCTGTTTCCATTGCTCATCCTTTAGATGTTTTTCAACTTGGAGTCCGCTTGTAGTAAAATTAATTTGGACATGATTTGGAAAGGCAGACACCTGTCTATATAAGGTCCCACAGTTGACAGTGCATGTCAGAGCAAAAACCAAGCCATGAGGTCGAAGGATTTGCCCGCAGAGGTCTGAGCGTAGTGGCTTCAGGACAAGTCTCTGAATATTCTTAAGTGGCCCAGCCAGAGCCTGGACTTGAACCTGATCGAACATCTCTGGATTGACCTGAAAATAGCTGTGTTGCAACGCTCCCCATCCAACTTGACAAAACTTGAGGGGATCTGCAGAGAAGATTGGGAGTAACTCCCCAAATACAGGTTTGGGGAGCCCGGTACGTTACTGTAGCGTCATGCCAAAGAAGACACGAGGCTGTAATCTCTGCTTCAATAAAGTATTGAGTAAAGGGGCTGAATATTTATGTCAATGTGCTATTTCAGTTTTAATAAAGGTGCAAAAATGTCAAAAAAACTGTTTTGCTTTGTCATTATGGGGTATTGTTTGTAGATTGATGAAGGGGGGGAAAACTATTTCATCCGTTTCAGAATAAGGCTATGACGTATCAAAATGTTGAAAAAGTCCAGGAGTTTGAATACTTTCCAAATATACTGTTTATATACAGTACCAGTCAAAATTTTGGACAAAGGTCTTTCTTTATTTTTTACTATTTTCTACATTGGAGAATAATAGTGAAGATATCAAAACTATGACATAACACACATGGAATCATGTAGTAACCAAAAAAGTGTGAAACTAATCAAAATACATTTTAGATTATTCATAGTAGCCACATTTACATTTATTCATTTAGCAGACACTTATCTAGAGCGACTTAGTTGGTGCATTTATCTTAAGATACACAATGTATGCAAAAGTATGTGGACACCCCTTCAAATTAGTGGATTTGTCTATTTCAGCCACATCCGTTGCTGACAGGTATATAGAATCTAGCACACAGCCATGCAATCTCCATAGACAAACATTGGCAGTAGAATGGCCTTACTGAAGAGCTCAGTGACTTTAAACGTGGCACGGTCATAGGATGCCACCTTTCCAACAAGTCAGTTCGTCACATTTTGGCCCTGCTAGAGTTGCCCCGGTCAACTCTAAGTTACTGTGAAATGGAACCATCTAGGAGCAACAATGGCTCAGCCACGAAGTGGCAGGCCACACAAGCTCACAGAACGGGACCCGTAGCATGTACAAATCATCTGTACTCAGTTGCAACACTCACTACCGAGTTCCAAACTGCCTCTGGAAGCTACGTCAGCACAAGAATTGTTCGATGGGAGCTTCATGAAATGGGTTTCCATAGCCGAGCAGCCGCACACAAGCCTTAGATCGCCATGAGCAATGCCAAGCGTCGGCTGGAGTGGTGTAAACCTTGCCGACATTGGACTCTGGAGCAGTGGAAATGTATTTTCTGGTGTGATGAATCATGCTTCACCATCTGGCAGTCCGATGGATGAAATGTGGTTTGGTGGATGCCAGGAGAACGATACCTGCCCGAATGCATTGTGCCAACTATTTACTGTTTCAGTATGACAATTCCCCTGTGCTAGTAGGGGTGCTGTGGGATTATTTAAGATACTCTCTCCAATGCCATGAAAGTTATTAATAAAACATGTTCACTCGCCTCAGTGTTAGTGATGTACAGTTCGCAAACGCGTTGTTCTTTTTGACCGACTCTTTTTACTGACATGGTAGTTATGATTAACTTTTCGTCAGTGTCATTTCTTAATGGTAAAACAGATTTGTATGAAAATACCCTAAAATAAAAAGGTTTACATGATGTACTGTTTTCTCTTACAGTATGTAACATTTGATCTCAAATCCAAAACTATAGGGACAAATTTACAATTTTAGCTTCACTGTCCAAATACATACACATTTCTATAACCTACCTAAACCAGCTTGATAATGCAAGCTCACATTCTGTTTCACTGCAAGTCAATTGAAACCAGTTTGAGTGCAGTGGTCAATCTGGTTTCATTCAGTTATTAGTTTTACTCTATTCAACATAAATATGTATTGTGTATATATAATCTTTAATATTTGCATCATGTGTTTGGACATACTGACCCATCTACTCATGGGATGTCTTCTTCAGGATCTTCGCCTGTTTAACAGCCAGACCTATCAAACGACCAAGCTCCTCTGTCAGCTCAGTGTAGGCGAACTCCAGGTTCAACCTGCCGAGGATGGACAATAGTTCATCATCTTTCAATGCTAGGTCTGTGTTCCAAATGGCACCCTATTACCTAGACGAGGCGTCAGTATAGACATCATTGATAGTTACCTTTTCTAGTGCCTTGCCAAATGTTGATTATCTGTCCCGAGTGTGTGTGTGTGTGTTTACTATCCCTGTGGGGACCAGAAGTACTCACAAGGATACTAAAACAAGGTAAAAAGCTATTTTAGGCTTTTGGGTAAGGTTAGGGGTTTGGGGTTATGGTAGGCCTAGGGTTAAGGGTTAAAGTTAGGTTGAGGGTTAGGGAAAGTTGGATTTTGAATGGGAATCAATTGTTCGGGCCCCACACGGATAGTAAAACAAACATGTGTTTCAAGTTTTTATTGTCACGTGCACAAGTACAGTGAAATGTCTATCTTGCAAGCTCTATCCCAACAATGCAGTATTCAATATCAGTTGTTGGCTTACTCTTTAAAAAAGAAAAGTAGAACTTAAACACAAGAAAAGAGAAATAAGAAGAATACGGGAAAGTAAGTAAGCTATATACAGGGTCAGTTCCAGGGTCAGTGCCAAAACCATATTTACAATGTGCAAGGATAATGGAGTGGTAAAGTTAGATATGTAAAGGGAAAAGGTGACTAGGCATCAGGATAAATGATAAACAGAGTAGCAGCTTCGTGTATGATGATTGTATGTGAGTATGTGTGTGTGTGTGTGTTATGTGGTGACTAGGCATCAGGATAAATGATGAACAGAGTAACAGCTTTGTATATGATTTGTGTGTGTTTCTGTGTGTGTGTGTGTGTGTGTGTGTGTGTGTGTGTGTGTGTGTGTGTGTGTGTGTGAGTGAGTGAGTGTCTTTAGTCCTGTGAGTGTGCATAGAGTCAGTGCAAAAAATACAATTCTGTAAATAGAAGGGTCAATGCAGATAGTCCGTGTAGCCATTCTGTTAGCTATTTACCAGTCTAATGGCTTGGGCTACAAGCTGTTGGTGTCAGACGTGTTGATCCGGTACTGCTTGCCATGTGGAACCAGAGAGAACAGTCTATGGCTTGGGTGGCTGGAGACTAACACTTTTCCGGGCCTTCCTTTCACACCGCCTGATATAGAAGTCCTGGATGGCAGGGAGCTTTTGGGGCGGTATGTAAATTGGATTGGGCCTTCTAGGGTGTCTGGGATGATGCATTTGATTTGTGCCATAACCAGCCTTTAAAATCACTTCATGAATACAGATGCAGGTGCTAAAAGGAGGTAGTTAATGTGGCAGATAGCCTTAGAGTTCTTGGGAACAGGAATGATGGTGTCAGCTTGAGACAGGTAGGGATTACAGACTGGAACAAGGAGAGATTGAAAATGACTGTGAATGTGCCTGCCAACTGTTCTACAAATGAGAACGTGAGAATGTGCCCTGGAATACCATCCAGACCCACGTCCTTGCGAGTGCTGACCTGATTAAAAACTTACATCAGCCTCAGAGAGCGAGATCACCCAGTCCCTTGGGTCGGCGGGGGCCCTCATGCACGGTTCAGTGTTGTTTTTTTCCTTCCTGAGTTTGTCTGGTAGAGAGGCATCTTTGGGCAGATCAAGGCTGGTTCTTCCTTTGTAATCCGTTGAGTGTTTGAGCCTGTGCAATAGGATTCCACCTTGTTCTTATCTTGTTATGGATAGGGGGCAGCATTTTCACAATTGGATGAAAAGCGTGACCAGAGTAAACTGCCTGCTACTCAGTCCCAGTTGCCAATATATGAATATTATTAGTATATTTGGATAGAAAACACTCTGACGTTTCTAAAACTGTTTCAATGATGTCTGTGAGTATAACAGAACTCATATGGCAGGCAAAAACCTGAGAAAAAATCCAACCAGGAAGTGAGAAATCTGAGGTTGGTCGTTTTTCAACTCATTCCCTATTGAAGATACAGTGGGATATGGGTCATGTTGCACTCCCTAAGGCTTCCACTAGATGTCAACAGTCTTTAGAACCTTGTTTGATGCATCTACTGTGAAGTGGGGCCGAATGAGAGGGGAATGAGTCAGAGGTCTGCCAGAATGCCTTGAGCTCGTGACGCTCATTCACGTGAGAGCGAGCTCTGTTCCATTGCTTTTCTGAAGACAAAGGAATTCTCCGGTTGGAACATTATTGAAGATTTATGTTAAAAACATCCTAAAGATTGATTCTGTACTTCGTTTGACATGTTTCTACGGACTGTAATATGACTTTTCATCTGAACTTTTGCCTGGACCTGCCCGCGCGTCGTTAGTTTAGATTTTGTACTGAAAATGCGAACAACAAAGAGGAATTTGGACGTAAATGATGGACTTTATGGAACAAATCAAACATTTATTGTGGAACTGTGATTCCTGGGAGTGCATTATGACGAAGATCATCAAAGGTAAGTGAATATTTATAATGCTATTTCTGACTTATGTTGACTCCAACATGGCGGATATCTCTTTGGGTTGATTTGTCGTTGAGCGCCCACGTACTCAATATTGCATGGTTCGCTTTTTCCGTAAAAGATGTTTTTGAAATGAACAACCAGCACAGGATTCATATCTAGAATCGAGGTATTTCTGTTGATTTCGAGTGGCTTCTGTTGCAAAATTACACGGGTGTTTTGGAGGCACAAGCCCAATGTAAACTTGAAGGTCTTATTGATATTACAATATAACATTGACGAACACGACAACATACATCGTAGTTAGTTAACATGTAATTCCAGGCAGATGTCATCTGATAAAGAATATAACAAAGATTCTGAGACAACACCCTGTCCGTTCTCAATAACTATCCAAGGCAGGTGAACCCGTATCACTGATAAAGTTACATGCTCTACAACATTCGCAGAGTACGACCCTGCCTCACGCAGGACAGCGGCGCAAGCCGTCCAATCACAGGACTTGTTCACTCCCTGTCTGGATATACTGCCACTCGCTGTGTGGGGGCTCCCCTGCCCTGTCCTCTAAAACAACGTACGACTGCAATCCAGCAACGCCGCACGCCGTCTTGTTCAACTTTCCAAGTTCTCTCCATCCCTCGCCTCCTCCGCTTCTCTCCACTGGCTTCCACGTCTGAAGCTCGTCATCCCAGCTACCAAGACCATGGCTGCCTCTGACCTCACGGCCATCGTAGGCCCCGCAGAACGCACCTCCGTACCCGTTCAGGCTCTGATCAGCCCTTCCCCCAACCAGGCCTGGCTTTCATCCACTTCTGGCCTGCTCTCGCCTACCCTACCTCTGAGGAAGTCACGCTTCCCGCTAGCCCAGTCCAAAACTGCCTTCCGCTGCTTCTGGCACCCCAATGGTGAAACAAACTCCCTCACGGACGCCAGGATCAGCGGTCAGTCAATCACCACCTTCCGGAGACACCTGAAACACCCACCTCATTTAAGGAATAGCCTAGATAGTGATAAAGTAATTCCTTCTAACCCCCCCCCCCTGTAAAAGAGTCTAGGATGCACTGGTAAAGTGGTTGTTCCATGGATATCATGAAGGTGAATGCACCAATTGTAAGTCGCTCTGGATAAGAGCGTCTGCTAAATGACTTAAATGTAAATGTAAATGTAAAGATTAGTGATTCATTTCATCAATATTTCTGCTTTTTGTGACTCCTCTCTTTGGTTGGAAAATCGCTGTATGCTTTCTGTGACTAGCTGCTGACCTAACATAATGATATGTTCTGCTTTTGCCGAAAAGCTTTTTTGAAATCGGACACTGTGGTTGGATTAACGAGAATTTAATCGTTAAAATGGTGTCTAATACTTATATGTTTGAGAAAATTGAATTATGAGATTTCTGTTGATTGAATTTGGCGCCCTGCAATTTCCGCTCGCGGAACCCCAGTCCTAGACAGGTTAAATTTTCATTTTGCTTGTTTGATGGCTCTGCGGAGGACATCTACTTCTTGTACTTGTTCATATCCTCTGCCTTAGCCTTGGCATTGGCTGCGATAGACCTGTGTGTGGTAGCCCTGTCCTTTAATTTAGTGCCAACCTCTATGTTAATCCAAGGCTTTAGATTAGGGAAGCAGTGAACCTTCGCTGTGGGGAGAATATTAACGATGCACTTCCTAATAAATCCGGCGATGGAAATGGCTACCTTAGGGTACTTCCTTTTTGAGATTCTGCTTGTAGACAGGAAGCAGGAGTTGATGAGGGGGGTGAGGGAGGGCATTGTACAGTGGCTTGCGAAAGTATTCACCCCTTGGCATTTTTCCTATTTTGTTGCCTTACAAACCCTCCAAAAATCTATTATAATTCCAGGTTGTGTCATTTTATTTACACAACATGCCTACCACTTTGAAGATGCAAAATATTTTTTATTGTGAAACAAACAAAAAATAGGACAAAAAAATTGACAACTTGAGCGTGCATACCTATTCACCCCCCCCCAAAGTCAATACTTTGTAGAGCCACCTTTTGCAGCAATTACAGCTGCAAGTCTCTTGGGGTATGTCTCTATAAGCTTGGCATATTTAGCCACTGGGATTTTTTCCCCATTCTTCAAGGCAAACTGCTCCAGCTCCTTCAAGTTGGATGGGTTCCGCTGGTGTACAGCAATCTTTAAGTCATACCACAGATTCTCAATTAGATTGACATCTGGGTTTTGGCTAGGCCATTCCAAGACATTTAAATGTTTCCCCTTAAATCACTTGAGTTTTGCTTTAGCAGTATGCTTAGGGTCATTGGCCTGCTGGAAGGTGAACCTCCGTTCCAGGCTCAAATATCTGGAAGACTGAAACAGGTTTTCTAAAAGAATTTCCCTGTATTTAGTGCCATCCATCATTACTTCAACTCTGACCAGTTTCCCAGTCCCTGCCAATGAAAACAATCCCAACAGCATGATGCTGCAACCACCATGCTTCACTGTGGGGATGGTGTTCTCGAGGTGATGAGAGGTGTTGGGTTCGCGCCAGACATAGGGTTTTCCTTGATGGCCAAAAAGCTACATTTTAGTCTCATCTGAGCAGAGTACCTTCTTCCATATGTTTGGGGAGTCTCCCACATGCATTTTGGCAACCACCAAACGTGTTAGCTTATTTTTATCATTAAGCAATGGCTTTGTTCTGGCCACTCTTCCACAAAGCCCAGTTCTGTGGAGATAATGGCTTAAAGTGGTCCTATGGACAGGTACTCCAATCTCCGCTGTGGAGCTTTGCAGCTCCTTCAGGGTTATCTTTGGTATCTTTGTTGCCTTTCTGATTATTGCCCTCCTTGCTTGGTCTGTGAGTTTTGGCACTCTCTTGGCAGGTTTGTTATGGTGCCATATTCTTAAAATTATTTAATAATGGATTTAATGGAGCTCCGTGCGATGTTCAAAGTTTCTGCAATTTTTTTATAACCCAAACCTGATCTGTACTTCTCCACAACTTTGTCCCTAACCTGTTTGGAGAGCTCCTTGTTCTTCATAGTGCCGCTAGCTTGGGGTGTCCCTTGTTTAGTGGTGTTGCAGACTCTGGGGCCTTTCAGAACAGGTGTATATATACTGAGATCATGTGACAGATCATGTGACACTTAGATTGGACTTTATTTAACTTTTTAGGGATAGGGGGCAGCATTTTCACTTTGGATGAATAGCGTGCCCAGAGTGAACTGCCTCCTACTCTGTCCCAGATGCTAATATTCACCTATTGAAATCCCAGTGGGATATGGATCTGTTTGCACGTCCTACGGCTTCCACTAGATGTCAACAGTCTGTAGAATGTTGAATGAAGCTTCTACTGTGATGTTCAGCCGGATGGGAACTGTTTGAGGCAGTGGTCTGGCAGAGAACCAGGTCCTGGTCATTCCACATGATATCGACTTGTGTTCCATTACTTCTATAGACACAAAGGAATTCTCCGGTTGGAACGTTATTGAATATTTATGATAACAACATCCTAAAGATTGATTCTATACTTAGTTTGACAAGTTTATTCGACCTGTAAAATAACTTTTTGAAGTTTTCGTCCGAAGTTCGCCTGGACCTGCATGAGCGTTTGGATATGTGTACTAAACATGCTAACAAAAGTAGCTACTTGGACATAATCGAACAAAACAACAATTTATTCCTGGGAGTGCATTCTGATGAAGATCATCAAAGGGAATATTTATAATGTAACTTCGTATTTCTGTTGACTCCAGCATGGCGGAGAAATGTTGTTTCTATCTGAGCGCCGTCTCAGATTATTGCATGGTTTACTTTTTTTGGTAAAGTCTTTTTGAAATCTGACACAGCGGTTGCATTAAGAACAAGTGTATCTTTAATTATATGTAAAACATGTATCTTTAATCAAAGTTTATGATGAGAATTTCTGTTATTTTATGTGGCTCTCTGCAATTTCTCCGGCTATTTTGTAGGCATTTCTGAACATGGCGCCAATGTAAACGGATCCTTTTGGATATAAATATGCACATTATCGAACAGAATATACATATATTGTGTAACATGATGTCCTATGAGTGTCATCTTATGAAGATCATCAAAGGTTAGTGATTAATTTTATCTCTTTCTGCTTTTTGTGACTCCTATCTTTGGCTGGGAAAATGGCTGTGTTTTTTTTGGACTTGGCGGTGATCTAACATAATCATATGTTGTGTTTTCACTGTAAAGCATTTTTTAAATTGGACACGATGATTAGATTAACAAGATGATTAGCTTTCATTTGCTGTATTGGACTTGTTAATGTGTGAAAGTTACATATTTCAAAAAAAAATAAATGAATTTCCCGCGCTGCCTTTTCAGCGGAATGTTGTCGAAGGGGTTCCGCTAGCGGAACGTGTGTCCTAGAAAGGTTTTAAAACCTGTTTGGGATAGCCCCCCTTTTTCTCAATTTCCGCCTGAAAACATACCCTAATCTAACTGCTTGTAGCTCAAGCCTAGAAGGAAGGATATGCATATTCTTGGTATCTTTTGAAAGCAAACATTCTGAAGTTTGTGTAAATGTGAATTGAATGTAGGAGAATATAACACAATAGATCTGGTAGAAGAAAATACAAGGAAATCAACAGACGTTTTTTGTTCTTTTACTGTTGTTGCATCTTTAAAAATCAACAAGAAAGGCCAAACATTCAGTTATGATACTGGGGATCATTTCAAATCAGAACATA
>NC_036867.1:22195268-22451760 GCF_002910315.2 Salvelinus sp. IW2-2015
AGCTATGTGTTGTTGAAGGATTCTCCCAGTCACAGCGACACGGTATCGAACCGCTCTGTAGAACGCAGTTCCACACTGCGATGCAGTTGTCTTTCAGACCACTTGCACCATCGGGCATGCCTCAACCTTTAAGTTTTATGTAGTCAATTGCCTTTGCACAAGAAAAAAAAAAGTACTCAAAATACAGAGAGGTGATTGGTAGAGTATATTGTCCTGTAACACCCACCGATGGTGCTGTAGCGCTATCCTGTTTAAATGCATAAGTGTTAATTCCATCGCTCAATGATTATATACTTTAAAAGTTTTCCCAACAAGAGGCTCATTGACTGTAAAAGTAGAAAAATGATAATCATACACATGCAGCTTAGGACACGGAAAAGGTAATTCTGCTTTGAAGTTGAGAGAAAATGGCCCATAAATTTTTTTGGGTACACCTACTGAAAGGTCTTCTGTTGGTCTTACACCCATTCAGCATCTTCCACCTCTTAAGCCTTAGCCCACCTATCTCTTTAAAGAGTTAACGTGTGAGCCAGTGCTAAACAACATTTATACATTTACATAATTTAGCCAGATGCTCTTATCCAGAGGCGAACGTTACAGGAACAGATTAGGGTTAAGTTGCCTTGCTCAAGGGCACATTGCATATATTGCATACCTAGTCTACTTGAATCCAGTGCACCGTGTTTTGATTACGAGCCAACTGCTCTCACTGCTATGCTACCTGCCACCCCAAAAGCGACTAAAAGTGGTGTAAATTAGTGAAAAACATAGCTTATAAAAGTACACTTATCTAGTCCTTGGCCTAACATCAATAGTCTGACTTTGGTACGTTATGTTGTCTTCACATTACACGTCTCTGGTAGCACACACACTGTAATCAACGTTTAATTGTCATATGCACAGGTACAGAAGGTGTAGAAGTTACAGTGAAAATGGTTACTGCGTAGTGGAGTCTTTTGTTAAGACCAATATCTAACACCCATATTACCACGCACCATGGCATGAATCTGCAGGAAGCTAAAAGATAAACCAACTAGGTTCAACTTACCTAGATAGCTAACATTAGGCTATAAATGGCAATGCAAAATGGATTTATGAGATCCAAATATAATATACTACAAAGCTCATACATGTAGTTAGCTAGCAAGCCAGCCAGCTAAACTATAGCTTAGTTAGCTAACAATATGCTTTAACTTGCAAAGAAAATTACTTTGACTAAATCTTAAATGTTTAAATATGTGAAAATTGTAGCTAGCACTCTTCCACTGATGTTCAAAACCTGTCAACTTTTTCTGTGACAACAACCTGTTGATTGCCGTTTCTTCCCCATCACGTGCATAGAAGACTCTACAAGTGTCTGTTCAATTAAAATGTTTTTACCTAAATCAGAGATTCCTCTCCGAGTCAGAGAGTCAGCACGACATGATCGTCATCCACGAAAGCAGTCCATCAAAACTTTTTCCCACTGATTTTGGACAACTCCTGTTAAATTCAGGGCGCAAATGTTGATAACAGTAGGCAACACGTTTGCAGTTCTTGCATCGATATCATTTAAATATATAGCCCACGTTTGAAAGGATTATCTACCATACGTAGCAGCTCATGTTATAGACAGAAGCATTCTACATGGCAACCAATCCGAACTCATCTCCTGGCATTTCCAGCCCACCATTATCTCAGCCAATCATGGCTAGTGGGAAGGTTCCTCTTTGTCTCGTGGGCTAAACCAACTAGGCTTGTAATTCGATTTTTTTTCTTCATATTTACAGATTGCATACAAGTTTGTTATTACCACATGAAAAGTTCACGTTACAGAAGGCATTTCTGCCAAAAATGTTAAGTTTTTAAAATAATTATGTTCAAATGCCTCTCTTTTGAACTAGTGTCATTTCGACATACGTTCGTTAGCTTCCTGGAACGGTCACAATGTACTAATAAGATAAGGTTTAACAGAAAAGTCCATATGAACAATTGAAATGAGCTTGAAGAATGACAAAATTCTAGGCTTGATAAATCAAATACATTAGAGGGATGTTGTTCCGTAAACTCTAAACCATGAACAGCTAGAACTGCTTTTAGGAATGAAATATATTAAAAGCCACTAAAGTGTAGACAAGTTGATCAGGTATCTAGGGCGTGCCAAGATTCAGCAGATGAGATGACAGCCCCTCGGGGAGCTTATATGACAGCTCAGGTTAACTCTGTGGTGTCTGAATGACAGCAGCACTATCTTCTCATGTTTCGATCAACCGCACACGGAAATAAAACAATTAATTTAGGGCCTAACCATTTCTTCTTTCAGGGTGAACCTCTCGGTGATCGTTGTATAAATCTTTTTTAATCTTTTGGTTGAAAGTCTCTCAGTCTTCATTTGACATGAGTGGCAGGGATGGCACCAGTTTGTACTACCTCCCACCACCCAATAGATAATCCGCCAAGGCGGCAGTTTCATTTTGCCATCGCTCAATCCCCAAACGGCCTCCTGGCATTGCTTTTAGCAAGTAACGCTAAATCACGAGGACTGGGCTTTTTCGTTAGATCTGCAGCTTACCTCTACGTCTATTGGGGCTGCATTAATCTCATTTTCAAGACATCGAAGTCACTTTCCTGAACTGGCTTCAATCAAAATATTCTGTATTCGGTTTTCAGGCAAAAGTATACATAAACTCCACATATTTGCCATGATTACATAGCTTGTACTCTCATATTACGCACAAAATGCTTAACTCTTGTTGCCATGTTGCTCTAATAAGGTCCGTTTTAAATCTCTGTTTTCCTTTCGCTTATGATGTGGATGGTCAACCTGGTTTTTGCTGCTCATGTTAAGCCAGATTAATTCAAGTGTTCCCTAAGCGAATTTTATGGTGATCTGTGTTTTATGTCGATACCTACTTTCCATGTTTTTTGAGCCCAGGTCACCGTGGATACAAGTCCAAAACATTCGACATTCATCATGCTGAGGACGTCGGAGAGGACGTGGAAACTGCGCACTAGGGGCAACATTGAGTGCTGTTACTTCAAGTAGGTTTTGGTTGCTAGGGCCTTTGTGGATCCTGTTGCGTTGGGATTAAGGCATCTGCCTCTGGTTAAAAGTTTTGAATCCAGCAATAGAAAGTTATTTTATTTTAATCGCCTATCCCAAACCTTGACCCTTACCTTAATCAATGGAGGTTTGCCTAACCTTAAAAATTCAGAGTTCATGCCTATAACTTAACCTTAAACACTCAACTTTTGATATACATGATTGAACGTCTAATTCTGAAGTGAGACTGTGAGAAGCTAGTTTGCATTGGTCAGGTTTTCGAGGTTGCGTAGGCTGCTTCTAAAAGCCAAACGCTGTCCACTGATGAAAGATTAGGCTGCGGAAACATATACAGGCGGCTACTGGCAGCCGCAGCCACACAGACATATTTTTGTTCATACATCCTGTTTAAACGACAAGATCATTTCTGTGCCTGCCTCTAATGAGGTCAAGAAGCGCAGGTGCTGGTCTCCCTCTCTGAATTATACTACGTTGTCCTTGGAAAGTGTCAATTTTGTCTGGTTGTTTTTGCAGATAGAAGATTACTTTGTCAGTTTTAGAGAGATGCACAAGCCAAAATTATGTAGACACGCCAAAGGTGCGAGAGTTTAACACACAACCACATGCTTAGGTAATACACCAGAGCAAAATATGAAATCCATCAATGAACGAATTTCAGCTGGCGAAGCAGTAAAGGTCTATGCTTGACCCTGTCCATTAAGTATGACTGGAGTCAGCAATGGGCTTGAGCCGTTGGATTGAATAGATGGCTGACATTGGGGAGGAAGAATGTATACCCTGCACCTTTCCTGAGGTTCTGGTAAAAAAAAATCATATCATTTTATATTTGCTTTTCATAACAGTTTGTTTTATTAGCACTGCGCTTACCTTTCCTACCCTGACTGCACATTACTGGTACACACACATTCATGCATCGTCAAGTCACTCAGCAGGTCCCTGATTGCCCAGTAATGTTTCTCATGTTATAGATCAGGCAACGGTCCAAGTATGCCTCTAAATCCACAGACCGGGCTGGATCCCAAATGGCACCCTATTCCTAGCAATACAAACACTTAATTTAAAGTTGAAATGTTGAGTTATTGCTGAGCTAAACATAATTACAAATTCAAAATCTAATTTGACCTACTACTAACAGATGCTTTTCAACATTCACAAGCTTTGACACCTACTGGAGCATTTGGTATTTGGTATTTTATTTGGACCCCATTAGCTTGTTTTTCTTTTTTTTTTTTTCCTTCTTTATGCAAAGCAGGCAGCTACGTCTTCCTGGGGTCCACAAACATGAAACATCATACAGATGACATGAATACAGAACAGTCAAGGAGAGAACTACAGTTGTAAGTCTTGAGTTTACATACACCTTAGCCCAAATACATTTAAGTTCACTATGGGCACCGGACCAGTTTATTTTCTGCACCCATTCCAAAACAGACTGCAACTCTTGGTAAGGGTTTCAGTGACTTCATTAGCTGTGGTTACTGATGTATTTTTTGGTTCAATCATCACTACATGACACGCATGCTTTGTGAATGCCAGTGGCAGGTGATTGTAGAAATACGAAAAGAGTAGAGGGCCTTAGAGAGCTGCCCTGCGTACACCACACTTTACATGTTTGACATTAGAGACGCTTCCATTAAAGAAATTCCCTTTGAGTTCTATTAGATAGATGCTCTGAATCCACATTATGCAGAGGTTGAAAATGTCATACACTTAAGTTTTTCAACAACAGGTTATGGTCAAGATTATATCGATCTAACAGTACACTCCCCACAATTCTCTGTTTATATCAATTCTTTCAAACCAATCATCAGTCATCTTGTGTCAGTGTAGTACACTGTCGTGAGTGCCCTTCTCTATTAAGCATGCTGAGCTGGTCTTAATTGTTACAGAGAAATAGCATTGTATTTGGTCAAACACATTCTTTCCAACAGTTTTGCTAGAGCTGGCAGCAAGCTTATAGACTGCTTTTAGACCAGTAACGGCGCGTTTACCACTCTTGGGGTAGCGTAATAACTTTGCTTCCCTCAAGGCCTGAGGACAAAGACTTTTCCTCTAGCTCATTAAAAATATGACAGAAGAGGGGCTACAGAGTCACCACCATCCTCAGATCTTTCCTTCAAGTTGCAATGCCAGGATGTTTGTCGTTTTGATCGTTAACAATAAATTTTTCCACCTCTCCCCACACTAACTTTACAAAATTCAAACTTGCACTGTTTTCTTTCATTATTTGTATTTTTATGATGAATATAGTTGTTCACTGTTTGTCGTGGGCATTTCCTGCGCAAGTTTCCCACTTTGCCAATGAAATAGTTGAATAGGCAGGCCCTGAAACAGAGCCTCGTTTCAGATTTTCACTTCCTTTATGAAGTTTTTCTGCCAAATGAGTTCTGTTTTACTCACAGATATTAATTCAAACAGTTTTAGAAAACGTCGAATGTTTTCTATCCATAGTAAACAATAATTATGCATATTGTATGATCTAGAAAGAGTACGAGGCCGTTTAATTTGGCAGCACGGTTTTTTCCAAAGTGAAAACAGCGCCCCCATATTGACAAGAAGTCAGCGCCCCCATATTGACAAGAAGTTAAAACTTGGTAAAAAAAATACATATTGTGTTTTCGCTGTAAAACATTTTAAAAATCAGAAATGATGGCTGGATTCACAAGATGTGTATCTTTCATCTGGTGTCTTGGACTTGTGATTTAATGATATTTAGATGCTAGTATTTACTTGTGACGCTATGCTAGGCTATGCTAGTCAGCTTTTTTACTGTGGGGGGTGCTCCCGGATTGGGACCAATTAGAAGTTAATTTGCTGTATTGGACTTGGTAATGTGTGAAAGTTACATATTTCCCCCAAAAAAATTGAAATTTGCGCGCTGCCTTTTCAGCGGAATGTTGTCGAGGGGTTCCGCTAGCAGAACGCCTGCGCTAGAAAGGTTAAGAGATTGAGATAAAACTGTCCAGTTTYAGTGTTTGTTGCAGCTCGTTCCAGTCGCTAGCTGCAGCAAACTGAAAAGAGGAGCGACCCAGGGATGTGTGTGCTTTGGGGACCATTAACGGAATGTAACTGGCAGAATGGGTGATGTATGTGGAGGATGAGGGCTGTAGTAGATATCTCAGATAGAGGGGAGTGAGTCCACAGAGGGTTTTATAAATAAGCATCAACCAGTGCATCTTGCAACGGGTATACAGAGATGACCAGTTTACAGAGGAGTATAGAGTGCAGTGATCTGTCCTATAAGGAGCATTGGTGTCAAATCTGATGGCCGAATGGTAAAGAACATCTAGCAGCACAAGAGCGCCATTACCTGCCGATCTATAAATTACGTCTCCGTAATCTAGCATGGGTAGGATGGTCATCTGAATCAGGGTTTTTACAATCAGCTCCCATTCCCCCTCCTTTATAGCAGAAGCCTGAAACAAGTTTCTAAAGACGGTTGACATCTAGTMGAAGCCTTAGGTAGGCCAAGCTTTGAAAAACTACAAACCTCAGATTTCCCACTTCCTAGTTGGATTTTTCTCAGGTTTTCGCCTGCCATATGAGTTCTGTTATACTCACAGACATCATTCAAACAGTTTTAGAAACTRCAGAGTGTTTTCTATCCAATACTACTAATAATATGCATATAGCATCTGGGACAGAGTAGCAGGCAGTTTACTCTGGGCACTCATTTCATGCAAGTGAAAATGCTGCCCCCTATCCCAAACAGGTTTTAATTCAAAGACTCACTCATGGACACTCTTACTGACAGTTGAGGCTGCGTTGTGTGATGTATTGTTGTCTCTACCTTCTTGCCCTCTGTTGTCTGTGGCCAATAATATTTGTACCATGTTTTGTGCTGCTACCATGTTGTTGTCATGTTGTGTTGCTACCATGCTGTGTTGGCATGTGTTGCTGCCTTGCTATGTTGTTGTGTTGTCTTTTGTCGTGATGTGTGTTTTGTCCTATATTTATATATATTCTTTTTTTATCCCAGCCCCCGTCGTCACAGGAGGTCTTTTGCCTTTTGGTAGGCTGTCATTGTAAATAAGAATTTGTTCTTAACTGACTGGCCTAGTTAAATAAAAGAAAAAGAGAATACCAAGAGTGTGCAAAGCTGTCATCAAGGCAAAGGGTGGCTACTTTGAAGAATTTTAAATATATTTTGATTTGTTTAACACTTGTTTGGTTACTACATGAATACATATGTGTTATTTCATAGTTTTGATTTCTTCATTAGTATTCTACAATGTAGAAAATAATAAAAATAAACGTCCAAACTTTTGACTGGTACAAAACTACTTCCATACTTCCATACATTTTTTAAACCAGTACCGGTTACTTTCAGATGAGTCCCGTGAAACTTTTGGGATCATAGAGCAAAACAGAGACCACTGTGTTCTTGAAAGTCTCACCTTTCCATGGAGTGGTCAAATTAGTTTGAAGACCAAACCGTTCGGACGCTACATCCTTTCTGGGAAAATATCATTCACAGGATGTCTCGTGGTCTGACAAACACCGCTGTATTTCCACCATCCAATGTGTAATTAAGAACTCCACCATGCTCAAAGAGATATTCAGTTTTGCTTTTTTTATTTTTATCCATCTACCAATAGGTGCCCTTCTTTGRGAAATGTTTACATTTATTGCTCGGCTAAGGGACCTTAAAGATAAGTGTATGTGTGTGATACAGAGAWTAGTTAGTCATTGACAAATCATGTGAAACACTATTATTGCACACAGAGTTAGTCKATGCAACTCAGTATTTGACTTCTTAACCCATAACAGTCTAAATCCTGTCTAAGCCGGGAGGGGGGTTCTACTAAGCTACATGGAATTGTTTGAAGAAGGTAATACCAAGGACCATTTCGCTATTTGATTTTGAAGTTTAAGACCCATTAAAGTATCCCCAAAATCTTTTGGGATTATATTTTTTGGGTGCCTTACTGTTATTATCCCTTACAAATGCATTGAATAACAGATTCACCACATGGAACAACAGATAGTCCCCCAAAAAATCCAAAGGAAGCTTAAAAGAAAACTCCACCCAAAAACTATCTATTTGTTTAATTTGTCCATTGTTGACATAGTTACAAAATGCTTTGCATATCAGCAATCAAGTTTTCAAGAAATATGACTTTAAAAATACAGAAATCAATTTGCATCATATGATGGAAAACACAGCATCATACGGAGATGAATCCTCTATTTTGAAAGTTATATATCTTGAAAACCTGATTGCTGACAAGCAAAACATTGTCAGACTATATCAACAATGGACTATTGAAGCAAATTCCAAAAGTGAGCTTTTGGGTGGAGTTTTCTTTTAAGCATTTGGAATTAATGAAGGATTTTGTTGAACAGGAGGAGCAACCCAGGGTGTCAAAAACACTTCAAAATGTGATTTGGAGCAACATATAATTTTGACATTTGGAAAAACATGGATAAACAGCAGAATCTGAAGTCAAATTGGCAAAATAATTAGATGCTGTTGGCCCTTGTTAGCCCACTTAGGGGAGAGTGGGGGTTAGTNCTGTTGGCCCTTGTTAGCCCACTTAGGGGAGAGTGGGGGTTAGTTGAGCCAAAGGGTTAAGTTGAGCCACCTTTGTTTCTTGGAAACCATACACAAAATGTATTTTTACAACTATTTAGGAAGAGGTCATCATTTCATGGAGTCTGTGAAGGAAAAATCCCATTGAAAAGTGGAAGCAAATTAGGTCCAAAAAACAGATGTATAGTGTTAGAGGTTTCATTTTAAGATTGTTCTACACATCAGTTGTAGTGTCTGAGCTTCAATATGAGGTCCTGACTTAAACCTACCATGAAAGTGCATCCTTGTACCTGTGTGGGCTAATATAGTAATGTAATTTGCCTTGGGGTAAATTGAGCCAATGGTGAAGCCAATGGCTAATTGAGCAAATTGAAGTGTTTTCTTCCCAGGTGTAATGCAGGGCATTATTGCTAGCATATGAGGTAACAACAGGGCCTGGCCTATATTAAAAGTGTTTTAAAAAAAGTACAACGTGTATGTTAAGTGGTAAGCCTGTGTTGAAGGATGCATAAAATTATTAAACTAAAATGATTCAAATAACAACATTATTATTAGAAAAAAAAGTGATTGTGTTTGGGAAATAAAGATATATGTGGTTTTTAGAAAGGTAGTGGTAATATTTCAATCAGTATAGACATTTGTAGGTGGCTTAACTTACCCTGTCTCCCTTGGAAAGTTGTGCATAGAGACCACTTTTTTTTGGACAAGCTATGTTTTCCAAACTGTAATGTTTACATAAATTCTGATTATTTCCAGGGATACACATTATCCTGAAATACATGTAGATATCTTTGTTAGAAAGAATACTATATGTTCCTCGACAGAGTAATGCTAAATGTAAATAAAAATCCCAATTTACCCCACTCTCCCCTACATGCTCTGGCCGTATCAAACAACTGTTAATGAATAATCATATCAATGGATGAATTCAGTGAATGAAGGGCTGCAGCAAAGMTCTGCCAAGCACAACTGGTGCTGCAAAACAAATGAATCCTAATTAGTCAAAAGAACAATTAAGTTGTTCGAACAAAATAAGTCGTTCAAACGACCTAGTAACAACTTTTTTTTACTGTCGTTAAAAATMAGAAACTAAGTCGTTCGAACGAGATACTAAGTCATTCAAAGGAGAAAATTCCAAGAGTCAAAGTTTATTAAAAAGAATTGCCTTCGYCTTCAGGGCTTCCGTAATTCTGAATGCAGGTTGCTGGTGTATAAAAYTACACATCACTTTGCAAGCCACTTGCAGACTTGCTTGCCAGATGTGGTCTGTAAACCAGGAATCACAACTCCCTCAGCCCTTTTTTTGTTTGAGCACCTGCACCCCAAAAGGTCTGTGCACAGCCCTGGGTATGAGCCTGGCAGACCTTATACCCATTGCATTTATAGGTTGCTCTGTCTTTGATGTTAATTTAGACTCTTGGATCAGTGTGTCTCCGCTGAGCCACGGTAATGGCTTTTGAGCCAGTGATCAAAGCGCCCGCAAGAATTCTTTCTTTCGCCTACTACAGAGTTATCTTCCAGTGTTTAAACAGTCCATGTTGAACAAACTGCTCAGTTGTATTATAAACTTGGCACTTTCTATTCCTACTCACTCTGTTTTATTCAGACTTCAGGGAATTMTATTAATTCTGATTGACGCAGCATTAGAAAAATWGAGGGGGMTACTAGGGATTGATATTGTCACYTTCCTGACCTTATTTCCTTTATTTTGTCTTTGATTAGTAWGGTCAGGGCGTGAGTTGGGGTGGGCATTCTATGTTATGTGTTTCTATGTTGGGTTCAATGTATTAGCCTGATATGGTTCTCAATTAGGGGCATGTGTTTTACGTTTCCTCTGATTGAGAACCATATTAAGGTAGGCTGTTCTCACTGTTTGTTTGTGGGTGATTGTTCCTGTGTCAGTGTTTGTACCACACGGGACTGTTTCGTTTCGTTCATTCGTGTGTTCCGTCCTGTTCGTGCGTTCATGTGTTTTGTTCTCAAGTTCAGGTCTGTTCACGTCGTTTGTTATTTTGTAGTTTGTTCAAGTGTTTTTCGTCTTCGTTTAAATAAACGTGATTATGTCTTTAAACTACGCTGCATATTGGTCCGATCCTTGCTCCTCTTCAGATGAGGAGAAAGACGAGCGTTACAGATATATAATGTTTGCAGTTTAGATCTTGTTTCTTTCTTAGTACTAAGCATGTGCTGCTTGAGGTATCCTACTCTCCAAAGTCAAGTCACTAAAGGCTGTGAGGCATGAGTAATCATTAAAACCCTTTACATTCTTGAGTGACCACCAAACACCTTACGTCAAGGCAGATCTTATCCTATACGACAGGTCGCAACCCATATATTTCCCTTGCTGCCATTTACAGCCGACTAATGTATTCATTCTCGCCAGTATGGCATATAAAAAATTATGAAGCAAGCAAAGTGTCACTCAAAGCGGATAAATCCTTTTTTAATCAACTGAGTGGCCTCTTCTAATAAACGACAGTGCCGGGAAGTGGCTGAGACTAGTGTGACCTTGGGTTGACGATGTATCCTTCATAATACACTTATTTATGCACCCTTCTGATGATTATGCGTAAATAAATCACAGGTTAAACTTCGGGAAGCGCCCACATATACAACAAATCGAAAACGGTCACCTGGGTTGTGTACCAAATGACACCCTTTTCCAAATAAGACTTTGGCAAAAAGTAGTGCACTATGTAGGGAATATGGTGCCATTTGAGATGCAAAACTTCTGTGGGAAGGGAAGGGTTTATGGGCTGAAGGAACAAATCCTTCCCTATAAACACACCCTCATTTAATTTCCATAAGATTGAGGGGATGCATCAATACAGTTTATATGACTCCCACAAGGCGAAAAGAGACACAGGGATGATATATAACTGAACTATGCTATCCTGTTGTTCCCATAGTATGCTCAATACAGTTATTGTATATCATATCATACTTCCTGGCTTTGGCTCTGAAATAACGTTGATCAGAAACAAACAAACATTTCGTTTTTCAAATGTCATGTGCTTGTGATGAATAGGGTGACAGTTGGATCCTAAATATCAGTAAAGGTATTGTAAAAAAAAAGCTCCATCTGTTACCTGTGTCCCTCTACGTCCTTGGAGGCAGTGAGCGACAACACGATCCTAGGTTTACACCGCAAACGTGTGAAGGCCAGAGTAGGTGGCATGATGTCACAACTCCCTCAGCACCAAAGAAGAAGAGTTGGAAGAGAAAGTAGTGTACTGAATAGGGTGCCATTTAGGATATATCATTTGTTGATACTTGTTATTGAGTAGTGTGGTAATAAAAACWGACAATAACCCATCCAGACCCGTTCCAAAGGGTAAACAATTGCGTTCTATTTCTGTTCTGAGCTCACATAACCATTGCTAACAATACAGCCAGGCTATGTGGTTCGCACACAAAATAAGAAGGGGGTTTAAAATGTCAGGGTAAATCGTCACCATTGGCAAAGCTCAAGGCTGTATGGCTAGAGGTTCAGTGACTGTCGCATGTCACTCATTCCTCCTGGAAGGTCTTGACATTTCAATATCTTCCCTCTGCCTTACAGCCACTTCAAGTACGGCAGCCTGAGACACTGGCCTMACTGTTCCATAGATCACTGTATAGAGGGGGCATTCTCAAAAGCGTAACAGTAATAGATTCCTTATTATACTGATGTTTAATTTGTGTTAAAATAAGGAAATAATGGCTGCACTTTATTTTGTTAGAGTGARTGACTAAATGATTTATACTTTCCATTTATAGACAGAGAGAAAGAGCGAGGAAGATAGAGAGAGAGCAAACTTAACAGTAACTAATAGAAAAGGAATTGGCTTAATTTGAGACATATGGCTTAAAATGTCAAAAGATCAAATACACTTAACAGTGACATATGACACTCAACATTCTTTGAAGATCGATGGGTCGCAATAGACATACATTGAAAGCTTTGAGACATACAGTACCAGTCAAAAGTTTGGAAACACCTACTCATTTCAGGTTTTATTATTTACTTACTTATTATTTATTTACTCTTTTCTACATTGTAAATAATAGTGACGACATCAAAACTATAACACATATGGAATCATGTAGTAACCCAAAAAAGTTTTAYACAATCAAAATATATTTTATATTTGAGATTCTTTCAAGTAACCACCCTTTGCCTTGATGACAGTTTTGCACACTATTGGTGTTCTCTCAACCAGCTTCACCTGGAATGCRTTTCCAACAGTCTTGAAGGAGTATGCTGATCACTTATTATTTCATAGTTTTGATGTCTTCACTATTATTCTGCAAAGTAAAAAAATATATATATAATAAAGAAAGAAATACCCTGGAATGAGTAGGTGTGTCCAACATTTTGACTGGTACTGTACCTAAATAATATTTTATTTTCCTTCCCTATTTATGAGTAATACAGAGTTTGCACATYCTCGAAAAATGCGAAAAATGATTATTTCTGGTAGCTGGTAGAGAGCAATGTGTTATGCTGTTCCAACTGCTTCCCTCTCTCTGCTTCCAGCAGTCAGCCCAAAATGGAACACTCACACTATTCATCATGTGCTACTCAATTATGAATGTTTGAAAACTTGAACTTGCTGCAGGAATATCTGAAGGATGTTGGGGAGAAAAAAGGCTGGATGTGTAAAGCTAGGTTTCGTCCCAAATGGCAACCTACTCCCTATATTGTATCTATATTTCTGCTTTTTGTGACTCATCTCTTTGGCTGGAAAAATGGATGTGTTTTTCTGTGACTTGGCTCTGACCTAACATAATCGTGGCTGGAGTTACAACAAGTGTATCTTTAAAATGGTGTAAAATACATGTATGTTTGAGGAATTTTAATTATGGGATATCTGTTGGCAGGTTTGTTGTGGTGCCATATTCTTTCCATTTTGTAATAATGAATTTAATGGTGCTCCGTGGGGTGTTCATAGTTTCTGATATTGTTTAATAACCCAACGCTGATCTGTACTTCTCCACAACTTTGTCCCTGACCTGTTTGGAGAGCTCCTTGTTCTTCATAGTGTCACTTGCTTGGTGGTGACCCTTGCTTAGTGGTGTTGCAGACTCTGGGGTTTTTCAGAACAMGTGTATATATACTGAGATCATGRGACAGATCATGTGACACTTAGATTGCACACAGGTGCACACATACATTATTTAACTAATTATGTGACTTCTGAAGGTAATTGGTTGCACCAGATCTTAGTTAGG
This sequence comes from Salvelinus sp. IW2-2015, assembly GCF_002910315.2. Lineage (NCBI taxonomy): Eukaryota > Metazoa > Chordata > Actinopteri > Salmoniformes > Salmonidae > Salvelinus > Salvelinus sp. IW2-2015. The sequence continues at coordinate 22,209,059 of NC_036867.1, forward strand.
GTCTTCATAGCAAAGGCGGTGAATACATATGCAAGCACTGTTTAAATMTMTATTTTATTTATTTATTTATTTCACTTCATCAATTTGGACTATTTTGTGTYTGTCCATTACATGAAAACCAAATAAAAATCAATTTAAATAACAGGTTGTAATGAAACAAAATAGGAAAAACACCAAAAGGGATGAATACTTTTGCAAGGCACTGTACCAAGTATATGTGTGTAGGGTACCACACATGGCTGTGTTTGCTAGTGACAGCATTCATTCATTTTCAGTCCTGTGGCCTTCACCAAGTGAGATCCTAAGAGAATATTTTGTAACTAAATTGACATTTTTTAAGACAAGACATMACATACAGTATTTCAAAATGCCTGCTTTGAGGGCCTAGTTTTACCCTAATACAGTGGCCTGAATCTAAAAGTTTACAGGCCACATTAGGCCTTCAAATCCCATTATGCTGGCATGCAAAGTGATGTGTAATTCCTATTMGAATCCAGCCAGAATGGGGATTTAGTTTAGTTTKTTAATTCGACCATTTWAAAAAACAAGCACACATAAAACTTAAAAGCCATTGTGGTCCTTCCATTGTGGTCCTCTTGAGACAAGATGGCTATACAAGATCGAACACAGTATGGCAGTGAAATAATAAAACAAAAAGATATTAAGATATCCATAAAAGATATCCAGAATTAATCTTTTMTTTTCACCTGCAACCTGCATTCAGAATGACTGACAGGGTTGGGAAGACTGAGATACTTTTAATTGTTCTTCCTCAGCAGTTAAGGTTCCTTGGATAAATCTTGCCTGTTAAACCTTTGAGTTAACCTCACTAAGGTATGTGGGACGGTAGCGTCTAACCTCGTCAACAGCCAGTGAAACTGCAGGGCGCCAAATTCAAAACAACAGATATCCCATAATTAAAATTCCTCAAACATACATGTATTTTACACCATTTTAAAGATACACTTGTTGTAACTCCAGCCACGATTATGTTAGGTCAGAGCCAAGTCACAGAAAAACACATCKATTTTTCCAGCCAAAGAGATGAGTCACAAAAAGCAGAAATATAGATACAATTAATCACTAACTGTCACATTCTGACTTTAGTTTCTTTTTATGTCTTTGTGTTAGGTTGGTCAGGGCGTGAGTTGGGGTGGGTAGTCTATGTTCTGTTTTCTATGTTGTTGTATTTCTATGTCTGGCCTGATATGGTTCTCAATCAGAGGCAGCTGTCGATCGTTGTCTCTGATTGAGAATCARATTTAGGTAGCCTGTTTTCCCCATTTTGGTTGTGGGTGGTTGTTTCCTGTTTTTGTGTTTGTGTCACCATTCAGGACTGTTTCAGTTTTCGTTTTCATTCACTTTGTTATTTTTGTATTTTGTAGTGTTCAGTTTATTATTAAAATATGACGAACACTTACCACGCTGCATATTGGTCCGATCCTTCATACTCCTCAGACGTAGAGGACGAGAATCGTTGCACTAACCTTTGATGATCTTCAGCAGATGACACTCATGGGAGTTTCATGTTACACAATGCATGTATGTTTTGTTCGGTAAAGTTCATATTTATATCCAGATTTCTGCGTTTACATTGGCGCGTTATGTTCAGTAGTTCCAAAACATCCGGTGATTTTGCAGAGAGCCACATCAATTTACAGAAATAGTCATCATAAATGTTGATGAAAATACAATGTTATACATGGAATTTTAGATCCACTTCTCCTTAATGCAACCGCTGTGTCAGATTTTTTATTTTTTATTACGGAAAAAGTAAACCATGCAATAATCTGAGTACGGCGCTCAGACGACAAATCAACCCAAAGAGATATCCGCCATGTTGGAGTCAACAGAAGTCAGAAATAGCATTATAAATATTCACTTACCTTTCATGATCTTCATCAGAATGCACTCCCAGGAATCCCAGTTCCAAAATAAATGTTTGTTTTGTTCGATAATGTCCATTATTTATGTCCAAATTCCTCCTTGTTGTTCGCGCGTTCAGTAGACAAAATTTAAACTCACAACGCGTGGGCAAGTCCATGCGAAAGTTCAGACGAAAAGTCATATCACATTCCGTAGAAACATGTCAAACGTAGTATAGAATCAATCTTTAGGATGTTTTTTAACATAAATCTTCAATAATGTTCCTAATGGAGAATTCCTTTGTCTTCAGAAATGCAATGGAACTCAAGCTAACTCTCACATGAATGCGCATGGTCAGCTCATGGCAGACCTTACTCAATCCCCTCTCATTCGCCCCCACTTCACAGTAGAAGCATCAAACAAGGTTCTAAAGACTGTTGACATCTAGTGGAAGCCTTAGGAAGTGCAACATGACCCCATGTCCWCTGTATCTTGGACAAGCAAKATTTGAAAACCTACAAACCTCAGATTTCCCACTTACTGGTTGGATTTTTACTCAGGTTTTTGCCTSCCATATGAGTTCTGTTATACTCACAGACATCATTCAAACTGTTTTAGAGTGTTTTCTATCCAAATATACTAATAATATGCATATATTAGCAACTGGGACTGAGGAGCAGGCAGTTTACTCTGGGCACCTCTGGCACCTTATTCATCCAAGCTACTCAATKCTGCCCCGCAGCCATAAATTAAGAAACATGATGAACGCCTTCCACGCTGCACCTTGGTCCAATTCTTCCAACAWCGATCGTTACACATATCCTTAACATTATATCCAGAAAGTCGGATTTCTTAACCTAAGACATCCAATAATAAAGAAATCTGCACAAAGCAGTGCAGATTTCTCATTACAACTTTTGAGGATTTTCCGTTTTGTGGTAGTCGTCTTCAAACTTGTTTCCGCGGGTTGCTCAAAAACAACATTTGCATGACAAAAGCTGAATTAAATGTAAAAGGCTTTGAAAATAAAAAACTTGCTTTATGCTCAGTGCTCTGTTGACATTTCACAGACATACGCTTGTTTTTGTGAGAAATGTTGAATAATTTGAAAAGAWCATATACTAAAATATGAAACTACAATGTCAGGTCTCAAAATCGATATCCATCGTACCTCTATACTGTTTTATGTCCTGCAGATTAGAGAAGAAAGAAGACGAGTTCAACGGTAAATGGAGCCTGTCAGGTACATWATATATTTGATATGAAGTTTTAGTTTTTGACTTTCTTTAGCGGTGTCACTGCATTGTAGGGGAGGCAGCGTAGCCTAGTGTTTAGAGAGTTGGACTAGTAATCGAAAGGTTGCAAGATCGAATCCCCGAGCTGACAAGACACAAATCTGTCGTTCTGCCCCTGAACAAGGCAGTTAACACACTGTTCCCAGGCCATCATTGAAAATAAGAATTTMTTCTTAACTGACTTGTCTAGTTAAATAAAGGTAAAATAAAAAAATTGTAGCATACTCTATTCTGATTTATTTTCTTTACATACCTTTTTCAGAGGAAGTTATATATCTGCAGCATCCAGGGGTGTAGGTGAAGACCTTGAGGGAGTCTGCAGAAACAAACTTTCAAATGAAAGGAAACTTCTTGGCAGGGAAAATACACATTTAAATAAATAATATGATTTAGAGTTAAATCAATTGTTGTTGTTGTAATGAATTCTTTGCCGTCATTTGTTTTTGCGTATTTTGAAAACCTTGTAGAAAATAAACTTTATGACGCTGTAGTGAATCATTATAACCATCATAAAAGCCAGATAGGCCCATCACCTACATGCCCTTATGCCASTCATCAGTCACAAAGAGGGTGTATTGTCCTGCTCCTTAAATTTGCTCCTGCATTCATCCCAGTCATCAGCAACAGAGCATTGGGGTTGGTACATGTCAGACATCATTGTGTGCACAATTTCCTTGAGACGTTAATATGATCAGTTTCAGAAAATGTTATATAACATAAACATACAATTTACATTTAGGCTATGGTGTAATGGAATGGTTTGCCTTGTGTGGTAGGTTTTGACACTCTTATGTAGGTGTCACAACCAGTCATAAAATAATGCAATATATGTCACKACAAGTCTAAATATATGTCATGACAGGTTATGTCAGCTGTTATGACCTATTATGTCCAAGATGTCCAAGATGGCGTAGCAGTCGGACGTGTGTTTTGTCTTGTCCCGTGTAAATATAGTTTTTTCCGTATATATTTCGTATATATTTTAATATCACTTTCCATCTACGGACTGAATATACTCTCCTGCAACCAGCCTCGCCCAAAGTGGTACAGATCTGCTATTTTGTATACTTAAGAACCGGAACCCCCATCAAAAGCTAGCCAGCTAACTGGCTACTAGCCAGTAGTCAGTTAGCCATTGCTATGCCCATCTCCCGGCTAGCCGAAGAGGCCCATCAGCCACTCCTTGGGCTACAATACCTGGACCKCCGCCAACCCATCACGACTGGACTACCAACGTAATTCCGCCCTAGGGGGTTTTTCAACTGACTCCTCCGTCGCGACGTCCCCTGAATGCCCACCCGCTAGCTTGCTAGCCACGGCCCGCTAGCTGTCTAGAGCACATCGGGCTGTTAGCTAAAGAGCCCCATCAAGCCACTATACCTATTTTGCCAATTGGCCTGGTTTACCACATGTAGCCCTGCTGATCCGTCTGCCGACGTCACAGCGCGAGGGGGCCACAACAGACTTTCTTCCGTTGCGATGTCCCTCAAAGGCACTACTGCTAGCTTGCTAGCCCCGGCCCGCTAGCAGTCTGAAGCCACTCACTGGACTCCTATGATCACTTGGCTACGCATACCTCTCCRTAACGTCAATATGCCTTGTCCATTGCTGTTTTGGTTATAATTATTGCCTTATTTCACTGTAGAGCCTCTAGCCCTGCCCAATACGCCTTAGTTAACACTTTAGTTCCACCTCCCACACATGCGGTGACATTACCAGGTTTAAATGATATTTCTAGAGACAATATCTCTTTCATCGTCACTCTATGCACATGTTTACCACCACTGAATTCACATCCTACCGTACCTTTGTCTGTACATTATACCTTGAATCTATTCTACCGTGCCCAGAAATCTGCTCCTTTTACTCTCTGTTCTGAGCGTATTAGATGGCCAGTTCCTTTAGCTTTTAGCCGTACCTTTATCCTACTCCTCCTCTGGTGATGTGGAGGTTAATCCAGGCCCTACAGTGCCTAGCTCCACTCCCATTCCCCAGGCACTCTCATTTGTTGACTTCTGTAACCGTAAAAGCCTTGGTTTCATGCATGTTAACATTAGAAGCCTCCTCCCTAAGTTTGTTTTATTCACTGCCCTAGCACACTCTGCCAACCCGGATGTCCTAGCCATGTCTGAATCGTGGCTTAGGAAGAACACCAAAAACCCTGAAATTTCCATCCCTAACTATAACATTTTCCGACAAGATAGAACTGCCAAAGTGGGCGGAGTTGCAATCTCCTACAGGGATAGCCTGCAGAGTTCTGTCTTACTATCCAGGTCTGTGTCCAAACAATTTGAGCTTCTYCTTTTAAAAATCCACCTCTCCAGAAACGCATCTCTTACAACTCATCTATCTTCAGAGCTCGTGCTGTTAGGTGACCTAAACTGGGACTTGCTTAACATCCCGGCCATCCTACAATCCAAGCTTGATGCTCTCAATCTCACACAGATTATCAATGAACCRACCAGSTACACCCCAAATCCGTAAACATGGGCACCCTCATAGATATCCTCCTAACCAACCTGCCCTCCAAATACACTTCTGCTGTCTTCAACCAGGATCGATCTCAGCGATCACTGCCTCATTGCCTGTGTCCATAATGGGTCTGCGGTCAAGCAACCACCCRTCATCACTCAGCAAGCAAGCCTTTCTAATTGACCTGGCCCAGGTATCCCGGAATGATATTGACCTCATTCCGTCAATAGAGGATTCCTGGTTATTCTTTAAAAGTGCTTTCCTCACCATCTTAAATAAGCATGCCCCGTTCAAAAAATGTAGAACCAGGAACAGATTTAGCCCTTGGTTCACTCCAGGACTGACTGCCCTTGACCAGCACAAAAACATTCTGTGGCGTACTGCATTAGCATCGAATAGCCCCTGTGATATGCAACTTTTCAGGTTAAGTTAGGAACCAATATACACAGGCAGTTAGGAAAGCAAAGGCTAGCTTTTTCAAACAGAAATTTGCATCCTGTAGCACTAACTCCAAAAAGGTCTGGGACACTGTAAAGTCCATGGAGAATAAGAGCACCTCKTCCCAGCTGCCCACTGCACTGACGCTAGGAAACACTGTCACCACCGATGAATTCGCGAAAATTGAGAATTTCAATAATCATTTTTCTAGGGCTGGCCATGCTTTCCACCTGGCTAGCCCTACCCCGGTCAACAGCCCTGCACCCCTCACTGCAACTTGCCCAAACCTCCCCCATTTCTCCTTCACCCAAATCCAGATAGCTGATGTTCTGAAAGAGCTGCAAAATCTGGACCCCTACAAATCAGCAGGGCTAGACAATCTGGACCCTCTCTTCCTAAAATTATCCTCCGAAATTGTTGCTACCCCTCTTTCGTATTGTCTGAGATCCCCAAAGATTGGAAAGCTGCCGCCCTCTTCAAAGGGGGAGACACTTTAGACCCAAACTGCTACAGACCTATATCTATCCTACCCTGTCTTTCTAAGGTCTTCGAAAGCCAAGTTAAACCTCTAACGAATCACAATCCCGGATCCGGAGCACCCCCCATCAAAAAAGCTGACTGACTAGCCTAGCCTAAAGCCACAGGGATCATATAATAAAATGTTCATGAAATCACAAAGTCCAAGACACCAAATGAAAGATACACATCTTGTGAATCCAGCCATCATTTCTGATTTTTAAAATGTTTACAGGGAAGACACAATATGTATTTCTATTAGCTAACCACCATAGCAAAAGACACCTTTGTACAACAACAGTAAACAGCTCCCCAGCACCGAGACCATTCACAGAGGGCTTCTCTCCCGAAAGCCCGGTTTACTAAATATGTAGCGAGGTTACACACATACCAAGGAACGCTCGTTTATTATCCTTTTACTCGGCACGTTTCGTGTTCTCAAGCTTTGACCTGCATCATTTCACCGGGGTTCCCCAGTGCTTCTAGAACATATCAACACCAAATAAAATCCTTTTTATTTATCACATGTATGTACATTCTGTGGAATGTGCCTCTACCGGGAATATTAAACTATAGTCGACACGTTTCTTTTCAGGGCTCAACAGAGTAAACATTCCCTTAATTATTCTTATCCACCATTTTTTTCCTGCATAGGTAGCTATCACAAATTCGACCAAATAAAGATATAAATAGTCACTAACCAAGAAACAACTTCATCAGATGACAGTCTGATAACATATTTATTGTATAGCATATGTTTTGTTCGAAAAATTTGCATATTTCAGGTATAAATCACAGTTCTACATTGCAGCTGCAATCTGAAAAGCGCCGAAGCAGCCAGAATAATTACAGAGACCAACGTCAAATACCTAAATACTCATCATAAAACATTTCTGAAAAATATATGGTGTACAAGCAAATGAAAGACAAACATCTTGTGAATCCAGCCAATATTTCCGATTTTTTAAGTGTTTTACAGCGAAAACACAATATAGCATTATATTAGCTTACCACAATAGCCAGAAAACAAGCCATTACCAGCAGCAAAGGTAGCGATCATAACAAACCAGCAAAAGATATTAATTTTTGACTAACCTTCATAAACTTCATCAGATGACAGTCCTGTAACATCATATTACACAATGCATATTGGGTTTGTTCGAAAATGTCATATGTAGCGGCACAAATCGTGGTTATACAATGTGATTAGTAGCCAAACTTCAAGCAATCTGTCCGGCGCCATCTTGGAGAGGCACCTAATCTAATCAATAACTAATCATAAACTTGACTAAAAAAATACAGGTTGGACAGCAAATGAAAGATACATTAGTTCTTAATGCAACCGCTGTGTTAGATTTTTAAAATTAACGTTACTATGACATACAGCGTGCGTTAAAGCGAGACCGCACCGAATTAATGGCGGAATAGTAGTTTTACATTTTTCAACAGAACAACGAATTAACATCATAAATAGTTCTTACTTTTGATGAGCTCATCAGAATCTTGGGCAAGTTGTCCTTTGTCCATAATAATCGTTGCTCAGCTGTAGAATGTTGTCTTCAACCGTGTAATTAGCAGCAAACATTAGCTATGTGGCCCAGACATGCCCAACTCTTCAAAACGCAGGACAAAGAAATTCCGAAAATCGCAATATACTCATATAAACTGATATAACTCGTTTAAAATAACTACGTTATGATGTTTCTAACACCTATATCGAATAAAATCAGAGGCGGATATATCAACGCCGATAACGTGAGCTTCTCAGAATGCCATCCTGAGGTCTGTCTTGCGTCATGGCGAACGATGAAAAGGGTGCACCCCTCGTGCCAAGCCTATTTATACTGCCTCAGATCTACCTAGCAACACCATTCCAATTCTCAACGCTTGCTGACATCTAGGGGAAATCGCATGCAGTGCTTGTCGACCAATAGAATAATTGCTAATTATTTAACTGACCCAGGAACAGAGTTCCCAATTTCAGATTTCTCACTTCCTGACAGGAAGATTGCTCCAACTCGAGTTCTGTTTTACTCACAGGTATAATTCAAACGGTTTTAGAAACTAGAGAGTGTTTTCTATCCAATAGTAATAATAATATGCATATTGTACGAGCAAGAATTGAGTACGAGGCAGTTTAATTTAGGAACGAATTTTTTACAAAGTCGAAATGGCCCCCCTATTGACAAGAAGTTTTAACAAACAGATCACCGACCATTTCGAATCCCACTGTACCTTCACCTCTATGCAGTCTGGTTTCCGAGCTGGTCATGGGTGCACCTCAGCCACGCTCAAGGTCCTAAATGACATCATAATCAGAGCCGGATATATCTAACGCCGATAACGTGAGCTTCTCAGAATGCCATCCTGAGGTCTGTCTTGCGTCATGGCGAACGATGAAAAGGGTGCACCCCTCGTGCCAAGCCTATTTATACTGCCTCAGATCTACCTAGCAACACCATTCCAATTCTCAACGCTGCTGACATCTAGGGGAATCGCATGCAGTGCTTGTCGACCAATAGAATAATTGCTAATTATTTAACTGACCCAGGAACAGAGTTCCCAATTTCAGATTTCTCACTTCCTGACAGGAAGATTGCTCCAACTCGAGTTCTGTTTTACTCACAGGTATAATTCAAACGGTTTTAGAAACTAGAGAGTGTTTTCTATCCAATAGTAATAATAATATGCATATTGTACGAGCAAGAATTGAGTACGAGGCAGTTTAATTTACCTACCTACCCCCCATACTGCTTTTATTTATTTACTTTTCTGCTCTTTTGCACACCAGTATCTCTTCTTGCACATGATCATCTGATGATTTATCACTCCAGTGTTAATCTGCTAAATTGTAATTATTCGATTTATTGCCTACCTCATGCCTTTTGCACACATTGTATATAGATTCTCTTTTTTCTACCATGTTATTGACTTGTTTATTGTTTACTCCATGTGTAACTCTGTGTCTGTTCACACTGCTATGCTTTATCTTGGCCAGGTCGCAGTTGCAAATGAGAACTTGTTCTCAAGCCTACCTGGTTAAATAAAGGTGAAATAAAAAAAATAAAAAAATAACCACCATCGAAAAGAGACAACCTGGCCAAGGCTTTCGACTGTCAATCACCACATTCTTATCGGCAGACTCAACAGTCTTGGTTTCTCAAATGACTGCCTCACCTTGTTCACCAACTACTTTTCAGATAGAGTTCAGTGTGTCAAATCGGAGGGCCTGTTGTCCGGACCTCTGGCAGTCTCTATGGGGGTGCCACAGGGTTCAAACCTCGGGCCGACTCTTTTCTCGGTATACATCAATGACGTCGCCCTTGCCGCTGGTGATTCTCTGATCCACCTCTATGGAGACTACACCATTCTGTATACTTCTGTCTCTTCTTTGGACATTGTGTTAACTTCTCTGGGATATGTGGGACGCTAACGTCCCACTTGGCCAAAAGCCAGTAAAAATGCAGAGTGCCAAATTAAAATATATTACTATAAAAATCTAACTTTCACGAAATCACACATGAAAGACACCAAATTAAAGCTACACTTGTTGTGAATCCAGCCAACATGTCTGATTTCAAAAAGGATTTACGGCAAAAGCACACCAAACGATTATGTTAGGTCAGTACATAGCCACAGAAAAACAGCCAAAGAGAGGAGTAACAATAAGCAGAAATAGAGATAAAATTAATCACTAACCTTTCATGATCTTCATCAGATGACACTCATAGGACTTCATGTTACACAATACATGTATGTTTTGTTCGGTAAAGTTCATATTTAATCCAACAATCCTAGAGTTTAGGCGGGACGCTACTGTCTCACTTGGCAAAAAGCCAGAGAAAATGAGAAAATACTATGAAAATTACTATAAAAATCTAACTTTCAATAAATCACACATGAAAGTTACCAAATTAAAGCTACACTGGTTGTGAATCCAGCCAACATGTCAGAATTCAAATAGGCTTATCGGCGAAAGCAAACAATGCTATTATCTGAGGATAGCACAATAGTAAACAACGACAGAGAAGCATATTTCAACCCTGCAGGCGCGATACAAAATGCAGAAATAAAAATATAATTCATGCCTTACCTTTGACGAGCTTCTGTTGTTGGCACTCCAATATGTCCCATAAACATCACAATTGGTCCTTTTGTTTGATTAATTCKGTTTATAAATATCCAAAATGTCAATTTCTTTGGCGCGTTTGATGCCGAGAAAAACACCGCTTCCAAATTGCTCAAACGTGACGACAAKATATCTCAAAGGTTACCTGTAAACTTTGCCAAAACATTTCAAACTACTTTTGTAATAAACTTTAGGTATTTTTTTACGTTAATAATCAATAAAATTGAAGACGGGATGATCTGTGTTCAATACAGGATTAAAACAAAKTATAGCCAGCTTTCTGCTCACGCGCTTCTATCTAACAGGACACTCAATGTGACTCTCGTTCAAGATGGCCGCACTTCTTCATTACACAAAGGAATAACCTCAACCAATTTCTCAAGACTGTTGACATCCAGTGGAAGCAGTAGGAACTGCAAGCAGGTCCTTTAGAAATCTGGTTTCCCAATGAAWAATCATTGGAAAGAGAGTAACCTCAAAAWCAAAAAATCWGAAAAAGTTCTGTTATACTCACAGACATGATTCAAACAGTTTTTGAAACTTCAGAGTGTTTTCTATCAAAATCTACTAACAATATGCATATGTTATCTTCTGGGGATGAGTAGCTGGCAGTTGAATTTGGGTATGCTTTTCATCCAAACGTGAAAATGCTGCCCCCTATCCTAAAGAAGTTAACTAACCTCCAGACGAGCTTCAATGCCATACAACTCTCCTTCCGTGGCCGCCAACTGCTCTTAAATGCAAGCAACACTAAATGCATGCTCTTCAACCGATCGCTGCCCACACTTACCCACCCGTTCAGCCTCACTACTCTGGACGGTTCTGACTTGGAATATGTGGACAACTACAAATAGGTGTGTGGTTGACTGTAAACGCTCCTTCCAGACTCACATTAAGCATCTCCAATCCAAAATTAAATKTAGAATCGGCTTCTTATTTCGCAACAAAGCATCCTTCACTCATGCTGCCAAACATACCCTCGTAAAACTGACTATCCTACCGATACTTGACTTCGGCGATGTCATTTACAAAATAGCCTRTAACACTCTACTCAGCAAATTGGATGTAGTCTATCACTGCAACCTGTATGCTCTCGTTGGCTGGCCCTCGCGTCATACTCGTCGCCAAACCCACTGACTCCAGGTCATCTATAAGTCGTTGCTAGGTAAAGCCCCGCCTTATCTCAGCTCACTGGTCACCATAGCAGCACCCACCCACAGCACACGCTCCAGCAGATATATTTCACTGGTCACCCCCAAAGCCAATRCCTCCATCGGCTGCCTTTCCTTCCAGTTCTCTGCTGCCAATGACTGGAACGAACTGTAAAAATCACTGAAGCTGGAGACTCATATCTCTCTCACTAGCTTTAAGCACCAGATGTCAGAGCAGCTCACAGATCACTGCACTGTAAATAGCCAATCTGTAAATAGCCCATCCAACTACCTCATCATCATATTGTTATTTATTTGATTTATTTTGCTCCTTTGCACACCAGTACCGCTACTTGCACACTCATCTTCTGCACATTTATCACCCCAGCGTTTAATTTGCCATACTGTAATAATTTCGCCACTATGGCCTATTTATTGCCTCACCCCCCTTGTCCTACCTCATTTGCATACACTGTATATATACTTTCTCTATTGCATTATTGACTGTATGTTTGTTTATTCCATGTGTAACTCTGTGTTGTTGTTTGTGTCGCACTGCTTTGCTGTATCTTGGCCAGGTCGCAGTTGTAAATGAGAATTTGTACTCAACTAGCCTACCTGGTTAAATAAATCGGAGAAAAAAWAATAATAATTATGACATGGTAATGACTGTGTCATAACGTTTTATGATGCTATATGTCAAATTAAGTGTTTCCGCTTTGCTTTCTTAAGTGTTGTCCACATGATCCTTCCTTTAATTCCCATCTCCTGACAGAAGATATCTTTCCTACTGTATGTCTTTCTTCTTTCAGTTTTTACACTCAGCAACTGTAGTTTAGACGTTTTTGTGATCAATCTGCCCCACAATCCAAAGTCATAAGGAACGCAAAGTTTAGGTCCAAACAGCTTCTACTGCCAAGTCCTAAGAGTACTAAGCTTGTAAGTAAGCATTTCACTGTAAGGTCTACATCTGTTGACTTGATTTTCAAAATATTGATGCCCACTGGTGTAGAAAGTGCGCTTAGGAGAGGGACTAAGATAGAATGTTGAGTTTTGATTGAGATTCAACATTAGTTGACCTGTGTTACAAAGGTATTTGTGAAAATGCTATAGCAATATAGAGTGGGAATGTGGCTTAGTGTTTGGACAATTTAATAGACACTGCAGTAAATAAAACCTAATAAAAACATCTGTCTTGTCCAGGACCGGAGTCTACACAAACCGGTGCGCCATAGCCAATCAGAGCTACAGTTGGCCTATATGCAAATAAGCCATTTGTCACACGGGCCTGCCATCATTCACGTTGAACCGGACTGTGTTTACCAACAGTAGCAACAGCACGACTTTAGATCAATGCATTCGCCAAAAGCCACAAAATACACCTGAATGGATTTCTGCAAATATCACAGGAGTCCTCTTACATTTWGAAACGTTATAGTCCTATTGATTAAAAAAACATGAAAAGGTAGGCTCTCTCCCTCAGTTATTCACTTCAATAACTACAAAATCAACAACAAATGCTAGACAGACCGAGATGATTAAATCTAATGAGGGAGCATTATATAAACCCTCTGAAACTTTTCAGCTAGTTGGCCATCAAAATTGCACTGATAAACGATGGGGAAAAGTAGCCTGCTTGTCATTCTGCAGCTAAGTCCCAACCCACGTTTTGACAACTGAATGGGAACTTGCCTGCCTGCCTGCCCACCCATTTGATTGATGCCAAATACATTTGATTCACAACTAAGGGTGCGTCCGTAAATTGCCTCCTGTTTGCCAGTGCATTCTTGGTTGTTTGTAAATTTAGAGTGTTGTCAGATTGTCGGTTCGTAAATTCTGAATGTTTCGCTCTCCGAGCATTCAGGGCGCACACTACACTATTGGCACTGGGCACTCTGGCTGAGGAGTAGGGTTGATCTGAACATTCCTCACAACAGCAGTCAAGCTAACTGGCTCAAGTTCCCTAGCTTGCTAGTTAGCTACTTCCAGACAAATGAGAGAACACCTCACTCTGACCATTTTACTTACCCTAGCAGAGCTGGTTAGGCTGTTTACATGTTATCTAGAGCATTAGTGAATAACTGTGCTAATGGCAACAATTTAATTCCTTATTTTTCTGACATTTACTGACACCAATCATATTCAGCGTGTGTTGGGAATTGGTAAATTCATCAGTTATTCTGCGCTCAGGCACAATCAGAGGAGAATGCTCTGAAATCGGAGTAGATAGCCAGAGTGAATTTACAAATGCAAGAGATATGCTAACTGGATAACAGTCATTCATTTTCAGCATAGCAAGCTAGCTAGCAGAGCAATTCACATTTCTTGCTAGCTAACCAAATCACAGCTGCATCTCTAGCTGTACAACCAATGACAAACTGAGGGGAAAAAGTCAGTCACTCACCCATAACCTCCCCAATGATATGACATCCTCCTTGCAGCTAGCTAGCTAGCACTCTAGCTATCATTAGGCGGCAGGTTTTTAGCTTGCTACATACATAGATACAATAGCCATATTAGCCATGTTATGACTGTGATCATTGCCCTTGCTAGTTGGATTGTACTGACATTCCCAGCCTAAGTTCCATTAGCCAGTTTATGTCCAAAATATTGAGTCATTGAAACTGAAACAGTGCATCCCAAATGGAGGCAGCAAACAATGTACCAGGAGAGCTTTGATTTTCCAACCCAATAGCAAATGCATTGGTGGATTATATTGAGCATGCATTCATCTATTCTACCAGAAATTCCTTACTGTACGTCATGGAATTTTTTGTTAAGAATTAAAACCTTTTATAAAGTTGGCTTTGTAGCAAAACTGGGAAGTTAGTTTTTTTACTGATATTATGATTGTCTGCAAAGAAGTTAAAACGCTGTCAGTTCCACAGGACGCCTTCTAATTAACTTGCCATTACCAACTACTTTTTAAATGTAAATGTTTGTATTATACTGGTATTTTAGATATTCTTGAAAGGGATAAGGAATATGTGGCATGTAGAAGAATTGGAGAGAAAAAATATATTAAAAAAATATAATTAGCACAACTTAAAAAAATGTTTTAAGTAATTTAAATTTGAAATACAACTACTATGCGAGTAAGATTTTAATTATTACCCCATTTCAGAGTGCCTTAAAACTGCCGATCTTTGAATGCATGTTCAACGTTCAAATTGTATTTGTCACATGCGCAGAATACAACAGTGAAATGCTTACTTACAAGCCCTTAACCAACAATGCTTTAAGATGTTTTAAAAATAAGTGTTAAGTAAAAAATGAAAAATMTAAGTAACAAATAATTAAACGGCAGCAGTAAAATAACAATAGCGAGGCTATATACAGGCGGTACCGGTACAGAATCAAAGAGCAGGGGAACCGGTTAGTTGAGGTAATTTGAAGGTAGGTAGAGGTAGAGTTAAAGTAACTATGCATCGATAATAAATAGAGAGTTGCAGCAGCGTAAAAGAGGGGTCTGGGTAGCCATTTGATGAGCTGTTCAGGKGTCTTATGGCTTGGGGGTAGAAGTTGTTAAGAAGCCTTTTGGACCTAGACTTGGCACTCTAGTGCAGCTTGCCGTGCGGTAGCAGAGAGAACAGAGGTTGTGAGTTCAAATCCCAGGTTGAGTCATATTGAAAAGTCAGTACTTAGTGATCAAATGCCATGATGTATATTGTCACTGATTTAAAAATGTTTACCATATTTTGCTGGACAGCGTACCACTTACATTAAAACCACTATAACATTTCATTCTTTCCCTTATTAATTATTTAGTTTTTTTTATTCACAAAATCACATTTCACATTTTCACATCTGAAATAAATGTTTTCACATGTTGAATTTAAATGTTCACATGAGGTCAGTTGTTCACATGTGAAACCACATGTTCTCGTATTCAATATAGAGTTCACATGTTAATACCACCTTTTCACATTTGAGGAGAWTAACATGTTTTCACCTCACACCTCACCTTTCACATATGACAATATAACACTCACATGTGGAATTGCATTTTCACATGTGAATAACTTTTGAATTCGCAATTTCACTTGAAAAACGTTCAAATGTTGCCACGTATAGTATATTTTCATGGTATCACATTACATTTTTGCATTCCAATGTTACATTTCTCTCACATGATCATGTTTTCACGTGTAGTTTCATGTACTTTAACTTCACATTATATCACATACTATGATCACTTGAGAATACATGTGAACTTCATGTGAAATACTTGTGGTTTTCTATAAGGGATACCTCTTTTGTGTTCTAAAAGACAATTATTTTCAAGWTGCCAGTTTAGATTATGTGCTCCTTCTTGTTTGTCACAAGGATCATTTTCATGGCTGGGGAAGTTATGCAATAATTAAAATTATTGTTGGATAGGATACTAATACACACTAATAATAATGAACACCCATACAAATAATGAACAATAATTGCATATTGAAAATGTGTAGAAATTATAGATAACATTTTTTATTTACTTGGATGTTTGGAAAATAAACGTATCTTCACTTCCCAACCTTAGACATGGTAGAACCTCAGCCCAATTGACAGTGTCACACCAGTCTTTAGATAATGCGCTTCACTGTTGCTGTGACCTTGATTGGAGATGGAGATTGTTCTTATTACCTCTCAATTTATCAGGTAGTTTCTTACTCAGGTATTTTCTTATACTTTATACTCTCTTCTGCTGCTGATGAATCCCATTACCAGCGCTATTACTCATCTTGAAAGAAAGTGAAAGTTGCAAATTTACTGTCCTTACTTCCTCTGGCAGGTTCTATTCAGGGGGAGAATGTCAGGGCCCTGCTGGAGAGCTGATCCCACTCCAGGAGGTGATAATTAAATAATGGAAGCCCACCTCTCACAAAATTCCACAGTATGGATTTAAGAGTTCTCAGCAGTTTTCACTGTGCTGGCCGACTACCCCACACAAATCAATATCTCACTCAACGGAGCTTAAACTTTCCACATCTTTTTTTTGTTGTGCTTCTAATTTCCTGCCCTGATGTCCTGAATGTGGTTCCTTTATAGTGTGATGGAGGTTTTGCCGACATTTGATTTTCTGAGTCCGTACTGTCGTGGAATATTGCTAACCAAGTGAAAGAGACGTTTTTATTTATTTATTCAAACAATCAATCTTTATTATCGATTTAAGAATTGCAATAATGGAGCTGTTCAATGACCACCCATCATTCGTAATCGTTGAGAGCCCAATGTGCAGATTTGGATTACAGCTCTTTATAGCAAAGTACATCCTCCTGAATGTTCATGACAACCAACAAATGTCTGGAATGGGTCAAAAGGTTTTGATTTGTATGTGAGAAGGAAGTATCCCCCAGCTAGWTAGCATTAGCTGTGAAGACTGTTCCAATTGTATAGAAACCAGGGTTTGGCCCCTGAGTCAAGGTTCCTCCAATCAGCCGTCCATACCAGAGACATCTCTTCCCTGGTACCTCATAATACAAAACCACCACCTCATTCTATGGAAATCAGTGCATCTGACAGGTCCACACCTCCCATTCCCTTGTTGTAGTCCTTGATAGCTGAAGGAATGGGGACATTTTTGGCGGTCCATGCCCCAGTAGCGCCCTTCAATAAAATGAATCGCTTACCTTTGATAATCTTCGGATGTTTGCACTCACGAGACACCCAGTTACACAATAAATGTTATTTTTGTTCGATAAATATTACTTTTATCGAACAAAAAAACGCCATTTGGGTTGCGCGTAATGTTCAGAAAACTACAGCCTCGTTCTGGTCTTGAAAGGCAGAAGAAAATTCCCAAACGTATCAGATTCAAAAATATTACTAAAAATATTTATAATCATGCAATCACAAGTGAAATATACCAAAACACAGCTTAGCTTGTTGTTAATCCACCTATTGTGTCAGATTTCGAAAATATACTTTGCAGCGAAAGCAATCCAAGCTTTTGTGAGTGTATCAATCAATGCTAGAACAGCTAGCATGGTCACGAAAGTCAGAAAAGCAATAAAATTAATCGCTTACCTTTGATAATCTTCGGATGTTTGCAGTCACGAGACTCCCAGTRACACAACAAATGTTATTTTTGTTCGATAAATATTACTTTTATAACAAAAAAACGCCATTTGGGAGGGGCGTTATGTTCAGAAAACTAAAGCCTCGTTCCGTTCGGCGAAAATTCCAAAAAGTGTCCGTAATGTTCGTAGAAACATGTCAAATGTTTTTTATTCTGCCCTTGAGTTGCGTTCCCATGCAAAACTAGACAGATAGCTAACAACTAAGTCTTCAATAAAACTCCCAAGGCGTGACTTTTCTTGAATGAATATATTGAAAACGTTTATGTTGTAAAACTGCAAAACACAGAAAAGAATATACTTTAGTATTCAATTCACACCGACATACTGTAGCTGTACATTATACATTTGAAGTTGCATGAATACAAAGCACGTGCTACGGTACCATGCATCTGGATGGATGCACAAACCAATATAGCTAATTGCTTTCTCATATGGTAATTGACTAACTCCTTTCATTACTCTAATAATGTACAACCATCTATGTAGAATAACAAAGCATATTACACTAGAAACAGTAACAAAAATACAGTATTGTATATTTACAATTCGTTTGCATGACGCACGAGCAAAGTAATACAAGCTAACATCATACATGAAAGGCATTGCAATTTGTGAGTAAATGCAACCAACCAACATTGATATGTAAGAAACTCTATCAATAACAAGATTATCATCATTAGCTAAATGCTTGAATCAATTTACAAACAAATATTTTCCAAGGCTGAAGCGTGACAAGAAATAACTACACTGAAAGAACCTGCACCGACCGTGCGTTGTTTTTAGCTGCTTCTATGCGGCAGAATGAATTCTCTACTTCCTGTTTGCGTACAGTCTAAGTACCAGAAAGCTCCACTAGGGGGCAAATAACACCATGGAACACAATGAAAATCCATCTTAACCATTGTTAATAAAATAATCTGTTACCTTCTAACAGGATGGCAGAACATTTTTTATAATCAATCCTCAGGTTGTTTTAACAAACATAATTGATAATATTTAAACCAGACCGTAACCTATTCAATAAAAGAGAGAGAAAGAAAATGGAGAGCTACCCCTCTCGCGCGCAGGACATAATCAAAGGACAACTGACTAGTTTTGAAAAATCTCGCTCATTTTTCAAAATAAAAGCCTGAAACTATGTCTAAAGCCTGGTCACAGCCATGAAGGAACCATTCGGGGAAAGGAATCTGGTTGATACCCCTTTAAATAGAAGAAAGACGGGCAAGGAAACACAGATTAAAAAAACTATCACTTCCGGGTTAGATTTCCTCAGGTTTTCGCCTGCAGAATCAGTTTTGTTATACTCACAGACAATATTTTGACAGTGTTGGAAACTTTGGAGTGTTTTCTATCCCAATCTGTAAATTATATGCATATTCTACTATCTGGACCTGAGAAATAGTCAGTTTACCTTGGGAACGTTATTTAAAAAACAATCTGACCCCTAGCGTCAAGAGGTTAAGAAGAAGTTAAGCTTTTAAATGATGTTAGATACATGTATTTACAAGAACGTTTAATACTACAAATGGTGTATTTAGAATCTTTGCACTATGCTATTTCACCGGGACGCTAACGTCCCACCTAGCCTAGAGAAGTTAATGGATCGGAAGAAGCTAAAATTGACTTTCCATGTGATTGAGAAGCTGTCAATTACACATGCTTCCAGATGATATAATGTATGTCAAATATGTAAGTTGAAAACACTGCAGCAAGTTCGTGACGTTCATCCTAACAGAATTTCATGCGAAATATCATCACGTGAAGTGTTCCAAAAGCACATCGTTTCCAATGATTTTACAGCTTAGAAATCATTCAGTTTAGAAATTCAGCTTAGAAATCATGTGATTTTCCACAATTGAAATCATGGGTTTTTTCTGTAAGATATGAGGTAAAGAACTTACAGAGTGTAAGGCTCATCCAGCAATTATCTGTGCTCTACTGAAACAAACCATTAATACAGCTGGCTATGACAAAGTAGCCTCCACACTTCTGAAGTTTGTCATCAAGTGCTTACACCTGTCATAACTTTCCTGTGACGATCTGAAGGATCAGGTTATAGGGGGGTCCGCTCTACAGTGTGCTCTCTCTCATAGAGGGGGAGAGCGGGAAGTTGACTGTTTTATGAACGGTCATAAAATATGCTGCCGCTATGCTCTCTAGTGTCTGAGATTGGAATGTAAACTGTAGAACACAGAGTGACCCTTGTACATCAAAAGTTTGAATAATTAAACAATGTTTCTATTTTGAGAATGTGGGAATGGTCCGTGGACACTTAAGGGACAGTCATGTCGAGTCTGTTTCATTTGGTGATCTAATGAAGGACTCCACATAACTGTATCTCTTGAAGTGTACATTTCCCAGCTGTCAGATTTACATCTAAATATTGTGAAACGTATGTGATTAAACATGAAACTATTTGTGAAAAGATGTAATGTGATGTTAACCTTCTAAATGAGAGTATGGATTTTCATATAAAGATTAACTAGCCAGTGGCCGCACCCCTGTGAGCCCTGACATCACATTAGGCATCATAGAACTGCCCCTTCTTCTACAGAGTATAAAACACACTTCCTACAAAATATACATTAAAACTTCTTATGTGTGGGATCCCATTAACGGGATTGATATGACAACAGCCAGTGAAAGTGCAGGGCTCCAAATTCAAAACAACAGAAATCTCATAATTAAAATTCGTCAGACATACAAGTATTTTACACCATTTTAAAGATAAACTTGTTGTTAATCCCACCACAGTGTCCGATTTCAAAAAGGCTTTACGACGAAAGCACAACATATCATTATGTTAGGTCAGCACCTATTCACAGAAAAACACAGCCATTTTTCCAGCAAAAGAGAGGAGTCACAAAAAGCAGAAATAGAGATAAAATGAATCACTAACCTTTGATTATCTTCATCAGATGACACTCATATGACTTCATGTATGTTTTGTTCGATAAAGTTCATATTTATATTCAAAAATCACAGTTTACATTGGCGCGTTATGTTCAGTAATGTTTTGCCTCCAAAACATCCGGTGATTTTGCCAGAGCAGCCCACATCGAATTTTACAGAAATACGCATAATAAACATTGATAAAAGATACAAGTGTGCTATACAGGGAACTTTAGATTAAAACCTCTCCTTAATGCAACCGCTGTGTCAGATTTTAAAACACCACACCATGCTATAATCTGAGTACAGAGCTCAGAGCCCAAACAAGCCATGAATATATCCGCCATGTTGTGGAGTCAACAGATGTCAGAATAGCATTATAAATATTCACTTACCTTTGATGATCTTCATCAGAATGCACTCCTAGGAATCCCAGTTCCACAATAAATGTTTGATTTGTTCCATAAAGTCCATCATTTATGTCCAAATACCTAATTTTGTTCGAGCGTTCAGTACACAATCCAAACTCACGACGTGCGGGCAACTCCATGCGAAAGTTCAGATGAAAAGTCATATTACAGTTCGTAGAAACATGTCAAACGAAGTATAGAATCAATCTTTAGGATGTTTTTAACATAAATCTTCAATAATGTTCCAACCGGAGAATTCCTTTGTCTTCAGAAATGCAATGGAACCCAAAGCTAATTCTCTCATGTGAACACGCGTGGTCAGCTCATGGCACTCTGCCAGAGCCTGACTCAAAGAGCCCTCATTCCCCCCTCCTTCACAGATAGAAGCCATCAAACAAGGTTCTAAAGACTGTTGACATCTAGTGGAAGCCTTCGGAAGTGCAAAATGACCAATATCCCACTGTATATTCGATAGGCGATGAGTTGAAAACCTACAAACCTCAGATTTCCCACTTCCTGGTTGGATTTTTTCTCAGGTTTTGCCTGCCATATGAGTGCTGTTATACTCACAGACATCATTCAAACTGTTTTAGAAACTTCAGAGTGTATTCTATCCAAATCTACTAATAATATGCATATATTAGCAACTGGGCCTGAGTAGCAGGCAGTTTACTCTGGGCACCTTATTCATCCAAGCTACTCAATACTGCCCCCAGCCATAATAAGTTAATGCATGGAACAGATAAATAAGTAAACACACATTCACTTTGTATTCTTCATCTTTATACACCCTCTGTCTTTCATTCACGGAATTTTCTTCAAACAAGGTGAAAAGAATAGTCCTCTAGACTTTAGAAGTGCATTCGATATCCCAAGCTGTGCATTAATAATAAATTACATTATTTTATTTTTCTTAAAATGAATGACTGCCTCTGCATTCAAGAGTATTTATTATTATTTTCATGTCACAAAAGGGGGGAAAAGGAATATATTTTAAAAAGTGAGTCGCCAAAAGATGGAAGAATGCCATAAGATGGATTTAGTTACAGTACAGAAGGTAATCATAATTCATTTGTTCTTAGCTGCTGCTCTTTATGTATATCGATCACAAGGAAGTTGTGGCCAATGTCTCTGAAAGTGATGCTTTCACATTTGCAGGGCATCATTCGGATAGCTCACTATCTACAGTATCTACCTGCGTCACTCTTGACATTACCAGTATTGCAGACAATGCCAAAAGCTGAGCTATTTTCACCACCTCCTGACACGCCTTCCTACACACACTGAGTTACTGTATTGACACAGATTCTCTTGTCACTCTTACCCTCACCCACTATCACATTCCTGTCACCAAAAATACACAAACAGGCTCACTCAAGCATGCACACAGATCCTTAGACAGGCACTCAACACCTACCTCCATCCCTCCCTTCCTCCCTCCACAAAACCAGCTCTGTGTATGTGTTGCTGTCCTGTACCCACCTCATAACAGTCTGCTCTGATTTGACTCCTCCTCACCTGACCTGCTCGCTACCCATACTCCCACTCTCTGAATGTATCCCAAATACCTCCCTATTCCCTATGCAGTGCACTCCTTTTGCCCCCTTATGGGGCATGTTAAAGGTACTGCACTATAAAGGTAATAGGGTGCCATTTGYGATGCTTCACCACTCTTTTCTTTTCTTTCCTTTCCTGTCAGAGTTCTCTGAGTCAGTCCTGAACACCCCTGAACTGACACACCCCGGCCTTTCTGACAGAGCGCAATTAGTGGGTMCTGGGTTGAGCGGAAAGAGGTCCAGCCTGCCAACACTTCCCTTGACCGCCTCTTTTAGGAAACCTATTGGTAATGATCCTCCAACTCAGATTCACCTGACAACCAACCAGGCTCAGGACTCATCTCACCTTAACTGGTCCTATGCAATGCATAACAATGATGAACAGTGTGTGAAGACCATGCTCAATTACTAATACAGACTGTATACTGTATGTACTGAAGAAACTATGGGACTAGGACTACATGTCAAAACTGAGCAGATAAGCAATAGGTCTCCCAGTGGGTATATATGGATATACTGCATGTACGGTATACTGTTTGTTTTCCTTTATGAAGTGGTGTTCTCTTTCTGTTTTCTGAAAAAAAGAGAATAACACATCGTTCTCGTTATTTCTAGTAGTCTAAACTGAAGGTGGATAACAGGATACATTGTTGTTTGTATTCATAAATGTGTGTTTATATTAGTGAATATGTCTCTGTGATTCACCCCCACCAAAAAACATGAGGCAAATCTAAAAAAGTAGATTTCCCTTGGTATTGAGGGAAAACAAATTGAAAATGTCCTTGAACATTGGTAGAGCACGCTGCGATGAACCTAATCCTGCAGAATATCCAATGCCCTCACACCTCCTTTTGTACACCGGTATGTTGCTAAAGTATTATAATTGACGTGTACAAAAAATGTATCAATCAAATAGAATGTCACTGTTTGTTTACACGTGAGGATCCGCAAGCAATCCCTGCTGCTCTTCATAAAAATCACACGCACATATTGGACAGCATTTTAAGCAACAATATATTTAGAATGTGAAAGGCGAAAGGCCTTTCCTTTCCTACAGATTTCCCTATAGAATTTATTCAAAAAGGGACTTTTCCTGGAATGCATTTGGGTCTATCTATAAACAATAGGGCCCATGTCTGACAWTGGGATTAACGTTTCAATATGGTTTGAAACAAAAACATTTACATTTGTTTATGCAGTTCCACATGTGTACTTAGAGGAATATATGCAAATTGGCCCATAACACCAACTATACAACATAGACCTAGCACTACACATCCTTGGATGGAAAGTCAAATTCAAGGCTCTTTCAGGTACTTTTTCAAGCACTTAATTGTAATTTTCAAAAACCTCAATGTTTTACAATTATATCATTGTACATAGACCCCTCTCCCCGCAAAGCATGCAAAAAGTGTCCAAAAAAGTAGGCCTATACCACTTTTAGAATAATGCATTTTTTTTWGGCCTTGCCAATGCATTGATATTAAAATTGTTATTGCATTCTAAAATATGTGACAATAATGTGGACTTGCCTGTCTAAATAAATTGGATGCATGCATGCCGATTTTACTGTAGCGTATGTGGCCGATGCAGGCACATAATACAGCCACGAATAGCGGTAGCATTCAAATTCTTTAGTCCAAGACGTTTTCTAAGCTGACATATGGAATTGTTTTAAGACAGTCATACTACTCCTTTCAGCAAAAAGTATTATATAGAATTCTTGCCACCAACAAAATGTTGAATATTTGGGGCATAAAATCATTAAAGCTCTGCAGATTTTGTTGTGAGGATACAGAATCAATAGACCATTTATTTTGGTATTGCCCTCAGGTAGCCTGTTTCTGGTCTCTGGTTCAGGAATGGTTGAAAAGGCATAACATTGATCTAAAATTGACCGTATAAATAGTACTGTTAGAAGATCTGGAGAGACCGGGTCAGTCAATTACTAATATACTAATACTCTTAGTAAAAGTATTCATCTTCAATACGCAATCTGTAGATTCTATTCGATTATATAGATCGAAATTGTACGTTAAACGTCATAGCATAGTTGAAAGATATGTGTTGCGTAGAAACACGAAGTGGGTGGCCAGCAGAGATAGATGGGATGGGCTGAGGGAAGCTGAGGGTTGGTATGTGGAATTGCACACGCACCCTCACACATAAGGATGGCTCTGTTGCGGAAAGACTGATACATGTTTGATAGTGTCTTGATGCTGTATCGTTTGTCCTTCTACAGATGTTTACGTGAGAAGACCGATTTTCGGGATGTCTCATGGTCTGCAAAACAMTTCTCCAGCTCTGCCACCTTTCACTGCAGATGTGGAAGTGCCAAACTGACGGATGTTGTGTATTGAGACTCATCCAATGCAAAAAAAGCATATCTCTAGCTTAAACTGACGGATTTTGATGAGGATTTTTTGATGTAACTTAGATTGACGCACTGGTGTGTCAATCGACACTAGGGGGTTAATATCACCATTGAATTTCACCATCGCTACATTTATAAAGAGAAAGCGACCAAATACCAGGTTCCTTTTGCAATGGAAGGATTTGTATGTAAAGCCAAGTTAGATGTTGTCCTCATGACAACCGCACATGGTTTTACCCCAACAGAGTAGTGCAACATGCTTCAGTTGAAGTGGTGGGTGGCCACACCTGTCACAAAAACTGATCAAAAATTAAATCACAGAAAATTATAAGGGAGCAGGAGGCTACAATAATTACAATAACCTTTCAAGCACCAAATTGAGGAAATGTCTGATTTTCAAAGTAGGCCTGTTCCAGTACATGCATTTCTGAGATTCAAATTCAAGTAGGCTACTTCAAGCCCCTTTTATTGTTTGAATTTGCAGGTGTAACATGGAAACCAAATAGTATTTGTCATGTTATTTCATTACCAGATCATATTGTGAATAAGCCCACTAGGCTATGTAATTTGTAGTCATTATATCCAGAATAATGAATAGGAACAGCACTGGGTGTTGCACAATAGTGTATCTAACACAATTGCGCACAGTAGACTCTGTGCCCAATCTGAGGAACATAAACATATGAAAACATGAACTCACTACCTTGATGCGTTCTCTGTTAATTCTATCGAGACCCTAATGTAAATCAAGCAGACAACAACAGATGATCAACATCAATTCGCTAGATCCAATGTGGATCCAGGCACAACTGTTTTCACCGGCATAACGAATGAGAAACCAAAATATTCTGGACATCCGTTGAAAATACCTTTTTTCCAGCACTTGGGCTGTTTTTGCATTACATGTGCTATCACAACAGATGTTCATCACTTGACTCTCCTTCAGAAAATTCCTTCCTCGACCAGATGAGGATGTGTGAAAATATCGCTGCGTAATTAAACAGCTCAACACCAAATGATCCAGGATTATTGCAGGGTTCAATGTCTAATTTAACTGATTAATGCTTAATATATGATATAACGATAACTTTCACTGCCATAAATGCAAGGAGAGAGAAGTAATGGTTTTGCCACATGATTTTGGATAATTCCGTCAAGACATCAACCATGAGAAAAGGTTAAAAAAAATTAAATCAGCTCCTGAAATGTACTGAATATATACAGTGGGGAGAACAAGTATTTGATACACTGCCGATTTTGCAGGTTTTCCTACTTACAAAGCATGTAGAGGTCTGTCATTTTTATCATAGGTACACTTCAACTGTGAGAGACGGAATCTAAAACAAAATCCAGAAAATCAATTGTATGATTTTTAAGTAATTAATTTGCATTTTATTGCATGACATAGTATTTGATCACCTACCAACCAGTAAGAATTCCGGCTCTCACAGACCTGTTAGTTTTTCTTTAAGAAGCCCTCCTTGTTCCACTCATTACCTGTATTAACTGCACCTGTTTGAACTCGTTACCTGTATAAAAGACACCTGTCCACACACTCAATCAAACAGACTCCAACTCTCCACAATGGCCAAGACCAGAGAGCTGTGTAAGGACATCAGGGATAAATTGTAGACCTGTACAAGGCTGGGATGGGCTACAGGACAATAGGCAAGCAGCTTGATGAGAAGGCAACAACTGTTGGCACAATTATTAGAAAATGGAAGAAGTTCAAGATGACGGTCAATCACCTTCGGTCTGGGGCTCCATGCAAGATCTCACCTCGTGGGGCATCAATGATCATGAGGAATGTGAGGGATCAGCCCAGAACTACACGGCAGGACCTGGTCAATGACCTGAAGAGAGCTGGGACCCCAGTCTCAAAGAAAACCATTAGTAACACACTACGCCGTCATGGATTAAAATCCTGCAGCGCACGCAAGTCCCCCTGCTCAAGCCAGCGCATGTCCAGGCCCGTCTGAAGTTTGCCAATGACCATCTGGATGATCCAGAGGAGGAATGGGAGAAGGTCATGTGGTCTGATGAGACAAAAATAGAGCTTTTTGCTCTAAACTCCACTCGCCGTGTTTGGAGGAATAGAAGGATGAGTACAACCCCAAGAACACCATCCCAACCGTGAAGCATGGAGTGGAAACTCATTCTTTGGGGATGCTTTTCTGCAAAGGGGACAGGACGACTGCACCGTATTGAGGGGAGGATGGATGGGGCATGTATCGGAGATCTACACCAACAACCTCCTTCCCTCAGTAAGAGCATTGAAGATGGGTCGTGGCTGGGTCTTCCAGCATGACAACGACCCGAAACACACAGCCAGGGCAACTAAGGAGTGCTCCGTAAGAAGCATCTCAAGGTCCTGGAGTGGCCTAGCCAGTCTCCAGACCTGAACCCAATAGAAAATCTTTGAAGGGAGCCGAAAGTCCGTATTGCCCAGCGACAGCCCCGAAACCTGAAGGATCTGGAGAAGGTGTATGGAGGAGTGGGCCAAAATCCCTGCTGCAGTGTGTGCAAACCTGGTCAAGAACTACAGGAACGTATGATCTCTGTAATTGCAAACTAAGTTCTGTACCAAATATTAAGTTCTGCTTTTCTGATGTATCAAATACTTATGTCATGCAATAAAATGAATTAATTACTTAAAAATCATACAATGTGATTTTCTGGATTTTTGTTTTAGATTCCGTCTCTCACAGTTGAAGTGTACCTATGATAAAATTACAGACCTCTACATGCTTTGTAAGTAGGAAAACCTGCAAAATCATCAGTGTATCAAATACTTGTTCTCCCCACTGTATGTATTACTGGATATCCTATTTCCTGATTACTATCAATGATTATCAACAGCTGTAACATGTTGTCCAGTGTAGGAAATCCTCACTGGTAACCTAGTTTATAGAAACATCTATTTGCACAATGTGTAGATGCTGAATGTACAGTACCATGCTTGTAGTGTCATACCCAAGAGGACTTGAGGCTGTAACGTCACTTCCTCTTGAATTTGCAGACGTGTTGCTGTGCGTTTTGTTGCTGTGGTTTTGTTGCCAACTTTACTTTGCTAACTTTGCTTGCTCGTGACAACTTTACGTTTTTTTTTTTTTTTAATTACCGTTTTATATTTTAGTTTTCCATCACAACTTTTTTCCCTCATTCAACTTTTTCACTCCGGACGCTTTATCTGGACATGGTTCGTCAGCACCTTCAACAGCCGAAGCTAAGTAGCTAAGTAGTAACATTAACATGATGTCTTCTAATTGCATTCGCTGTACTCATAATATACAGGAGAATGAACGCCTTACGGCGAGGATAGCTGTGCTGCAAGCCCAGCTTCAGACGCAATCGTTAGGCAAGGGTAATTTCAGTGTAGGAAAGGGTGAAAACAGCGTCTGTGCCACCAGTAAGTACAGATAGTAAGTTAGTTTAAATCCCCGCACTGTCCCGCAGCCGGACAATTTTCTCATGGCTTCTGGAGGAAATGCTGTTGGAATGCTCAACCGGTGTCGCTCATTCAGCCGACAGAAACTTTCAACCGGTTTTCCCCATTGAGTAGCGAGTCGGAGTCTGAGGCCGAGTCTTCTCTTGTCTCTACTCCTCCCGTTACGGGGTCTGAGACGCCGAAGGCTCCCACCATTAGCTCTGACAAATTAAAACCCTAGTCATTGGCGACTCCATTACCCGCAGTATTAGACTTAAAACGAATCACCAGCGACCAGGGGCAGGGCTACCGACGTTAAGGCTAATTGAAGATGGTGCTGGCTAAAGCTAAACTGGTGAGTGTAGAGAGTATAGAGATATTGTTATCCACGTCGGCACCAACGATGTTAGGATGAAACAGTCAGAGGTCACCAAGCACAACATAGCTTCAGCCTGTAAATCAGCTAGAAAGATGTGTCGGCATCGAGTAATTGTCTCTGGCCCCCTTCCAGTTAGGGGGAGTGATGAGCTCTACAGCAGAGTCTCACAACTCAATCGCTGGTTGAAAACTGTTTTCTGCCCCTCCCAAAAGATAGAATTTGTAGATAATTGGCCCTCTTTCTGGGACTCACCCCACAAACAGGACCAAGCCTGACCTGCTGAGGAGTGACGGACTCCATCCTAGCTGGAGGGGTGCTCTCATCTTATCTACTAACATAGATAGGGCTCTAACTCCTCTAGCTCCACAATGAAATAGGGTGCAGGCCAGGCAGCAGGCTGTTAGCCAACCTGCCAGCTTAGTGGAGTCTCCAATAGCACAGTCAGTGTATTCAGCTCAGCCATCCCCATTGAGACTGTGTCTGTGCCTCGACCTAGGTTGGGCAAAACTAAACATGGCGGTGTTCGCCTTAGCAATCTCACTAGGATAAAGCCTCCTCCATTCCTGCCATTATTGAAAGAGATCGTGATACCTCACATCTCAAATAGGGCTACTCAATGGTAGTCCCTCACTTCAAAGGCAGTTATAGTCAATGAACTAATCACTGATCATAATCTTGATGTGATTGGCCTGACTGAAACATGGCTTAAGCCTGATGAATTTACTGTGTTAAATGAGCCTTACCTCCTGGTTACACTAGTGACCATATCCCCCGTGCATCCCGCAAAGGCGGAGGTGTTGCTAACATTTACTATAGCAAATTTCAATTTAACAAAAAAAAAATGACGTTTTCGTCTTTTGAGCTTCTAGTCATGAAATCTATGCAGCCTACTCAATCACTTTTTATAGCTACTGTTTATAGGCCTCCTGGGCCATATACAGCGTTCCTCTCTGAGTTCCCTGAATTCCTATCAGACCTTGTAGTCATAGCAGATCATATTTTAATTTTTGGTGATTTTAATATTCATATGGAGAAGTCCACAGACCCACTCCAAAAGTTTTCGGAGCCATCATCGACTCAGTGGGTTTTGTCCAACATGTCTCTGGACCTACTCACGACCTAGTTTTGTCCCATGGAATAATGTTGTAGATCTTAATGTTTTTCCTCATAATCCTGGACTGTCGGACCACATTTATTACGTTTGCAATCGCAACAAATAATCTGCTCAGACCCCAACCAAGGAGCATCAAAAGTCGTGCTATAAATTCTCAGACAACACAAAGATTCCTTGACGCTCTTCCAGACTCCTTCTGCCTACCCAAGGATGTCGAGGAACAAAAATCAGTTAACCACCTAACTGAGGAACTCAATTTAACCTTGCGCAATACCCTAGATGCGTTGCACCCCTAAAAACGAAAAACATTTGTCATAAGAAACTAGCTCCCTGGTATAAGAAAATATCCGAGCTTTGAAGCAAGCTTCCAGAAAATTGGAACGGAATGGCGCCACACCAAACTGGAAGTCTTCCGACTAGCTTGGAAAGACAGTACCGTGCAGTACCGAAGAGCCCTCACTGCTGCTCGATCATCCTACTTTTCCAACTTAATTGAGGAAAATAAGAACAATCCAAAATTTCTTTTTGATACTGTTGCAAAGCTAACTAAAAAGCAGCATTCCCCAGAGAGGATGGCTTTCACTTCAGCAGTAATAAATTCATGAACTTCTTTGAGGAAAAATCATGATCATTAGAAAGCAAATTACGGACTCCTCTTTAAATCTGCATATTCCTCCAGGGCTTAGCTGTCCTGGATCTGCACAGCTCTGCCAGGGCCTGGATCGGGAGAGACACTTAAGTGTTTTAGTACTATATCTCTTGACACAATGATGAAAATAATCATGGCCTACTAACCTTCAAGCTGCATACTGGATCCTATTCCTACTAAACTACTGAAAGAGCTGCTTCTGTGCTTGGCCCTCCTATGTTGAACATAATAAACGGCTCTCTATCCACCGGATGTGTACACATCACTAAAAGTGGCAGTAATAAGCCTCTCTTGAAAAAGCCAAACCTTGACCCGGAAAATATAAAAAACTATCGGCCTATATCGAATCTTCCATTCCTCTCAAAAAAAATTGAAAAAGCTGTTGCGCAGCAACTCACTGCCTTCCTGAAGACAAACATGTATACGAAATGCTTCAGTCTGGTTTTAGACCCCATCATAGCACTGAGACTGCACTTGTGAAGGTGGTAAATGACCTTTTAATGGCGTCAGACCGAGGCTCTGCATCTGTCCTCGTGCTACTAGACCTTAGTGCTGCCTTTGACACCATCGATCACCACATTCTTTTGGAGAAACTGGAAACCCAAATTGGTCTACACGGACAAGTTCTGGCCTGGTTTAGATCTTACCTGTCGGAAAGATATCAGTTTGTCTCTGTGAATGGTTTGTCCTCTGACAAATCAACTGTACATTTCGTGTTTCCACAAGGTTCCGTTTTAGGACCACTATTGTTTTCACTATATATTTTACCTCTTGGGGATGTTATTCGAAAACATAATGTTAACTTTCACTGCTATGCAGATCACACACAGCTGTACATTTCAATGAAACATGGTGAAGCCCCAAAATTGCCCTCGCTAGAAGCCTGTGTTTCAGACATAAGGAAGTGGATGGCTGCAAACTTTCTACTTTTAAACTCGGACAAAACAGAGATGCTTGTTCTAGGTCCCAAGAACAAAGAGATCTTCTGTTAAATCTGACAATTAATCTTGATGGTTGTAAAGTCGTCTCAAATAAAACTGTGAAGGACCTCGGCGTTACTCTTGACCCTGATCTCTCTTTTGACGAACATATCAAGACTGTTTCAAGAACAGCTTTTTCCATCTACGTAACATTGCAAAATCAGAAATTTTCTGTCAAAAATGATGCAGAAAAATGAATCCATGCATTTGTTACTTCTAGGTTAGACCACTGCAATGCTCTACTTTCCGGCTACCCGGATAAAGCACTAAATAAACTTCAGTTAGTGCTAAATACGTCTGCTAGAATCCTGACTAGAACCAAGAAATTTGATCATATTACTCCAGTGCTAGCTTCCCTACACTGGCTTCCTGTTAAGGCGGGCTGATTTCAAGGTTTTACTGTTAACCTATAAAGCATTACATGGGCTTGCTCCTACCTATCTTTCCGAGTTGGTCCTGCCGTACATACCTATACGTATGCTACGGTCACAAGACGCAGGCCTCCTAATTGTCCCTAGAATTTCTAAGCAAACAGCGGGAGGCAGGGTTTCTCCTATAGATCTCCATTTTTATGGAACGGTCTGCCTACCCATGTGAGAGACGCAGACTCGGTCTCAACCTTTAAGTCTTTACTGAAGACTTATCTCTTCAGTAGGTCATATGATTGAGTGTAGTCTGGCCCAGGAGTGTGAAGGTGAACGGAAAGGCTCTGGAGCAACGAACCGCCCTTGCTGTCTCTGCCTGGCCGGTTCCCCTCTCTCCACTGGGATTCTCTGCCTCTAACCCTATTACAGGGGCTGAGTCACTGGCTTACTGGTGCTCTTTCATGCCGTCCCTGGGAGGGGTGCGTCACTTGAGTGGGTTGAGTTACTGACGTGATCTTCCTGTCTGGGTTGGCGCCACCTTTGGTTTGTGCTGTGGTGGAGATCTTTGTGGCTATACTCGGCCTTGTCTCAGGATTGTAAGTTGGTGGTTGAAGATATCCCTCTAGTGGTGTGGGGGCTGTGCTTTGGCAAAGTGGGTGGGGTTTATCTTCCTGTTTGGCCCTGTCCGGGGGTTTCTTCTGATGGGGCCACAGTGTCTCCTGACCCCTCCTGTCTCAGCCTCCAGTATTTATGCTGCAGTAGTTTATGTGTCGGGGGGCTAGGGTCAGTTGGTTATACCTGGAGTACTTCTCCTATCTTATCCAGTGTCCTGTGTGAATTTAAGTATGCTTCTCTAATTCTCTCGTTCTCTCTTTCTTTCTCTCTCTCGGAGAACCTGAGCCTAGGACCATCCGTCACGGCAAACCGGGCATGATGACTCCTTGCTGTCCCCAGTCCACCTGGCCTTGCTGCTATTCCAGTTTAAACTGTTCTGCCTGCGGTTATGGAACGCCACCTGTCCCAGACTGCTATTTTCAACTCTTAATGTCGGCTATGAAAAGCCAACTGAAAATAATTCATGATTATTATTTGACCATGCTTGTCACTTATGAATATTTTGAACATCTTGGCATAGTTCTGTTATAATCTCCACCCGGCACAGCCAGAAGAGGACTGGCCACCCCTCATAGCCTGGTTCCTCTCTAGGTTTCTTCCTAGGTTTTGGCCTTTCTAGGGAGTTTTTCCTAGCCACCGTGCTTCTACACTGCATTGCTTGCTGTTTGGGGTTTTAGGCTGGGTTTCTGTACAGCACTTCGAGATATTAGCTGATGTAAGAAGGGCTATATAAATACATTTGATTTCGACTTTTTTAAATATTTTGATTGTGGACTACAGGAAAAGTAGGACCGAGCACGCCCCCATTCTCATCGACGGGCTGTAGTGGAAAAGGTTGAGAGCTTCAAGCTCCTTGGTGTCCACATCACCAACAAACTATCATGGTACAAAAACACTAAGACAGTCGTGAAGAGGGCACGAAAAGCCTATTCCCCCTCAGGACAACAGGGTCCTCAGATCCTCTAAAGGTTCTACAGCTGCAACATCGAGAGCATCCTGACTATATTATTTCATCCCCTCCGGCGCCATTCTACCTGATAGACAGTTATCTGCATTGACCATTTTTTGCACTAACTTTTTTTGTTTCATCACATACGCTACTGCTACTGTTTATTATCTGTTACTTTATTCCTAGTTATATGTACGTATCTACATCAATTACCTCGTACCCTTGCATATTGACTCGGTACTGGTACCCTGTGTATATAACCAAGTTATCGTTAGTCATTGTGTATTTATTTTTACTTGTATTATGTGTTACTCTTCTATTATTTCTCTATTTTCTTTCTCTGCATTGTTGGGAAGGGCCTGTATAAGTAAGCATTTCAGTCTACACCTGCTGTTTACGAAGCATGGGTTGGGTTTCCTCTTCGCCCGAAGGCTGGGAGGAAGAGGAACCTCATGGGGGGACTGCTCTGTGCACCCTGCGTTTGAGGCTGAACTTTGGCAACTCCTTGCAATGCTCACAGGACTCAGGGTTAGCGAGAGCTGCCTGAGCATGCTCTAGTCCCAAGCAGGTGACAACGACTGGATGTAAATAGTATTAAAGTTAAGTACAGATACCACAAAAAACGACTTAATTAGTATTTTAAAGTATTTTTACTAAAGTACTTTACACCACTGGTCCTAGAGCGTTGCAGGAAAACAGTCATTCAAGTCGCGCTGAGGAGAGCTTAGAGAGAGCTTTTGATCTCTGTAAGGAAGAAAATGAGAAAACCCGATAAAGAGTGGGGTCCCCCAATAGTAGACACGTTTCTGTCTGTTTTTGACAGATATTATGTGATTGGAGCTTTCTGTAGTCCCCTCCCTGAAGGGGTTTAACCCATATGTGAGATACCGAAACTAGTATTTGAAAGACAACTGGAATAGTTTTGTCTTGTAGTTTAATCAAAATCACAATGCATACAGTTCATGAATCACAACAGTCAGCATGTGTTTTTCAAGTTGCACAATACTTTCATTGGAAATGGTCTCTTCCCACAACGCGAGCTGAAAAAAAAAATATTACATCCAACGGTACTAAATTGCTTTTTTTTTTTTTTTTTTACAAATGTACAACATGTATTCTCCCAATGTCAGTCTGATGCAAATATATGTGTTAACAATACATAGAGGCTATCATAACCAATGTGACATCTCCCTTCCAGTAACATCAGCGTTTCATAAGGAGGCTTGCTGTGAGACAGGACAAATGCTGTTTTAATGCATTGTTGATTGACCACAGCATGGGAACCCAGGAACTACATCCCAAACGGCACCCTATTCCCTATATAGTGCACATAGGGCAATGGTCAAAAGTAACGCACTAAATAGGGAAAAGGGCTCAATTTGGGACGCATAGAGAATAATAACCCTGTGACTTTAGCAGCCTATCAGTGGGACAGAGGGGCCTAAATCTGCCCAGTGGACAGGAGGAAAGCCGTTTCCCTGGCACAATGCTCCACTTGCAGATRACATGTTTCTGTACAACGTAGCAACATCCAAGTTGGCATCCCACCAGTGAGGGGAAAGACCTCAATAGTTGCTTGCCCTAAAACACGCACTGAGTAAAATGGCCTGCTTCGGAGTATGTAAATGCATGTCAGAATGTCTTTAATGATAAAAAGCTCAGTATTGACCAGTCATGATAAAAACAGAGCTTTACCAGTCTTGATCAGTCAGCTCTGGACATGGATCTTAACATGCTAATAGCTTTTAACACCTTGTCCATTGACCTGTTATCACCCAGTTCAGCTACMCCAAATATCAAATCAAATCAAATTTTAGTAGGCCTATCACCAGCCTTTGGAATTCATATATTTAAAAAACATCTTAATAAGAATGATAGGGATCCAAAATCAAATCAAACTTCAATTCAAAACAGCAACACAAACTCAAGATAATTGACATGAAAGATCAACAAAAAGAGATGAAAGAGATGAATCAAAAAATATAAAACACACAGCCTCATTGATTAAAAGCCAAGCTGAAAAGGCGGGTTGTCACATGAGATTTAAACATCTCAAGCAGTTTCACAGTACAATCCAAAGTTACGTATAAAAAATGTGATGAATAATCAGGCTTTTTTTTTTACAGCTACAATTTAAGAAATGAACAGTAGCTTTGCTCTCAGATTTCCAATACCAAGCCCCTAGATTTCTCAGTTTCACTTCCAAGTCGCCTGATGCCTAAAAAAACATCCCTGCTTGACACTGGTACTACCACAGTTACGGCCTCTGTAGTCCTTGCAAACTGCATTTACAGTGCCTTGCAAAAGCATTCATCCCCCTTGGCATTTT
Organism: Salvelinus sp. IW2-2015; assembly: GCF_002910315.2. Classification (NCBI taxonomy): domain Eukaryota; kingdom Metazoa; phylum Chordata; class Actinopteri; order Salmoniformes; family Salmonidae; genus Salvelinus; species Salvelinus sp. IW2-2015. The sequence continues at coordinate 22,245,030 of NC_036867.1, forward strand.
TCCTATTTTGATGCATTACAACCTGTAATTTAAATWGATTTTTATTTGGATTTCATGTAATGGTCATACATAAAATAGTRCAAATTGGTGAAGTGAAATTAAAAAAATAACGTTTCAAATAATTTTACAAAATAATAACCGAAATGTTGTACGCGCAGATGTATTCATCAACCTATGCCCCTAGATAAGATCTGGTGCAACCAATTACATTCAGAAGTCACATAATTMGTTAAATAATGTCCACCTTTGTGCAATCTAAGTGTCACATGATCTGTCACATAATATTAGTATATATACACCTGTTCTGAAAGGCCCCAGAGTGTCTGCAACACCACTAAGCAAGGTGCACCACCAAGCAAATGGCACCATGAAGACCAAGGAGCTCTCCAAACAGGTCAGGGACAAAGTTGTGGAGAAGTACAGAACAGGGTTGGGTTATAAAAAAATATCAGAAACTTTGAACATCCCACGGAGCACCATTAAATCCATTATTAAAAAATGGAAAGAATATGGCACCACAACAAACCTGCCAAGAGAGGGCCGCCCACCAAAACTCACAGACCCGGCAAGGAGGGCATTAATCAAGAGAGGCAACAAAGACACCAAAAATAACCCCGAGGGACATGCAAAGCTCCACAGCGGAGATTGGAGTGTCTGTCCATAGGACCCCATATAAGCCGTACACTCCACAGAGCTGGGCTTTACGGAGGAGTGGCCAGAAAAAAGGCATTTCTTAACTCTTTCAAGCATACCATCACACGGGTGTGATGATTCTACAGTTGTCCCTGAAGCATACGATCACATTCGTGTGATTAGAACGCATTTAGAATTGCCAGTTTTCGAATGACGCAACAATCAGCATTTGAGCTGTCAATATTTTTTTCAGAAACTATTTTCACAAACACTGTCCTTACAGAGCTCTGTCCAGAATGTGAGCAGTTTATTTTTGGATGCAATGTTCAGATATTCACAGAAGTATCTATACCATAACACAATCATCCAACTGYAAAAATGTAGGCTACATTTGTCCTTGAGCTAACTGAGGAAAGATTTGACGCAACACAAGCAGTCATATTTTTATAACTCTACTAACTTTATAACAAACTACAATATGAAATAGCTAATAGCAATTACAATTTATAATTAATCACATCACGGGTGAGCTCACCATTGATCTAAATAATTGAGTAAAACACTTTCTAGAAATGTAAAGTAATCCGATGATTAGTGTCAGCGCGCTGCCATACCTTTTTTCCTAACAGAAACCAAAGATAATAAGAGAAGACAAGATGAGTTTGGTCTGTTTATAGTATGCATGTTGAAGGGGTGTGGCGTCTACCATCGTTCACATCACACCATTCACTTCCTGAAGTTCTCAAAAAATGTGTGAACCCTAACTCACCTCATTTTGATATAGCATCTTTGGTCCGACAGACGATTACGTGAAACCCAGAATGCATTGTATGTCAACAAACATGGCTCCACATGAGCTTAGCTCATCATAATCAGTACAACCTTAAAMTATTTTACACACGTGTGCCCATTACAATCTATGCATGAATTGGAATACATGATTTATCATCCGGTACTTGAAAACATGTGAATGAAACAGTAAATATATCAATAATACCACACAAAACATTTTCTGATAGTGATTTATTGATACAAATGTCGCGTGCAGGCAGTCAATTACGTAACTTCTCACTCCCACTGTGAGCCATTCAGTGTTGTTGTTCAGTTTACAATTGGCTCATTCATCCCCCTCCTCTCCCCTGTAACTATTCCCCAGGTCGTTGCTGCAAATGAGAACGTGTTCTCAGTCAACTTACCTGGTAAAATAACGGTAAATAAAATAAATAAATAAATAAATAAAATGTATGTAGCTAGTGAGCTAAGCTGTAGCATTAGCAATGTCTTTCAAAAGGAGACAACTCACAAATGCGGAAATTCTGGAGATTTTTTTAAATTCTGACAATGAGTATGAGTATGAAAGTCAGGAATCAGATTCTGACAGTGAGGAGCTGCCCCCCAGCCATTGAGAACCCTGKATCTGAGGACCCCTTGTCCACTGACAAAGTCCCAGTTCTCTTTGAAGATGCTGGTGGTGATGGAGGCAGACCGATAGTGGATGAAGTACATGAGTTCTGTGGTAGCTGTAAGGATGCCAACCATTTCACCCCTCCTGGCGCTGCTGTTTGCTTTGATGAGTCCCAGTCTGGAGTGCAATGCTCCTTGCCATTTCCATCTGAGGCAGAGTGCTTCAAGTTGTTTCTGACAGAGGAGCTGGTGGGAGACATAGTAGAGACCAATCGCTATGCCTTGGAGCTACAGGAGAAGAGAGAGCCAGGAGTGGGGGGACAACCACAATTAGTGAAATGAATACCTTCCTGATGACAGTCCTTCTCATGGGGATCTTAAAGTAGAACTCCCTAAGAGAATACTGGAGCACAGATCCTATGTTTGCAACTCCCTTCTTTGCCACCCTCTTTTCCCAAGACTGCTTCCTAGTTCTGCTGCGATGACTGCATTTCGTCAACAATGCTACTGCTATCCTAAATGACCCGTTATACAAAATATGAAACGTTCTTACCAGACTGACAATAGCATTTGGTTGAGTCTTTGTGACATACAAGGACCTATGCATTGATGAGTATGAGGGGCTTGGGGTGTCCAGGTCCGTGGTGATGACCATGCTGTATCCTCATCTCAGCAAGGGACACACTTTGTATGTGGACAATGGTTACAGCAATCCCACACTCTTCCAGCATCTGCTCTCCAACAGCTCAGGGGCCTGTGGCACAGTCACATCAAACAGGAAGGGGATGCCGGCATTCGGATGCAGGAAGATGCAGAGAGGGGAGGCGGAGTTTAAGGAGAACGGTCAACAGCTGGCAGTAAAGTGCGATGACAAATGAGACGTCCATGTCCTCTCTACRGTCCATACAGCAACCATGTTGGACACAGGGAAGGTGGACCACCTGACGGGAGAGAGAAACAAACCAGACAGAGAAACATCAAACCAGACTGTGTGCTTGACTATAACCTCAAAATGGGGCCAGTGGATAAGGCGGACATGATAAGCAGCTTTGTGGAATGCACTCAGAAAACAACCAAGTGGTATAAGAAGATATTCTTCCATCTGATCAACGCAGCCCTCAGTGGCCACATATTTCACCACCAACTAACAAGTGAGATGGTTACTGAACAAGGGACTTTTTTGTAATTGGACATTCAGTTCACATGCAGAAACTATTAACTTAGTAAGGCACTTACTTTGATAGAAATGCAGCCTCGATTTCAACCAGGGTGTCTGTAGTGACGTGTCTAGCACTGAGATGCTGTGCTATAAACCGCTGCACCACTTGGGAGTCATAAGGCCAGGGTAGCTTCAAAATACATCACATGCTAATACTTCTCTGACGCAATTAGTATTGTTTTCCAGAGCTAATAGAAGAATGTAGCTAGCTACATAAGCACGATTGAATATAACACCATAAAGGTTATGAATTGAGAAACGTTACCTCGCATGTCCGCAGTTATGAGGAATWWACACAAATATTTTATGCTCCATACATACAGTGAGCTGCAGTAGAAACGGTATAACACTACATACAGAAACTATTATAACGTAATAAGGCACTTACTTCAATAGAAACGCAGTCTGGATTTAAACCTGGGTGTCTGTAGTGATGCCTCTGGCACTGAGATGCTGTGCCTTAGACAGCTGTGCCACTTGGGAGTCATAAGGCAGGGTAGTTTAACTTTATCAAGTTTATCTTTAAAATGGTGTAAAATACTTGTATGTTTGAGGAATTTGAATTATGAGATTTCTGTTGTTTGAATTTGGCGCCCTGCACTTTCACTGGCTGTTGTCATATCAATCCCGTTAACGGGATCTCAGCCGTAAGAAGATAAACCTTTGAACTGGAATAAACTGTGCRTCTGATACACATTCCAACACCTTGCCCCAAACCTCAACAGGGGGCTTGAAGTGATWWTGATTTGGTTGTATCTGGAACCAATTTACACGAGCCATGACATGAAAGATGCATGTGCTTTCATGTGCTGGAACAACCAGCACATCACAAGAGAACAACTGTGTTACTATGCCTGATGTTAGCGTGCATCTGGTCAAATGTGTAGTAGGCTCTTCTGTCTGTCAGTGGCGAACCACTTTGCAAGTACACATGAGCGAAAACTTCTACTCTGGTAGAAGGGAGGGCATAGCGAACAAAAGGGAAATAATTAAATGAAACAAAACCAGAAGTGGAGACATGAAGGTAGAAAATTATGAAACAAGTGAACTCAATTTGATAACTCTGCCCTAACACTTCCTTTTTAAACTGAGGGACAACGATTCTTTCTGGCAAAATGATGTGTCAAGGGCCACTGGAGAATTGAGACAAAAACATAACATCTTGACATGAACATACAAAATATGATTAACTCTATGATGCCAATGTCATGGACTGTCAGTTTTTGTATTCAAATGTCTYAATGTTCCATAAAAAACGTGTATGTTTCAAATCAAGGGTTGGGGCGCCGTTGGTTAAAAGAAGGGCTTCAGATTGTGGCTTTATTAACAGATTGACAGTAAATCATACAAATTTGACAGGAGAATGTGCGATTCTTATTCCTTTTTCCCCATTCTGTTATTACAACCATGCTATTGTGGACAAATTCTACTCATACAGCTGTCGTGTCTTTGGCTATGCCAGATTAATTGCTATGACATGCTATTCTATAAAATAATTTCTCCATAGGTAATATTACCTGATTGAACTAATCATGTAAATGTAATTAACTAGAGAGGGACACCACGAAATAATATTTATAGAGTTGTTATCTTCCGAATAAACTCTTAAAGATTTAGTAATATTTTACATCCATAGCAGTCACATTAATCGTCATTTTATTCAGTCTCATCTGAAAGTGGTAAATCCTTGGTTATCTGCAAGAATCCTGGCTAACAAGTTGAATCAGCAATACAAAATTGGGTTTAATTATTTATTRACTAAATACCTAACTAATCACACAGAATCACACATACACAATTAAATCATAACTTGATTACAAAGTGCAGTCATAAAYGAAAACGTCCCTAGCGGGCAGAATAGATATGACAGCTTGTTACACAAAGAAAAGGGGCGGGATTTTAGTGAAAGAGCGGGAGACTGGAACATAGGCGAAGCTGTACCATCGTAAATACAGTATCTTATGCATTCTAAATTACCGCCCATTTGGAAAAGGAAAATGCAATAAATATTTACTCTGAGCTGCGCTTCAGTAGGTTGGTGGTAGATGGAAGACCGTCTTGCCAAACCGAGTCCTCTGTCCTTTGAAGAATGTCTCTGGTGGTCACTGGATACGTTGGAGTAACGTCGATGTGTAGTAGACGGGATACTCTGACTGTCCTTCCTAACCTGCGTTTGTAGCAGCTGTTGCTAACTCAACGGCTAGGAGGTATCACTTCTGTAGTGAATACGAGTTCAAAGTTCATACCATTTGAAACCAAAGTCCATGCTGATGTTGGCTTAGTTCTGTAGTTATTATCTCAACCATTCTGACATCGGATCGTCATCCGGATGTACCCYGAACAGGAAGTTATATTTTTGTCAATGGCTTTTATAGTGGAGGGAGAGGGGTGTGWCTGAAAAGTTTATAACCCATGTCTCTTCACAGGGGCGGGCCCCTGGTTGAGCAGAAGCCAAACTTATGAAAACCCAAATCTCTCATGTGGAAGCTAAAATTACATTTCATCTCTTCACAAATAATTTCATATTCAAACATTTGAATTAAACAACAATTCCATGTGAATCCGATACCTCTGACGTTTAGACTTTCCACAGTAGAGTTTATGTCATTCTATCATTGATGAGAATGTGTCAGAGGGCAACCGAACTGACATAATATACCTTAAGTACCACCGCATATGTTCAGTTGGTCGGATTACCAGAATATAGTTCAACTTCTGATGTTCCCAGAATCTCTATGTTAACAAATGGGTTTTCTTATGTCACATCAGTTATAGTAGGGAGAGGGGAAAAGGGGGAAAGAGGTATTTATGACTGTCATAAACCTACCCCCAGGCCAACGTCATGACACAGCTAGAGAAAAACACATTACAAATTTCAAGGGCAAATAACATCTGATGTCTTAATAAAGGGAAAGTTCAAGCTAGTATGCAGCCAGTGAAATACCATGCTGGAGAAAGTCATATAATGTAGCTGCAGAGCACAATTCAGAGCGTGCCGTTAACTTCTTGTCAATACGGGGGCGCTGWTTTCACTTTGGAAAGAATCGTGCCCAAATGAAATGGCCTCGTACTCTGTTCTAGATCATACAATATGCATATTATTATTACTATTGGATAGAAAACACTCTCACGTTTCTAAAACTGTTTGAATTATATCTGTGTAAAACAGAACTCATTTTGCAGCAAACTTCCATACAGGAAGTGAAAATCTGAAACGAGGCTCTGTTTCAGGGCCTGCCTATTCAACTGGCTTTTATTTATCGATATGCATGCACTTCATATGCCTTCCACTAGATGTCAACAGGCAGTGGAATGGGGTGTCTAGCTTGATCTGAGGCCGAACAAGCTTTTGGAGTGACAGGTCCGGTATTTTCTTTGTCTTCGACGGCGGCGAGGGACCTCGACATTGTCTTCTGAAAAGCGTTCGGTATACACGGCGAATATCTCCGGCTCTGATTTTATTTCATACATATGATAATAACATCATAAAGTAGGTTTTTTCAACCAAGTTTTATCAGTTTATTCAACGTTTATTGGACTTTTGGAGTTTTTCGTTCTTTGCGCCAAGAGAGGATGGGAATGTTAGCAACCTTGGCTAGCATTGTGGCGCGAATTCGACAGAAGAAATGGACATTCTAAAACCAAACAACGATTTATTCAGGACCAAGGACTCCTTGTACAACATTCTGATGGAAGCTCAGCAAAAGTAAGAAAACATTTATGATGTTATTTCGTATTTCTGTGTAAATGTTGACTCCTATTCTCCGCCGTGTTGATGAGCACTGTCTCACAATAACGCAAGCTGTATGTTATGGTAAAGTTATTTTTTAAATTTAACACAGCGGTTGCATTAACCTGTTAGTGTGTAGGCGCGCTATTTTCACTTTGGAAAAAATCATGCCCAAATGAAACGGCCTTGTACTCTATTGTAGATCGTACAATATGCATATTATTATTACTATTGGATAGAAAACACTCTCAAGTTTCTAAAACTGTTTGAATTATATCTGTGAGTAAAACAGAACTCATTTTGCAGCAAACTTCCAAACAGGAAGTGAAAAATCTGAAATCGAGGCTCTGTTCCAGGGCTGCCTATTCAACTGGTTTATATCTATCGATATACATGCACTTCATACGCCTTCCACTAGATGTAAACAGGCAGTGGGAGGTGAAATGGGGTGTCTAGCTTGATCTGAGGTCGAACAAGAGCTTTTGGAGTGACAGGTCTGGAAATTTCATTGTCTTCGAAGGTGCGAGAAGGAACCCCAGATTGCCTTCTGAAAAGCGTTCAGTATACACGGTAATATCTCCGGCTCTGATTTTATTTGATACATGTGATAATATCATCGTAAAGTATTTTTTTCAACCGAGTTTTATCAGATTATTCAACGTTTATCGGGACTTTTGGAGTTTTCCGTTGTTTGCATTGAGAGAAGATGGACATGTTCGCGCCACTTGGCTAGCTAAGGTTGCTAATTCGATAGGAGAAAAGGACATTCTAAAACCGAACAACGATTTATTCTAGACCAAGGACTCCTTGTACAAGATTTGATGGAAGCTCAGCAAAAGTAAGACAACATTTATGATGTTATTTCGTATTTTTGTGAAATGTTTAGTCCTATTCTCCGCCCTTTTAGCGGGCGCTGTCTCGCAATAACGCAAGCTGTATGTCGTACTAAAGTTATTTAAAAAAATCTAACACAGCGGTTGCATTAAGAACCAGTGTATCTTTCATTTGCCATACAACAAGTATTTTTATGTAAAGTTTATGATGAGTTATTTGGTCAGATTAGGTGAGTGTCAGAAATATATCCGGACGTTCTGGGAAAAAGTTGTAACATTTTCACAATGTATAACCACGGTTTTCAGCTCTAAATATGCACATTTTCGATGTTTTGTGTAACATGATGTTATAAGACTGTCATCTGATGAAGTTGTCCAAAGGTTAGTGATTTATTTTATATGTATTGCTGGTTTTTGCTAAAGCTATCTTTGCGGTGAATAAATGCGGTTGTGTGTTTGGCTATTGTGGTAAGCTAATATATTTCTATATTGTGTTTTCGCTGTAAAACACTTAAAAAATCCGAAATATTGTCTGGATTCACAAATGTTTTTCTTTCATTTGCTGTACACCATGTATTTTTTCATAAATGTTTTATGATGAGTATTTATGTATTTCACGTTGCTCTGTAATTATTCTGGCTGCTTCGGTGCTATTTGTGATTGTAGCTGCAATGTTAAACTATGATTTATACCTCAAATATGCACATTTTTCGAACGAAACATAAATGTATTTGTGTAACATGTTATAAGACTGTCATCTGATGAAGTTGTTTTTGGTTAGGACTAAGTATATCTATATTTTGTCGTTTTTTTTAAAGCTACCTATGCGGTGGATAAATAGCGTTGTGTGTTTGGCTATTGTGGTGAGCTAACATAAATATATATTGTGTTTTTGCTGTAAAACATTTTGGCTGGATTCACAAGATGTTTATCTTTCATTTGCTGTATTGGACTTGTTAATGTGTGGAAGTTAAATATTTCGAAAAAATATATTTTGAATTTCGCGCTCTGCGAAGGCAGCGGAATGTTGTGGGTGTTCCGCTAGCGGAACCCGGGCGAGAAAGGTTAAGAACCAGTGTATCTTTCATTTGCCATACAACAAGTGTTTTTATGTAAAGTTTATGATGAGTTCTTTGGTCAGATTAGGTGAGTGTCCAAAATATCTCCGGAGATTCTGGTGAATCGTTGCTACGTATTCACAATGTATAACCAGGATTTGTAGCTATAAATATGCAAATTTCCGAACAAAACATAAATGTATTGTATAACATGATGTTATAAGACTGTCATCTGATGAAGTTGTCCAAAGGTTAGTGATTAATTTATATCTTTTGCTGGTTTTTGCGAAAGCTACCTTTGCGGTGAATAAATGCGTTTTGTGTTTTGGCTATTGTGGTAAGCTAATATAATTCTATATTTGTGTTTCGCTGTAAAACACTTAAAAAATCGGAAATATTGGCTGGATTCACAAGATGTTTATCTTTCATTTGCTGTACACCATGTATTTTTCATAATGTTTTATGATGAGTATTTTAGTATTTCACGTTGCTCTCTGTAATTATTCTGGCTGCTTTGGTGCTATTTTTGATGGTGGCTGCAATGTAAAACTATGATTTATACCTCAAATATGCACATTTTCGAACAAACATAAATGTATTGTATAACATGTTATAAGACTGTCATCTGATGAAGTTGTTTCTGGTTAGTGACTAATTTTATCTCTTTTGTCGGTTTTGTGAAAGCTACCTATGCGGTGGAAACATGGTGAAAATATGCGGTTGTGTGTTTGGCTATTGTGGTTAGCTAATAGAAATACATATGTGTTTTCGCTGTAAACAATTTTAAAAATCGGAAATGATGGCTGGATTCACAAGATGTTTATCTTTCATTTGCTGTATTGACTTGTGATTTCATGAAAATTATATTATATGATATCCCTGTCCCCGTTAGGCTAGGCTATGCTAGTCAGCTTTTTTGATGAGGAGGATCCCGGATCCGGGAGGGTGATGAAGTAGAGGTTAATTTAATAACTCTTCCTCCATCCCGGCTTACTTCAGCTGTGGACTGTTCTGTTCGCTCAATATTTTTCACCACTGCATGCTGGATCCCACACCGGCATTGTGCCTTCATCTCAACTCTCACTGCACACTGTCTGATGTGTTTTCTCCRCCCCTCAGAATCGTCCACCAAATCTCCATCCCCCACACCTGTTAGAGCGGGACGATTTAACTCAGCTCCACCACCCCTTACACTGGACCAATAGAATGGAGTCATTTTGCAGGAGGAGGAGGAGGACTGTTGCGGCCAGAATATTGTGGACTTAAAGGCCTGATTTCACATGAGGAAGAGAGACTCTCAGATCACCTCCTGACCAATGGCCTTATTGTATTACATAGCATAATGGTTATTTGTTCAGTCAAGCACATTGCTCGCTAAATTAGATTGCATACGGGTATCAAAGTTCGCATACGGGTATCAAAGTTCATATAAAATGTTCGCTTTACTTTCAATTATTTTGAATTATTATTCCATGCCTAAATAAGATCATTACCAGTGTTCTAATCTCCTTCACTCTTACAAGGAAAGGTGCCTGGAAGAACCTTTTGGGTTGCCACACCGGCAGAACCTTCCAGGTCTAAAAGTTTCCTTGAGGAACCCCTCTGAAAAGGGTTCTCAGTGTAAAAGTGGTTCCCTGTGTAAAAGTTCAAACCGGAACCTCTTTGTGATGGGAGGGGTTTTGAACCTTTTTAATAGTATTGGTGACAACCTATCAGAAGATTGGAGGCATGGCTTATTGGCGAGGTTATTATTTTTGGCACCGATTCCTGTTCATCATTTTAAGTTTGTACACTTAATTTTTCTTGAGTGCTTATGCATATTACATATTCTAATGTAATAATTATTCTAACTTTGCATGGGCTTTTGGGAATCTCACACACTGCTGTAAGCCTCAAGCTACAAAACTGTCGGTGTTCAACATGACAATACAACAGAACAGATTAATAGGAATGACATTTACTCTAACAGTAGGCCAACAAAGATCTATCTGAAAGCCATGCTTCTACTAAACCAGTCCAGAGTTCCTCCGGGAACCTTTTGCTACATTGAACATTGAAAGTTCCTCCAAGAACCCCTCAACTAACCAAAGGTGCAAATATGAACCATTGACTAGCAATGGTTCCTTGAGGCTGTCCGGGGGTTCCTTGGGGATCTTTAGAGTTCCTCGAGTCACCAATATTTCTAAGAATGTTGAAAAGAGAGATAATCTATGTCCCAAATGGCATCCTATTTCCAACAGTATATAGTGCACTACAAAGGGAATAGGGTGCCTTTTGGGACACACTTCAGGGATACATTAAGACACTCTCAGGCTGGACTAGCTAAAATAAGCGTGTTTAATCTCTTTCAGTAGGTCTGCATTATGGTTCTGAGTGACTGAATAGATGTCTGTCATTCCGAGTGCCTGCAGTGATTGTCGTTAATACAACTTGTATTGCCCTGTCATAACTAGGTCTATTGTCAAGCCCAATGCAAGGAACTCACTCTCTGCACAGTAGCTCAGTTGCAACACATGATTGTTTGGTGTTCATGCTCGGATCAGTATGTACTACTGCTTACATTCCACTGTTTTTTATTGTGAGGGACATGATTGTCTGGAGGGTAATCCGAGATTCTTCAGCCATGGTTTAAATCATGTCTGTGTGGACAAGGATAAGGGCTGAAGCTTGGTGTGGACCAGATCAACAGTGAAACACCAGAGGCAGCTAGGCTACTCTCTGGCAACAGGAGCAATGCATAGTCAAATGGCACCTTATTCCCTATTAAGTGCACTACTTTTGACCAGGACCAATATGGATCTGGTCAAAAGTAGTGCAATAGTGAATAGGATGCCATTTGGAAGACAGTCAGTCTGTGTTACTAGGTTTCCATTCAAGGCTGCCAGGGGTAGTTACTTATTAATGGTCAACCAACTAGGTTGTGATTGTCTTCTTTACTGCATGCTACAGTGCTTGTTAGGCCTGACTGTTTAATGCAACATAATATTTACACAAGGGTTGACTCCCAAAGGAACATAAGGTTTTTTGGCTTCTTTGGAGCAATGTCAGTTTGGCACACAGTTAGACAGCTACCTAAAGACATAATTTCCTCAGATATATGTGGTCGGTAACCATATTTCTTAAAACGTCTAAGTCGGATAGACCAGAGAAACACATAAAACAACACATTCATAAATGGCAAGAAAAGACAGTAAAAAAATATATAAGAAGAAACAAGGTTTTGAAGTGTTTGTCATATAGATGTAGGAGATAGGAGATATAAGAAAGCTCAGAAAATAAATATATACAGCATATATTTTTTTTTACACATATGTAACACGTTATTTGGCTAGGCACAAAACTACCTTCATACTTTCATTAATTTAAAATGTTTTGGAAAAAATTGTCAGAGTTGCACACAGTTAGAAACCTAATTTTCTCATATTGAGATGGTTTGGGATGAGTTGGACCGCAGAGTGAAGGAAAAGAAGCGAACAAGTGCTCAGGATATGTGGGAACTCCTTCAAGACTGTTGGAAAAGCATTTCTCATGAAGCTGGTTGAGAGAATGCCGAGAGTGTACAAAGCTGTCATCAAGTCCTGTAACGATCTTCTTCATCTGAGGAACAGGAAAGATCGGACCAAAACGCAGCGTGGTAAGTGTCCATGTTAATTTATTACAACTGAACACGAAAATACAAAATAACAAAGTGAATGTAAGAAACGAAAATTTAAACAGTCCTGTAAGGTGAAACAACACAAGACAGGAAACAACTACCCACAAACCACAGGTGGGAAAAGGCTACCTAAGTATGGTTCTCAATCAGAGACAACGATAGACAGCTGCCTCTGATTGGGAACCATACCAGGCCAAACACATAGAAATAGAAAACATWGAAAAAACACATAGAATGCCCACCCCAACTCACGCCCTGACCAAACCAAAATAGAGACATAAAAAAAGGAACTACGGTCAGGGRGTGACAAGTCCAAGGGTGGCTATTTTGGTTACTACATGATTCCACGTGTCATTTCATAGTTTTGATATCTTCACTATTATTCTACAATGTAGAAAATAGTAAATGAGTAGGTGTGTCCAAACTTTTGACTGGTACTGAATGTGATCGGTAACCATATACAAACCTCATAAATTATAGATTGATGGTATTGTCTTTTCTCATTGCAAAGTATCCTGCAATCAAGACAATGATAATAATAGACATGCAGTGCCTTCGTAAAGTATTGACTTTTCCACATTTTGTTACCTTGCAGCCTTATTCTAAAATGGATTAAATACTTTTTTTACTAAGCAATCTACACACAATACCCCATAATGACAAAGTGAAAACAGTTTTAATTTTTTTGTGCAAATGTATTACAAATAAAAAACTGATACCTATATTTACATATTAGACTCAAAGTTGTTTCTACAGCTTGATTGGTGTCCACTTGTGGTAAATTCAATTGGTTGGACATGAGTTGGAAAGGCACACACCTGTCTATATAAGGTCCCACAGTTGACAATGCATGTCAGAGCAAAAACCAAAGCCATGAGGTCAAAGGAGTTGTCTGTAGTGCTCGAGACAGGATTGTGTCTAGGCACAGATCTGGGGAAGGGTACCAAAACATTTCTGCAGCACTGAAGTTGCCCAAGAACACAGTGGCCTCAATTAATCTTAAATGGAAGAAACGCAGTGTGGTAAGGCCAAACTGAGCAATCGGGGAAAAGGGCCTTGGTCAAGGAGGTAACGAAGAACCCGATGGTCACTCTGACAGAGCTCTAGAGTTCTCTGCACCACTCCATCAATCAAGCCTTTATGGTAGAGTGGCCAGATGGAAGCCACTCCTCAGTAAAATGCACATGACAGACTGCTTTTAGTTTGCCAAAAGACACCTAAAGATTCTCAGACCACAAGAAAAAATATTATTATCTAGTCTTATGAAACCAAGATTGAACTCTTTTGCCTGAATGCCAAGTGTCACGTCTGGAGGAAGCCTGGCACCATCCAAACGGTGAAGCGTCCTTGAAAACTTGCTCAGGACCTCAGACTGGGGCGAAGGTTCATCCTCCAAAAGTACAACAACCCTAAGCACACAGCCAAGACAATGCAGGAGAGACTTCAGGACTAGTCTCTGATTGTGCTTGAGTTGCCCAGCCAGAGCCCGGACTTGAACCCGATCTAACATCTCTGGAGAGTCCTGAAAGTAGCTGTGCAGCAAAGCTCCCCATCCAACCTGACAGAGCTTGAGAGGAGTGATAGAAACTCTCCAAATACAGGTGTGTCAAGCTTGTAGCGTCATGCCCAGGAAGACTCGAGGCTGTAATCGCTGCCAAGGGTGCTTCAACAAAGTAAAGGATCTGAATACTTATATGGGATATTGAAATATATGGGATATTTCATTATCCATTTTTTTTTTTAGATTTGCAAACATTTCTTAAAACCTGTTTTTCTTTGTCATTATGGGTTATTGTGTGTAGATTGATGAGGGAAACAAATATTTAATACATTTTAGAATAAGGTTGTAATGTAAAAAAATGTGGAAAAAGTCAAGGGGTTTGAATACTTTCCGAAATCACTGTACTATTGTTAGGAATAATTCCTGACCCTCCCAGCTGTCATTACCCCCTAAATCAGGAGAAGGGAACTATATTAGGCCACAGGATAATTTTGGTCGGCGCGGATGGTTGGGGGGCGGGAACATGATAAGAATAATTACTACACTGCAAATTGACCAAAACTAAGAACAAAAACAGATTGTATTAAAAAATAACAATCATTTCATATCTTGATTACGTTTTGTATTTGGTATTTTATTTGGATCCCCAATAGCTGTTGTGAAAGTCGCAGCTATTCTTCCAGGGGATAATACAGAACAATAATAGACAAGAACAGCTCTGGGACAGAACTAAACACATTTAAAAGCGCCTACATATCAATACGTACACAGAAAATATCTTGGTCAAATAGGGGAGAGGTGTTGTGTCGTGAGGTGTTGCTTCATCTGGTTTTGAAACCAGGTTTGCCATTCATTTGAGTAACATGAGATGGAAGGGAGTTCCATGCAATAATGGCTCTATATGATACTATACATATATTTTTTTTTTGGGGGGGGGGGTTTGGTTTTTTGGTTAAAAAAAGACTGTTTAAGAACCAGCAATTCAGCATTTTAGTTTAGGAAAATCGATTTGCAAGTATAGCCACAAATAAAGAAAGAGACGTGATCATGTCTCAATGAAGGCAGCCCGCAATGCGGTTAGCCCTGTTGGCTGGGACTGCGGATTGTCCAGGGCTTGCGGCTGTCTAGAGCCCTACTGTTTGTTGCTGTTTCCATCTTCCCTGCAACCTGCC
The DNA here is from genome assembly GCF_002910315.2 of Salvelinus sp. IW2-2015. Taxonomy (NCBI): domain Eukaryota; kingdom Metazoa; phylum Chordata; class Actinopteri; order Salmoniformes; family Salmonidae; genus Salvelinus; species Salvelinus sp. IW2-2015. The sequence goes on from NC_036867.1 coordinate 22,260,235, forward strand.
CTATCTGGAATTGCAGAGAGTAATAGCATAGCCTACCTTGCTACCATGACAAAGACCAAAGGCGGTGGGAGTACTGTTGAGTACAGTGGTGTCTCTCTATCACAGGGTACGGTACTTCTGAACAGAGTTCTACAAGCAGTTGTTATAACAAGAAAATAGCTTTAAGTGTTGTGTACAAATACTGGTGGATTCAACTAATAAAAGAATGGACGATCTGAACAGAGAGGTCCAGGACCTGAAGATCAGTTTGCAGTTCTCCCAAGGTCAGCTCGATGAGTTTAAACAGGAAAATGGCCAAATGACAACAATTTGTAAGTTATTAAGGGAGGACATTAGTTCTGTATGTGAATCCATGATAACAAGTGAGAAATCAGATTATCTCGAGGGACAATCAATGTGAAACAACATTGTTGTAAACGGAATTGCAGAATCTCCACATGAGACCTGGATGGAGTCTGAGGACTAAGTGAAGGAAATTATCTTGGAGAAACGTAAGATGGACCACAGAAACATTGTGTTGGAGTGCGCCCACAGGACTAGAAAACACACCACCGGCCCAGGTGACAGGCCCAGGCTGATAGTCGTCAAATTCCTGAGGTTCAAGGACAAGGTAGCGGTTCTGGAAAGAGCCAAGAATTTGAGGGGAACGTAGATCTTCCTCAACGAAGACTATCCTGAAGCTGTGCACCAGAAGAGAAAATAACATATCCTGGCCATGAAAACTGCCAGAGCATGTGGGGACATTGCATACGTACGATATGACAGGCTCATTGTCCACCCTCCCMCCCAAAAGACTGAAAGGGATGAGAGAGCCAAACCTATGTGCTCACAGCTTTAATCTCACAGCACACATACACACGTACACACAAACTGATTAATGAACTGCTAAATGTATGTTCATTTTTTCTTGCTTTGTTTGTTTTCTTCATTATTATGTCTATCTCTGAGAAGCTGGCTGAAATGGCTGAAAATAGCCCATATTCATTTGTAGCCTTAGATATAAGGTTTATGAAATCAATAATTGCTAACATCAGAGAACATTAATATATTAGCCATTTCTGAGACTGACTCAGCTAATTCCTTTGATGATATAGCAGTAGCAATACAAGGATATAACATTTATAAAAGAGACAGGAGTGCTTCTGGGGGAGGTGTTGCTATATACTGTATATTTATATTCATATCCATTTCCCAGTAATGCATAGAGAAGATCTCATGTGAAGTATTATTGAAGTACTGTGGCTGCAGGTTCTAAAGCCTATTATTTTGGGGTGTTGCTATAGGCCACCAAGTGCTAACAGTATCTAAATAATGTTTGTGAAATGCTTGATAGTGTATGTGATGTAAGCAAAAGAGGTCTACTTTCTTAGGGACCTGAATATTGACTGGTTTTCATAAAGCTGTCCGCTTAAGAGGAGGTTCCCACTGTAAGCAGTGCCTGTAATCTGGTTCAGGTTATTATTCAGCCTACCGGGGTATTTACAAACACAACAGGAACAAGATCACACATATTGGTCACAGTTTTACTAATGTTGTAAAAAAAACAATTTTTTACTAAAAACTTGGGGGGGGGGGGGCACCTTTTGCCGACCCCTGCCCTAAATGCAAACACAGCTATTCCCTTTGAGACCAATCAGCGTCAGTCACACAAGGTACTCCTCGCTCCACACCAGACCCTGGTCCTCATGTGTTGTGGTGGGGATATGTTGGCAGTGTCTGCCAAAGAGCAAAGACAGAGCAGACAGTGCAGCTGCCCTCCACTAGGCCTGAGCTCCCCCAGGACAGGCTGGCCTTGTGGTCTGGAGAAAGAAAGAAAGGCAGACGGGCCATTCGATTAGCGCACACACTAATGAGAACCACACCTGGGTCCTCATTGTCTGGCTGGGTCGCCTCCAACCCCCCAGCCACTCAGGGAAGACTAAAGAAATAAACAAAACTTGACTCGTTGCCACTGGAGYACAAAATGAAACAAGTTAAGTTTGAAGACAGCGAAGTCTTTTTCTCTCCTTGATTGAGTCTCTGTCATACATTATGTTACATCTCAGTTTATTCAAAATCAAAATGAATCTCTCGTCTATGAAATAAATGATTGAGTACTCCTCTGCTGTTTAGCTGAAAAAAAAACTGGTAAAGTCTATGCACACATGACTGAGTCGCTTTGGATAAAAMAATCTGCTTAATGGCATGATATTATTAGCATAATTGTAATGAATACTCAGGGAGAAAAAGGTGTAGATTCACAGAGTGCAGCAGATGTTTATTAAGCCTAAGGCAGGAATCATGGTCACAGGCAGGCAATGGTCAAACACATGTAGACCGTCAAAAACAAACAATGCCTCACAACCATACAAACAGAAAGAACTGAACTAAATCGGGAGCTGATGAGACCAGGTGAGAAATGAACACAGGTGAAATCAATTAACAAAAATTCAAGGCAGGGCTACGTTCCAGAACACAAAGAAACAGGGCTAGGTTCAAGAACACAAAGAAAAAGCACACAAGGTTGACTCAGAAAAGAAAAGCAGAACCTTACAATAATAGCATTCTAATTATTATTAATTATCAGAAAACTATTATTATTATCATTCGAATATTATAGAACACTAAGATTTTTATTTTAAAATGGCAACATTGATTTAATCTCTTTAAAAATATATATTGAGTGTACCAACTAAACACATTTTTGCCAAACTCTGACTATGTGTCAGTGCTTTTACYTCAGTGCCTTGACAAATAAGGGCATTCATCAAAGGACATTTCAGCTTTGAAAACCATGGCTTTGAGTATAGCACAAAGGCTGTTTTCAAACTCAGTACTGGATACATGGATCCTACATACTGTGGTTATACAACTTTTAACTTTTTGTCCTACAGGAGTCAAGGCCCCTCTTTAACCAACTAGAGGCCTCACAGGTGTACAGTAGGGGAATGCCCTTGCCGTCTTCTGTGGGTATTGGTTGTGGGGGGTTGGGATGTGTGCCTTGTCCCAAATTGCAACCTATTCCCTATTTCGTGTGCTACTTTTGATAGGGCTCTGGTCAAAAGTAGTGCACTACATAGGGGTAAGGTTGCAATTTGGGATGCAGGGAGTGACTTTATTGGACCTGATTTGGAGCATCCGTTCCTCCTTTCTCTTGCTCAGTGAAGCATGTGCCAAGAGGATTAAAGATGACGTCCTCTAGGGGGGGCAACATGCCATCTGGACAGGGGTTGATCCGAGAGGGAGGGGTAGTGGAAGAGGGTGGGACGTCAGGGCTGCAGGCAGAGAGTTCAAAATGCTGCATAACTACAATTTGAACACCACGCCGGCTGACGCCTCCTGATTTGCGTCTGGACAAACAGATCAGGCCAGCAGCGCAAATGGCTGCCTATTGCCTTTATAGTGCACTACTTTTGACCAGGACACATAGGGCTATACAAATCAAATCAAAGTCTAATCAAGCTTTATATGTCACATGCGCCGAATACAACATGTGTAGACCTTACCGTGAAATTCTTACTAACAAGCCCTTAAGAAAATATTTACCAAATAAACGAAAGTAAAAAATTATAAAAAGTAACACAATAAAATAACAATAACGAGGCTATATACAGGCTATATACAGGGGGTACCGGTACCAAGTCAATGAGCGGGGTTACTGTTGTGTTGTTGTGCCCTCTTCATGACTGTCTTGGTGTATTTGGACCATGATAGTTCATTGGTGATGTGGACACCAAGGAACACGAAACTCTCGACCTGCTCCACTACAGCCCAGTCAATTTTAATGGGGGCCTTTTCGTAGTCTTTTCCCGTCGGCCACAATCAGCTCCTTTGTCTTGCTGACATTGAGGGAGAGGTTGTTGTCCTGGCACCACACCGCCAGGTCTCATTGTTGTCGGTGATCAAGCCTACCACTGGTGTGTCGTCAGCAAACGTAATGATGGTCTTGGAGTTGTAGCAGACGTGTGGTTGCCTACCCTTGCCACCTGGAGGCGGCTCATCCGGAAGTCCAGMATCCAGTTTTATTTATTTATTTAAAAAAATATATTTAACCTTTATTTAACCAGATAGGCTAGTTGAGAACAAGTTCTCATTTGCAACTGCAACCTGGCCAAGATAAAGCATAGCAATTCGACACATACAACAACACAGAGTTACACATGGAATAAACAAAACATATAGTCAATAATACAGTAGAAAAATAACTCTAAAGGAAGGTGGTTAGTCCCAGGGTCCTTAGCTTAGTGATGAGCTTTGAGAGCACTATGGTGTTGAACGCTGAACTGTAGTCAATGAACAGCATTCGCACATAGGTGTTCCTTTTGTCCAGGTGGGAAAAGGCAGTGTGGTGTGCGATTGAGATTGCGTCATCTGTTTGGGAGATGTGCGAATTGGACTGGGTCTAGGGTATCCGGGAGGATGCTGTTGATGTGAGCCATGACCAGCCTTTCAAAGCACTTCATGGCTACCGATGTGAGTGCTACGGGGCGGAAATAATTTAGGTAGGTTACCTTCGCTTCCTTGATCACAGGGACAATGGTGGRCTGCTTGAAACATGTAGGTATTACAGAATCGGTCAGGGAGAGGTTGAAAATGTCAGTGAAGACGCTTGCAAGTTGATCTGCGCATGCTTTCAGTACACAATCMGGTAATCTGTCTGGCCCCACGGCTTTGTGAATGTTGACCTGTTTTAAGGTCTTGCTCACATTGGCTACCGAGAGCGTTATCACACAGTCGTCCAGAACAGCTGCCCCTTGAAAGTGGCAGCTCTAGTGTTTAGCTTGAAGCGGATGTTGACTGTAATCCATGGCTTCTGGTTGGGATATGTACATGGGGACGACGTCATCGATGCACTTGTTGATGAAGCCGATGACTGAGGTGGTATACTCCTCATTGCCATTTGATGAATCCCGGAACATATTCCAGTCTGTGCTAGCAAAATAGTCCTGTAGCATAGCATCCGCATCATCTGACCACTTCTGTATTGAGTGAGTCACTGGTACGTCCTGCTTTAGTTTTTGCTTGTAAGCAGGAATCAGGAGGATAGAATTATGGTAAGATTTTCCAAATGGAGGGCAGGGTAGAGTTTTGTATGCATCTCTGTGTGTGGAGTAAAGCTGGTCTAGAGTTTTTTTTTCTCTCTGGTTGCACATGTGACATGCTGGTAGAAATGAGGCAAAACTGATTTAAGTTTTCCTGCATTAAAGTCCCTGGCCACTAGGAGCACTGCTTCTGGATGAGCATTTTCTTGTTTGCTTCTGGCCTTATACAGCTGATTGAGTGRGGTCTTAGTGCCAGCACTGGTTTGTGGTGGTAAATAAACGGCTACGAATAATATAGATGAGAACTCTCTTGCTAGATAGTCTGGTCTACAGCTTATCATAAGGTAAGCAATACCTCGAGACTTCTTTAATACACACGGGAAACGGTTGAGCGTGGAAAATCCAGCAGCATTGCAGTTCTTCTCACAAACCTGTGCAGCTGGCACCTACGACCATACCCCATTCAAAGGCACTTAAATATTTTCTCTTGCCCATTTACCCTCTGAATGGTGCACATACACAGTCCATGTCTCAATTGTCTCAAGGCTTAAAAATCAAGGCTTAAAATCAAGGTTTAAAAATCATTCTTTAACCTGTCTCCTCCCCTTCGTCTACACTATTTGAAGTGGATTTAACAAGTGACATCAAAAAGTGATCATAGCTTTCACCTGGATACAGCTGGTCAATCTATGTCATGGAAAAACAGGTGTTCTTAATGTATTTTTTATAAAACTGTTTGTTTGGATCCTGGATGCTGATTGGACTAGCTGCATTCCAAGCCGTGCTGCTAACAGTTCCATCTGAAAATTATCCTAAGAATATCATGTTTATGTTCTTGTATTTAGTTTAGTTTGGTACAGCAGGGGCTAATATAAGCCTCACTGTCTCCCTGTCCGACCTTGGAAACAATTTTTCACTTTTGAATTATGATCTCTGTAGTACCATACATAGAGTGAACAGTGCCCAAAAGTTTTCTGAGCCTATCGAAATCCCACATCCAGGTCATTATCATGGGCGTATCCAAGTAAATACCAATAAAAAAATATAAAATAATTGAAAATGCAGCAAGTGTACTGTCATTTTACTTTCAATGTTTGACTTGTCTTAGTTTGCTGCATTTGGCAGACTTCGGCGGCCTTTCTCAATAGCAAGGCCATGCTCACTGTGTCTGTGCATAGTCAAAGATGGTCAGCCACTGTTTAGGGCCAAATAGCATTCTAGTTTACTCTGTTTTTATGTAAATTCTTTCCAATGTGTCAAGCAATTATCTTTTTGTTTTCTCATGATTTGGTAGGGTTGAATTATGTTGCTGTCCTGGGGCTCTGTGTGGTCTGTTTGTGAAGAGAYCCCCAGGACCAGCTTGCTTAGGGATCTCTCTACCTATATATACAGCGGCTTGCGAAAGTGTTCACCCTCCAAAAGTCAATACTTTGTAGAGTAACCATTTGCAGCAAATACAGCTGCAAGTCTCTTGGGGTATGTCTCTACAAGCTTGGCACATCTAGCCACAGGGATTTTTGCCCATTCTTCAAGGCAAAATTGCTCCAGCTCCTTCAAGTTGGATGGGTCCGCTGGTGTACAGCAATCTTTAAGTCAAACCACTGATTTTCAATCAGATTGAGGTCTATAGTACTTTAACTACTAAGGTGCTGAGATAGTGTTTTCATCAATTAACCAGACTCATTTGTCAAGTCCACTGTTTTATATATATWTTTTTTAAATATGTTATGTTTTTCTGTCTCACATTATACCTAATTTTGCCATTCTTTGGCTTCAGGCTGGTTTAGACTGGTTAAGAGGTTAAAGTAAGACTTAAGTTTGGAGTCATGGGTAAGGTTAATTAACACTTTACTACATTGTCCTAAATCAGGGATACACAGAGTCAATTTTGAGTTTGCATCCCAATATTACACTTTATATGCATCACAGAAGACCAAAATATAACAACACTGTTTGACATAGAAACACTGGATTTGTGTTGTAAAAAATGATTAAAATCTTTATTAAATATGAAATTTGTAAAACATATTCCACCCATGAGACCAGACAGGGTACTGCAGGAAAGGGCTGCTAAGGTTTACATTAATGTGGTGGAGGTGAAATACTGTATCTGGAAGTGGTTCTGTTCTGTATGGAAAAACATAATGACTACAGACCWGGCCACTTCAACGCTGGGATACTCATTTTAATTGGGAGACTTACGATGCACATTATAAAGACCACAACAAAATATGAACAATGTGATAAGACAGACAAAGAAAGGTTTTCTCGGTCCTATTCAAAGGTTATAGTTTATTATTTTCCACTCCTCGAGTCATTCCATCTCCAACAGGCCCATTTCCAAGATGACAATGTTTTGTGTTTTTTTATTATTTTCTATGGGAATGCTTTTTGTGTTATATAACCAAACCAGATTCAATGTTTTTAGTTACCACAATGAATCTTGCCAGGAAACACATTCAGCATAATGTGCCATTTAGTCTACAGTACAATATGACAATCCAAAGGCACAACTAACTGAATCAAAGGTGGAGCTTTCCATGAATTCCACAACACCAAAGATAAGAAGGAGATAAAGAAAGGTTTTGCCTGTCCTATTCGAAGATCATGGTTTGTTATTTTACTCTCCTCCAGTCCGTCCAAGATAATGTTCTGTGTTTTTTTTAGATTCTCTGTGAATGCTTTTTGTAGTTATATTAAGCAAAGCAGACACAATGTTTTTGATTACCAAAATGAATCTTACCTGGAAAAGCATACACCGCAATGTGTCATTATGCATTTAGTCTACAGTACCCTTACAGAAAAACCACATGATTTCACATGCATTTTCATATGTGAAATCTTGTGAAAACATGAGTATTTGTGACACTTCACATGTGATCATATGTTTTCACATACAGTGGGGAGAACAAGTATTTGATACACTGCCGATTTTGCAGGTTTTCCTACTTACAAAGCATGTAGAGGTCTGTCATTTTTATCATAGGTACACTTCAACTGTGAGAGACGGAATCTACAAACTAAATTCCTAATTTCCAGTAAAATCATACATATGATGCAGTTTTTTAAGTAATTACATGTATTTGTCATGTTTTCCTTGCAGACAGTAAGGTATATTGCCTAGCTCATATCACCTACAACCAGTAAGAATTCCGGCTCTCACAGACCTGTTAGTTTTTCTTCTAAGAAGCCCTCCTGTTCTCTACTCATTACCTGTATTAACTGCACCTGTTTGAACTCGTACTACCTGATATAAAAGACACCTTGTCCACACACTCAATCAAACAGCACTCCACCTCTCCACAATGCCAAGACCAGAGAGCTGTGTAAGGACATCAGGGATAAAATTTGTAGACCTGTACAAGGCTGGGATGGGCTACAGGACAATAGCCAAGCAGCTTTGGTGAGAAGGCACAATCTGTTGGCACAATTATTAGAGAAATGGAAGAAGTTCAAGATGACGGTCAATCACCTCGGTCTGGGGCTCCATGCAAGATCTCACCTCGTGGGGCATCATGATCATTAGAGAATGTGAGGGATCAGCCCAGAACTACACGGCAGAGACCTGGTCATGACCTGAAGAGAGCTGGGACCAACAGTCTCAAAGAAAACCATTATTAAACCCAACTACGCCGTCATGTAAAATCCTGCAGCCACCGGGCAAGGTCCCTAATGGCTCCAGCAGCGCATGTCCAGGCCCGTCTGAAGTTTGCCAATGACAATCTGATTGTATCCAGAGAGGAATGGGAGAAGGTATGTGGTCTGATGAGACCAAAAATAGAAGCTTTGGCTCTAAACCCACTCGCCTGTGATTTGGAGGAATAGAAGTGATGAGTACAACCCCAAGAACACCATCCCAACCGTTGAAACGCAAAGTGGTGAGGTGCGAAAACATAAATTCTTTGGTGGATGCTTTTGCTGCAAAGGGATCAAGCACGACTGCCCATGTACTTAGCAGGAGGAGGATGGATGGGGCCAAGATCGCGAGATCTTTGACCAACAACCTCGCTTCCTCCGTAAGCAGCATTTGAAGATGGCGTCCGTGGCCTCGGGGTCTTGCCAGCATGGACCAATCAGTACCCGAAAACACACACAAGCCAGGTGCAACTAAGGAGTGGCTCCGTATACGAAGGCATTCTCAAGGTCCTGGAGTGGCTAGCCCAGTCTCCAGACCTGAACCCAATAAGAAAATTCTTTGGCAGAGCACCGAATAGGTGCCGTAAAATGCACGCAGCGTGACAGCCCCGAAAATACCACGTTTGAAGGGCACTTCATTGAACGAAAGGTCTGGGTAGTCGGAGCGAAAAGTGAGGCTCATAGCAATCTCCTGCCTGCAGTGTGTACCGAGCAATACCTGGGTTCAAAGAAACTACAGGCACCACCGTAATGATCTCTGTAATTGCAAACTAAGGTTTCTGTACCAAATATTCAGTTCTGCTTTTCTGATGTATCAAATACTTATGTCATGCAATAAAATGCAAATTAATTACTTAAAAATCATACAATGTGATTTTCTGGATTTTTGTTTTAGATTCCTTCTCTCACAGTTGAAGTGTACCTATGATAAAAATTACAGACCTCTACATGCTTTGTAAGTAGGAAAACCTGCAAAATTGTCAGTGTATCAAATACTTGTTCTCCCCACTGTAGGTAGTTTCATGTTATCACATGTTGCTTTACATGTTGTCAGATGTTATTACATTAACTTCACATAAGATCACGTGATCACATGAAAACGTGTTTTTTTAGAACACAACATTTGTTCACTTCAAATTCATGTGTTTTTTCTGTAAGGGTACAAACGGTCACTTACTATTCAATCAAAAGTGGAGCTTTCCTTGAATTCCACAATGCCAAAGATGGGAGGTGCAGAAACAATTTTACAATCTCCAAATTCAGTTAGTCAGGCTGTTGAGTGGATGTTCTCAAGCAGTAAAATACTGCTCATCCTCAAGACAATCCTACTGTGATGTGGATTAGACATGCTAAATGCTAATGCCTCAGTAACCTTTTCCCAAGAGTGATGTATGTCATCTCCGTTTTTCTCATCACATTAAGATCTCATTTCAAAGGTTAAATCTCATGTTTCCTCTTCAATCTTCCAGAGGTGAAGGGGAGACAGTGTCTGATGTTCCGCATCATGGCCAAGTGGAGTGGAGAAGTCCTTGTCTGCATCCCAAACGGCACCCGATTCCGTATATAGTGCACTACTTTTAACCAGGGCCCATAAGGCTCTTTTCAAAAGTGCACTGTATAGGAAATAGAGTGCCATATTTGACACAACTGAGGAGTACTCCTCCTCCAAGTCGAGGAAAACTAGCAAGGCATTTAATCATGCAAGACATGGAAATATGAGGATGTAGGTCACACGTTAACGACAACCGACAGGCTTCAGAGGGACCAGGAAGTTTGTTTTGATTTTTAGATCAAGTCTTTGCTTTACTGCAGGGGTATAGGAAAGGTAAAGGGCTTGTTGTATTGTTTGTATTCAGTGTGAGGGATCATGAGGGCGTATTAGTGAAGCCAGCAGATGTCCCTGACTAATAAGAGTTAAGCCCTAATGGTAAACAAACCCCATCCCCTTCCTCACACATTACCGTCTTTGTTGCCAACACACACATGCATGCACGGGTGATCGTGCACACACACACACAAACACGCACATGCATTCAAACACACACAGGCAATACATACACTCACACACACAATTTTTCCCGTCCTCCCTCTCTCTCCTTCTCTCTCCTTTCTATCTTTCCTCTCTCTCCCTGCTCTGTCTCCTTTCTCACTACAGTACTCCCCAATTTCGGCAGCATTATCTGTGTACACATGAGCTTGGAAGAGACACCATCCCCAAGTGGCACTACTGTCTCTTTGATTAGAATATCCCCCAGTGAATACAGTACACATCACTGGCACTCTCTATGCAGAAGAGAGGGCTCTCCAGATCCCTATAATCTGCTTGATGAAGATCCCAGTGCTCCGGGGACCTAACAGGGGGCTGCCTCACACCAATCACGGCTGCCCCAGCTCCCAGCGTAAACGCAAGCCCTTCGCCACTGAGCCAGTCAGTGAGCCAGTCAGTGCTCACAAACCCTCGCTCATTCTCTCTCCCGCTCGCTCTCTCGCACACTCACACAAGCTTGCTCTCTTTCACACTGCTCTGGCACACTTTCTCTCTCCCCGCTCTCTCTCTTGCTCTCTCACTTGTCATTTTAAAACCATAGGGAGACTCCTACATTCTCTCTCCCTGTTTTGTACCTCTAGCGGCACGCACTCCGGCATCAACTCTGGCGTGGGCAATAGGCTTTGCACAGAAAAGGATAATGAAAGAAAGATACCAGAGATAGAGGTAGAGGTAAATGAGAAAAGAGGGAATCATAGAGAGGAGGCAAAAAGGAGAAGAGAGAAGAAGCGTATCTTGTATTCTACACAGGGAAAATAAGCGTGGAGGATAGTTTGACTGCTTGGATTAAGCTGGCTTTGAAACAGTGTGAATCAATCAAGGTATGTGTGCTGTTTACTTACCTCTTAGTTTGAGTGTTTATTWTTWTTTTTTTATGTAGGCTAGGTTGATATTGGGTATATTCCCCCTCCAAGTCAATAATGAACTAACTGAGTTATAGTGCCAGAAACTCATGGTCATTTCTGTCACCCCGCTGCTGCAAATGGCTTTCAAAGCCTCCTTGATGCCAAAGATTTTTTGAAGCTATAAATGTTTGACTTGTTTTATTCCCCCTCCAGCCAAATCAATACATTATTAGATGTTATCCCCACATGTTATTTGGATGTGCATATGGTGGATGCAGAACCAGCGGGTGTCCTTGAAACAGTTTTATCAGAAAGAGTTTGATGGAGACAGGAGGCTTGTGTTGTGCTCTGTTCTGTTCGGAGTGCAGGGTCAGTCATATTGAAGAATGTCTTTCAGGCATGTCTGTATGGTCTTTGGGTCAAGGCAAACCTATTGATTCATTCATAGATGACACAGGAGGTGTAAATGAATGCAGATTGGCAAAACATGCAACAAAACACCACTCACTGAGACTGTGTGATGCCCCCGTTTTATAAGTCACAGTGAGCTATTTCGGTTAATTTGCATTTAAAAGGTGATACTGCTTTTCAACTTGGTGTTGGAAAGTCTTCAAACATTGGTTATCAAACCATAGCCTGTCAAGTGGTTTGGGCAACTTCAAGGTGCTGATTTCAACACTGACTTGAGGGATACCAAAAAGCAGATGCCAATTTTGGGGGGATTGCATGTGGTTCAGCTTCACAATGCTGCTTAACACTCTTGTAATGAGAAGTAAACAACAAATTGCATCACTGTATTTTGTAAGATCATTTTTGTTAGAGATTCCCTTTACGGAAAATCTGAGTTCCAATAAGTTCCAATCACCTCGATAATACAAATAACTGTAATAATAACAGTAAACATAAAGGTGTGAGTTTTAATTTGCACTTTTCAATCAAAACACAACACAGTCTGCTTTGGAATGCTCACATCACAGGTATGACATGCTAAAATGCATATTATAGCTCATGTTTACATATGTACATTTATTAATGTACTTAATGGATTAAAGTATTTATTGTGGTATCCATGGAGATTAGTACCAACAAACTGAGTGGATATGAAAAAGGAAACACACTAGGGTTGGGCTCAATTCGTATTGAAGAAAGTCAATTCAGGAAGCGATTTGAATTTAAAGTTCAGGAAGGGTCACATTTTTTAAATAAATACCTTCTACTTTTCAATTTATTGAGAAGTCATTTAAAATAAATGTCATTTTTTCGATTATTGAATTGGGATTTTAGTGTTGTTAAATTACTTATTTTAATTCGATTCGAGCCCTGCAACACACACTATCTGATATGCTGCATTTGGAATATGGGTTTACAGATGCACCCTGTCCCTGTTCATTCTACAGTAGCAGATGCTTACTCAGGTGAGCTGTAGAAGGTGAGATGAGGACAACATATTAAAGAGCTACACTGCTACACCACCCATACCCGTAGGGTTTACATGTGGGGAGATATAGTGCGTGCCTTCAGAAAGTATTCATACCCCTTAACTTATTCCACACTTTGTTCTGTTACAGCCTGAATAAAACTACTAATAATTTCTCAACAATATACACACAATACCCTTTAATGACAAAGTGAAAACATGTTTTTTTTTTAATGCTTTTATGAAATACAGAAATATCTAATTTATGTATGTATTCARACCCCTGAGTCAATATGTGTTAGAATCACCTTTGGCAGCCATTACAGCTGTGAGTCTTTCTGGGTAAGTCTCTAAGAGCTTTGCACACCTGGATGGTACAATATTTGCTCATTATTTTATTCTAAATTCTTCAAGCACTGTTAAATTGGTTGATGATCATTGCTAGACAACCGTTTTCAAGTCTTGACAAATATTTTCAATCAAATTTAAGTCAAAAGTGTAACTCAGCCACTCAGGAACATTCACTGTCTTTTTTGGTGAGCAACTCCAGTGTAGTTGGGCCTTGTTTTAAGTTATTGTCCTGCTGAAAGGGAAATTCATCTCCCAGTATCTGGTGGAAAGCAAACTGATCCAGGTTTTCCCAGTGCTTAGCTCCATTCCGTTTCTTTTTAACCTAAAAAACTCTCCAGTCCTTAACGATTACAAGCATACCCACGACATGATGCAGCCCACACTATGCTTGAAAATATGGAGAATGGTAGTACATAATGTGTTGAATTGGATTTGCCCCAAACATAACACATTGAATTCAGGACATTCAAAGTTAATTGCTTTGTCACATTTGTTGCAAACAGGATGCATGTTTTGGAAATGTTTTGTTCTTTACAGGCTTCCTTTTTTCACTCTGTCCCTTAGGTCAGTATTGTGGAGTGACTAAAATGTTGTTGATCCATCTTCAGTTTTCTCCTATTACAGTAACTGTTTTAATGTCACCATTGGTCTCACGGTGAAATCCCTGAACAGTTTCCTTCCTATCCGGCAACTGATAGGAAGGAAGTGTGAAGTGTTCCAAAAACACATCTTTCACATGTGAAATGTCACATGCAAAGCATTTTTTTAAATGTAACTTTTATTTAACTAGGCAAGTTAAATTCTTATTTACAATGACGGCCTACCCCGGCCAAACCCGGACGACGCTGGGCCAATTGTGCACCGCCCTATGGGACTCCCAATCACAGCTGGATGTCATACAGCCTGGAATCAAACTAGGGACTGTAGTGACATCTCTTGCACTGATATGCAGTGTCTTAGACCTCTGCGCCCCTCGGGAGCAATTCCAAGAACATGTTTCACATGTGAAATTTCAGATTAATGATCTCACTTAGCCCGTCTGGGAACGCCAATGAAAAAAAGCCAATGAAATTGCAGAGCGCCAAATTCAATCAACAGAAATCTCATAATTCAATTTTCTCAAACATACAAGTATTAGACACCATTTTAAAGATACAATTATTGTTAATCCAACCACAGTGTCCGATTTGAAAAAGGCTTGTCCGCGAAAGCAGAACATATCATTATGTTAGGTCAGCAACTAGTCACAGAAAGCATACAGCGATTTTCCAACCAAAGAGAGGAGTCACAAAAAGCAGACATAGAGATAAAATGTATCACTAACCTTTGATATTCTTCATCAGATGACACTGCCGGGACAACATGTTACACAATACATGTATGTTTTGTTCGATGAAGTTCATATTTATATCCAAAAACATCAGTTTACATTTGGCTTTGCCTCCAAAACATCCTGTGAATTTGCACAGAGCCACATCAAGTTACAGATATACTCATAATAAAGATTGATAAAAGATACAAGTGTTATTCACAGAATTAAAGATATATTTCTCTTGCAACCGCTGTGTCAGATTTCAAAAAAACTTTACGGAAAAAGCAAACCATGCAATAATCTGAGTACAGCGCTCAGACAACAAATCAAGCCAAACAGATATCCGCCATGTTGGAGTCAATAGAAGTTAAAAATAGCATTATAAATAATCACTTACCTGTTATGATCTTCATCAMAATGCACTCCCAGGAATCCCAGTTCCACAATAAATGTTTGATTTGTTCGATAAAGTTCATCTTTATGTCCAAATACCTCCTTTTGGMTAGCGTGTTTAGCCCAGTTTTCCAAATTCATGACGCGCGATCACTAGGAGCAGACGGAAAGTCAAAAAATGCCGTTACAGTCCGTAGAAACATGTCAAACGAAGTATAGAATCAATCTTTAGGATGTTTTTAACATAAATCTTCAATAATGTTCCAGCCGGAGAGTTCCATTGTCTTCAGAAATGCAATGGACTCAAGCTAACTCTCACGTGAACGTGCATGGTCAGCTCATGGCACTCTGGGAGAGACCTTACTCAATCCCCTCTCATTCGCCCCCACCTCATATTAGAAGCATCAAACAAGGTTCTAAAGACTGTTGACATCTACTGGAAGCCGTAGGAAGTGCAATATGACCCCATAGACACTGTGTATTTGATAGGCCAAGAGTTGAAAAACTCCAAACCTCAGATTTCCCATTTCCTGGTTGGATTTTTCTCAGGTTTTCGCATGCCATATGAGTTCTGTTATACTCACAGACATCATTCAAACCGTTTTAGAAACTTCAGAGTGTTTTCTATCCAAATCTACTAATAATATGCATATATTAGCAACTGGGACTGAGTAGCAGGCAGTTTTCTCTGGGCACATAGTTTTTCCCTATCCCAAACAGGTTTTAACTGACAGCTCTTTGAAACGCCTATGTCAAGAATCTTGGATGCAGTGTTGCAGTAAAATAATCTCAAGCTAATTTGTTGATATACAAAGCAACTCCAACAACATTGAAATTGCATCATTAGCTAGGTTTCCATTCAACTGGTAACAGATTTGAATGCAAATATTCTAAAATCTGCATAAATAAAAGATACATCTTTTCACAAAAGGTTTGTTGCCATCAAATTGACTTGTTGCAGAAAAACGACTGTGCTTGATGAAATACACATAAAAATAACTTCCGCTGTAAAAAAAAAGCGAGTTAAATGGGTGTCTTTTGCATTTTCATCTCAATGATTCTGTCACAAAAACAATGATGCGTTACAAAGATAATGTGCCCACTCTAGTATTAGCTTGTGTGATCTAGCCAACAGCTGGTAGATACAGTGCGGGTATAGCCTACATGATGAGATTATTATTATTATGGACAAAAGAGTAAGATCATTTTTATTTGTCAAACGACAGCCAAGCATCGATCATCATGTCACCAGAATAATAAGACCCTCTATATTTATTGGAAAAGCATCAAGCTCATCAACTTGCACTTTCACCACCCTGTGAAGTTCATCATAATGTATTTAATCTGTAGCCTAATAAACTGTATGCTTTCCAGAGACGTAGTGGGAGGACCACACAACATGTCATTGCGTGACTTCAGGTTTACTTCAATATGATGGTTATCAATATGATGGTTATCATATCAATATTTGCTTATAAAAGTTTTCACACTGCCATTTCTCACATAATTAATTTTACAGACACAAAAATATCCCACCTTGTCTAGCGTATTTGGTTATGTCGACATTGAGAAAGATTACCGTCAAATTGATGTTTCTATCAGGCCTTTCGTGATTTTTTTATGACCCTTCCCACCCTTTTGTTCCATGCTGGCTGAAGACCTAGCTAGCCAGTAACTAGCGAACACCAGACACAGATGAAAGAGAAGAAATGTAAGTATATTTGCCATAGACGAATAGTGTAAACGTTTAAATATATGTGACACAATTCAGGAAACAAGGTATATGTTGCAAGTCACAGGAGAGCCGTTTGAACTTACAAAATATTTTTTCATCAAAATGCGTTTTTTGGCAGAATTGCCTTCTCGAACATGTGAACTTTCATGTGCCTTAATAAAACATGTTTATGCCATCTGTAAATACGAAAAGTTGATATTTAGTAAATATTTAAAGTTGTTAAATTAAGAGCCTAGTTGGTTTAGCCAAAGTCAGAAACCTTCCCGACAACCATGATTGGCTGAGATAATGAGTGGGCTGGACATGCCGAGAGATGAGTTTCATCTTGTGTCTATAAAATGAGCTGCTCATTATGCATAGTTTTTTCTAAAGATATAACGTTAGCCATGGAGAACTGCAAATGTGTTGCTACTGTTTTCAATAACATTGCTGCCCTGAATTTATCAGGCGCTATCGACAAAGGTCAGTGGGAAAAAGTTGTGATGGACTACTTTCTGGAGGACGATCGTGCCATGCTTGACCTGCTCTGACTCTGAAAATGAATCAGACGACGAGGAAATCCCTGATTTAGGTAAAAACATTTTCATTGAYGAAAACTTTGTAGAGTCTTCTGATGACGGTGATGGGGAAGAAACAGAGATCAACAGTGTTGTTGTCACAGAAGAAATTTACAGAGTTTTGAAATCAATGGAACACAACTGGCCAAACAAGCTGTGCAAACTAAACGGAAACAACAAAGGACGTCTTATTTGATGAAAGGGGTTGCAGTCTGCCYTGAATCTTTCATTCATGTATTCGGGTAKGAATCTAGCTATAGTTTCAGATATTATATGTTTCTAATTTTGTCAAAGTTGTTGTTTTCATTGCAAGTTAAGTCTGGCTGTAAGTTAGCCAGCTGGAGTTCGATGGCTGGCTTGCTAGCTAACGTTAACGTTGAACTTAACTTATTTGGTTAACTGTAGCTATGACAAATCGGTTTGTATTGTGAGTAACGTTACTCTATGGATTGGGATTATAGTTATTTCTTTAGCTAGCTAATGTTAATGTGACACGTCTAAACAAAATACCCAAAGTTAAAGCTTGCTATTAGCTAACTAACATTAGCTGAGGTTAGATGGCTGGTTCGCTAGCTAACATTAATTTATGTGTATGAATTGTGTGTAACGTTAGTGATGTTTTCTCAGAATGCCATTTCGCATAGCTAGTTATAGCCTAATGTTAGCTAGCTAACATCGAACATATTTGGTTAACTCTAGGTAGCTATGACAATCGGTTAGTATTGCTAATTAAAGCTTGCTGTTAACTAGCCAGCTGATGTTAGATGGCTGCCTAGCTAGCTAACATTACGTGTGTAGTGATGTTATGTCAGAATGCCATTTCGCATCTATTGAATACTAATGCAAACATATTTGTATCTGGAATTTGTCTTTCAGCATCAGTAGAACACGCCTGACTCTCCTCCACCAGTCATACAAGGAGAATGGTCTAATGCCTCCTATCAAAAAGAGAGGTGGCCCAAGCAAACAAAGGCAGCAGCGCAGTCACAACTATATGCACCATTTCTTCACCAACTACGGAGGTGGGGAAACACATCTGGACCTTAATTGTGATAACTGCGGTGGCCAAAACAAGAACAATTTTTGCTCTGGCCTCATCAAGCAGCGCTTCAGAAAGACCAGAGTGGACACTTTGTCTGAAATTGCTGGTGTTGTGAATGACAGCACTGTGACAGGGGTCAACATCCCACAGCTGGTTGGACTGGAGGATGGTACGGTGCTGGTGGAAAGCTATGGCTGGCAACAACACCTGACTACGTACTTCAGGCCGCTGCCACAAATCAAACAGTACCAGCACTTCAGGTGAAAATAATTTTCATTGCATTGCATGAGGTTATTTTTCTTATCTAAACTTGGGAGGTGAATTGATGTTGTGCAGGGTTGTAATGTCTTCAAAACATGTTTTTTTATTCCCTGTTTTACAGCTTTGATAGATGTTCATACATTTTCCTTGACACCCAAAAGTACTCGTTACATTTTGACAGGAAAATTGTCCAATTCGCATAGGAGAACATCCCTACTGCATCTGATCTGGCAGACTCACTAAACACAAATGCTTTGTTTGTCAATTATGTCAGAGTTTTGGAGTGTGCCCCTGGCTATCCGTCAATGATAAAAGAGAACAGAAATTGTGCCATCTTGTTTAATATGAGGAATTTGAAATGATTTATACTTTTACTCAAGAATGACAATTTAGTACTTTTTACACCACTAGATATGGCTGGAGGATGTAGCATTTCTTTCACATGACCCATCAATTTAGATAAGTATGTCTGGGTAAGCGTCATCTAATATTCATACATTTTTTTATCTAGACTATCTGTTTACATGGAATTGTTCCTTATTGTAGGCTACTACCACTTTTAGTCTTAATCTTCACTACACTGCTCACTGTTTAGCACATGACCTCATGTGATCCTTAAACAGATGAGTAGGGCTGGCTTAAGAGGGCTTGAACAATGCTGAATGGGTGTAGACAAAGGAGAGCTCTCTAGTAGGTACCAAAACATTCAAAGGCCCTTTTCAAAAAAGTGAGTTTACAAGTGTATCAACTTCCAAAACAGAATTACTTTTCCATTGTTCCTAAAAAATGCTTGTATGATATACCATTTTGTAGCTATTGAGTCTCTACTTTTATCCAATGTAAAAAAAAAACATTTTCAAATTTTGCTACATAAGACCGAATCCAGGTGGTGAGTCACATATTTGCTGACACCCTACAGTCCAATTGTGTCACCAATCTATATAGCTATATAATCCACACCCCTCTACAAACACGCCTTCTCCGATGTTGGATACAATGTGGTAGTTATTTAAATTAGGTAAGAGGATATCCGGCAAAAAGTTCCCATTAAGTGGAATTTGCACAAAACCCTCTTTAAAGTGCAGCAGATTAGAAACACATAATGTTACAACCTTTACAGAACAAAGAGTGCCGCTACTCAGCACAATCTTGACATGCTTAAACTGCTACAACACGCCCACTGGCGGTTGATACAAATACATATATATTTGACCACGGCCCCAAACATGCTAATGCACCTCGCCAGTACATTGCCCCTACCTAAATCAAATCACATTTTATTGTTCACATACACATATTTAGCAGATGTTATTGCAGGTGTTGTGAAGTGCTTGTGTTCCCAGCTCCATCAGTGCAGTAGTATCTAACAATTCACAACAATACACAAAAATCCCAAAGTAAAAAAAATGAAATGAATAAATATACAGTATAAATATTAGATTGAGGAATGCCAGAGTGGAATAGAATACAGTATATACATATGAGATGAGAAAAGCAGTACGTAAACATTATTAAAGTGACTAGTGAGTCCAAGTCTATAGGGCAGCAGCTTCTAAGGTGTAGGGTAACATAACCGGGTGGAAGCCGGCTAGTGATGGCTATTTAACAGTCTGATGGCCTTGAGATAGAAGCTGTTTTTCAGTCTCTTAATCCCAGTTTTGATGCACCTGTACTGACCTCGCCTTCTGGATGATAGCGGGGTGAACAGGCCGTGGCTCGGGTGGTTGATGTCCTTGATGATCCTTTTGGCCTTCCTGTGAGATTTTTTGATATAAATATGCACATTATCGAACAAAACAAACATGTATTGTGTAACATGATGTCCTATAAGTGTCATCTGATGAAGATCATCAAAGG
Organism: Salvelinus sp. IW2-2015; assembly: GCF_002910315.2. NCBI lineage: Eukaryota > Metazoa > Chordata > Actinopteri > Salmoniformes > Salmonidae > Salvelinus > Salvelinus sp. IW2-2015. The sequence continues at coordinate 22,280,709 of NC_036867.1, forward strand.
TTAGTGATTAATTGTATCTATATTTCTGCTTTTTGTCACTCCTATCGTTGGCTGAATAAATGGCTGTGTGTGTTTGTGACTTGGCTCTGACCTAACATAATCATATGTTGTGCTTRCGCTGTAAATACTTTTTGAAATCGGACACCATGGGTAGATTAACAAGACGTTTATCTTTCATTTGCTGTATTGGACTTGTTAATGTGTGAAAGTTACATATTTCAAAAAAATATTTTTTGAATTTCGCGCGCTGCCTTTTCAGCAGAATGTTGTCGGTGTTCCACTAGTGGAACCCCTGGGCTAGAAAGGTTAAAATCCTTGATGTCTCTCTGGAAGGAAATACTCACGTTGAGCTTGTCTACTTTATTATCCAGATACAAAGTAKTATACTTTGGAAGTGCTGGATGGTGTGCATGTCTCTTGAGTCGGACCAGAAGTCCACTCCTAATACCTCTTCTCCGGTGACGGTGTTTTGGAGGATAATAAGTTATATTGCCCTGGGGGTACGAACAAAGGATCCAATTTGGGAAAGTTGTATTCCTGCACGWAATGCTGGTGAGTTACCGACTCTCTGATAATCAAATGTTATTTCCGGCTTTATCTAAAAACACAAAAACATTTCTGTGCCAATGATGTAAGAAATAACACAAAYAAAACAAAATAGTACAGTTGCTTAGGAGCTAGAAACAGAGCTGCCATATCTGTCGGCTCCATCTTACAAAGTGCAGTGATGATCATACCTTATATAAAGTACCACAGAATGTGTCATAATACACATAAAACCTTGTGGTCAAAAAGGGAAACGGTTCCAATCATTTTTCCACATTTAATTTTCCCATAGGGAAGGGCTGTGTTCCATGTGGTCTTACCCTGGTGTGAGTCCATAGGCGGAAATCCCAGGGGGGACGGGGGGGACACGACCCCCCCCATCCTGGGAAAAATATGATTTGTCCCCCCCAATCTATCACTGTAAACATAACTATGTAATTTCAATAATATTAATAATACGCAATGAAAGCAGTTGTGCTGATTATAGACACTTAATAGCGCCTTTTTAAGTTTCAAAAGATTGCGACCACCCCGCCCTTTGCCTCACAATGGTTTGATCCACTGCCATTCTTAGCTGCACAAGTAATAGAGGTTCGATTCTACTGTCCGAAAGGCAACATGTACGTAACTGACGTGAGGTTAATCCAGTCAATCGCGCCATAGCAATGTTTACATTTTTATGTGGCAGGGTTCACACACTAGCTGAATTTGCAGAGCTAGCGCGCAAACTAAAGCAAACATTAACTAGCAAGCTAGCTAGTACCTATTCCATTAATGTGGCGTCGTCAAAGATGGTATCTTTGCTATCGTCAATTTATTCCAGATCAGCATCAGCTTTAGTGCTTCAAAGTCCCTGTGATAAGGTTAGCTATAAACTGAAGTCCAAACTGAAGCAGAACTACACTCTCTTATACATTGTCTTAAATATATTTAATGGTTCTGTTGCAAAAGCTAAATTGTGCCTAGTGAACTTTTTACATTTATTTTATTTAACTTTTTTTTTTTTAAGATTATAGCAAACACCACAGAAACGGAATGGTGCTCGCTAGCTTTACAAATTCAGCTATTGTTGGAAGCCAGCCAATATGAAACAAACTATATAAATTAGGAAAGGTTGTAGCATATGTTGTGTAAATGTGTGTGTTGCAGCTAGACCGGCCAGCCACCAGTAGAAAAATGCAGAAAAAAGTAAAAAGACGGACATCAGAGTATTTTTTCAGTACACCAAAACGCAAAGTAAGAAACTCTAGTAGCCTAATATCTCAAAAGACAGTTGATAAAATGTTCATAAGAAAGAAGTGAATGCTAATGGAATGTTTCACAATGATTCATTAGGCAGAGCAGCAACAGATGGCACACAGACAGCAGAGCTGGGGCAGATAGGCAGGGACAGATTGGCAGAGACAGAGTCTCACGGTAAGTTTTTGAGTCTTTGTTTGGCAACATTATGAAAGTTCTCAATTTTTTTACTTGTAAAAATAGGGACATCAATTGGAAAATGCCATGGATCTACCCCCGCTCTCAACTTAAACTATGACTAAAAACTAAGATTTGTTTATGGCAATTGGTTATTGCTGTTGTGATTAATGTGTAGTTTTGGCGGTACCCGGTAGTTAGGAGTACGCAAACACCTTATTCTTTTCTAGGAGACCAGACTGAGTCTGTGAGGTGGTGAAGGAAAGAGCCAGGGAGTAGAGACTCAGAGAACAATGTCCCAGCCACGGCAGGACCAGGTCACCCTTGTTGCCAGCAGCACCAGTATAGGGGACAGTGGCCACACATTGTCCAGTTACCCTCAGTGATGGCCACCAAAAACCATATCAGTAGCCACACCCACAATTTTTTGAACCGCAAACTCTTGCCAACAGAGTGTTGACTTTCAAGAGGCCCCCAAAGCACAGAATGGAAATTCTGAACCAATCATGCAATACAATCATCGAGGCCATTGCAAGGCTGAGATTAGGTCTCTTCCGACTTGTACCATTTTTTATTAATTGTGATCCGTACTCAAGATGTCTCTGGTGCTGAACAGGAGAGTGTTCTTTTGCATTATGTTGACAAATACCTTGTCCCTCACCGAGGATTTATTGGCATACAGCAGGTGTCGGAGAACAACCAGCGCGAGCCGCATTGCAAAGTGGCAACTTGAATGTTGTTGAGGCTCATTTCCCATGTCTGCTTACGTGCGGCCCAGAGTTTACGGCATGGCTGCCTCAAACCATGGCAGGAAAAATACACAGGTGCCTTACAGGCCATATTGTGAGTAAGGTCAGCAGCCATATAGCCCTACTAATGTCCATTGTGAGCACACTGTGTAATCTGATTACACAGCTGCTGCCTCAGCCTCCCACTGACTCCGGGATTCCCTTTTCTTGGGTAACCATCAAGTTAGGTGTCCTCTATGGGCCAGTCAGGAAAGTTAAGAGCATGTTGAATCAATTTGCCACGTCCCAACAGAAACAACACTGCCCACCCCGGAACCCTATGTCCAACAAAGGTGGCACTCTCGGAATACCTGCTATTAAGCTGTGCTAGCGCAGTATGAGCGGGTACTAGCAGCCTAGAGCGAGAGTAGTTTTTAGTACATGACAGTACACGACAGTACAGCTTACAAATTATTTTTCATGTTATTTTATTTAAAATTGCATACTTTGTGCGACATACTTGTCCATAGCTGCTGTTTGAAGAGTTGAGACACGACTGAAGGAATATTTTGTTTGATTATTTGGGTTTTTCATTGAAGTAGTATATTTTGCTTTTAGAACTGTACTTATTTTAAGCTTTTGTTCTTGTAAAGATATTGTAGTAGACTCAGGCCAGTGGCACATTTAATGACTATATAAATGTATCAGAAAAAGTCAAATTAAAAGGTCAATTCAATACGGAGACTAACTTTGTGATGGTTCTCAATGGAGATTATTTTAGATGAGATCACACCATGTTCATTGTATTTATGAAAACTACACCCATACAGTGTACAGTACCATTGCTACCTACTGGCCTTTCTTGATATTGCTAGTTGTAAGTATGAATASCTGCATACATACTGGACTGGTAAGGAGCAKTGCTATAACTATTATTAYTAGTAGTATTATAATGATTTAAACATTTGAACAAGTTGGTTAAACCCTTCAGTTAACTACTGTACCTATCAATTATTCAGTTGTAGGAATTATGGTTCCTCAATATACATTTAACATATTACAACGTAGGCTATGTGTTACAGCACTACTTTTGGTGTCCCCCTCAGMAATTGCTCTTGAGAAAATGTAATGTAATTGTCCCCTCCAAGGTTGATATCAGATTTTCGCCCCTGCGTGAGTCTTTCTAGGACAAGGTGACTTTTAGCAATATATTCACCTGTATTTACTCCCCCCTAAAATAAATTCTAATTAGCTGCTAATGTGGCTATAATAAATAACTACAAGTGCCATGATGATCTGGATGAGACCGCCGAATCAAGGCAATTAACTATCTAATGTTAGCTTAATATAGTACTGAATAAATTAGCTACATTTCTTTAAATTGTGAATTCTATGAATTGTCTTGTGCAAATTTTTTATTGACACAATACCTGTTAGCAAAGGTGTCAGCTAGAGACGGGATCTCTAGTCTTGCATGCCTACTTTGTTGCACATTAGATTTTCGAATCTGAGAGTGAAGAGTGCCAAAAATATTGATTCAAGTCCCCTTTTCAGAGAGAGGTTTACATGGTATCAAAACATCACGCCAGGGTAAGCCAACCCAAAACAGAGCCCTTATTTAAGTATTTCAAAAAATCCTTTATTGGAAAAATGAATGGTGAAAAAGCGATTGGAAGCATTTACCTGTATGAGCGCTAGGTTTTATGTGTATTATGACACCTCCACTGTGGGGCTCTATTCAAAATATTGGGTAGAACAATTTTCCATTATACCTACAAGGTACCAAACTCTACCATGTGAGTTCATATGTATACCTGTGAAGTGTACCTTGGACTTTTTTGTACCCAAGGGAACGTCACTGTACCCTAACCATATGCTTATTTTTTGTGAGTTTGTAAAAACATATTCCAAGCAGTAAGAATGGACCTGGTGGCACTGCAGAYACATCGATGCACTCAACCGAGAGGTTGCAAGTTAAAATCCCCAAAGCATTCATGCATACTCTGTCAAGTGTCCCTGAGCACTGCTAATTTTACATTGATGCTATGTTGGTGATGTTAATTGAACAATTTCCTTGATTCTGGGCAGTTTTAAGCTTTTAGCAAAGTGCAGAAATGTATTATTGCCAATAAGTCTGCAGCATTATATATTTTATGCAGCAGMACTTTTTAGGTTTATTTCACGAGATCAAGTTTCCATGTTGTCGCATGTCTAGTTTCAAATGATCTCACGGGATCTTCATGTGGTTTTTCCAAAAGGCTATTAGATTTGTTAACTGTTAAACTGTACATTAAAGCAAACTGCAACTGTACTGTAAACCGCATAGCTATCCAATTATCTTTGAATAATCCACAGCACTTATTGTTGTATGACAGGCATGCATCTCCCACAACAAGAGAGCAGCAGATACATGCAGCCGAGTTGTGACATCCCCTCTGAACCCTCCAATGCAGTTCTGATTGCCAAATGGCACCTTATTCTCTACATCAGGGCTGTCCAACCCTCTTCCTGGAGATCCACTGTCGTGTGGGTTTTCAGTCCAACCCTAATTTAACACACCCGATTCTACTAATTAGCTGCTCAACAAGACCTAAACTAGCCTAATCAGATACGCTAAATTAGGGTTGGACTGAAAACCTACAAGACAGTAGTTCTCCAGGAAGAGGGTTGGGCAGCCCTGCTCTATATAGTATAGTACTTTTGACCAGAGCCCAAAGGGAGTGCACTATTAAGGGAATAGGGTCCCATTTGGGACTCATCCAGTGTCAACAGCTCCTCATGGTTCTACCCGCTCTCGCTGTACTCCATGTCATTTTAATGGAAAGATTGAGTGGTTCTACAAAAAAAGCACGTCCGCAAAGCCCTCACTGTCGCCATATTAAATCATCAGCAGCACTGTTGGACTGGGGGAAAGAGAAGGGTCTGCATCACAAATGGCACCTTGTTCCCTTTATAGTGCAGTAATTTAGGACACTGGTCAAAAGTAGTGAACTCTATAGGGAATAGTGTGCTATTTGGGATACAGAGAGAAAAGGAGGGTGTTTATGGATGTGTGTCCTTTACCCATTAACATAAGCAGAGCAGAGACCATCAGTCACCTGGATATGCCACCTATCACCACATTCTGCTGAATGTGTCTGTCAAGAGCCTTGAGCTTAAATGGGATCAATACTTGAGATCATTTGGAGTCTCTAGACTCTCCTCCTTGGGCTCTTCAATCTTCGCCCTCATGCAATGGACTCATCTTGACATTGTACTGTGCTAAATTATGTGTGTGGGTTTGTGAATGATGAAGGGGGGAGTGTGTGTGTGTGTTCCCCTCACTGCCATTTGTTAAACTGTGGGCATTGTGGTGTCCTTTATACCTTGAACACTCTGTACTACAGTACTTCTTGGAGGGGGAGGACTATACCTGTGGTATGGTCATTTTTTAAATATGAACTCATCACTGATTGAAATATGTTGTTTGTATAAACCATTACAGCAAAAATACACTAACATTGTGACGAGAGCGTACTGTCATACCTTCGTCAACTTGGTTTTCAGGGTGCTGCACTGTGGATAAAAATAGGCTTTATTTCATAATGGGATGCTATCTGAAATTCCGGCCACACTTCATAATGGGAGGATGTTATTGCAACCTCAGAAACAAATTTGCATGTTTGTTGGAATTAAAATTATTTGAAGTAGTTGTATCAACAATTGTGTCAAAATGTTTTGCTTTTTTTTATACAAGCCTAAAATGAGGTACCAAACCTTTCATTGTGTCATAGGTGATTTTTGCAATTTTCTTACTTACTTTCAGGAATTTTGAGAATACTTACATTACATTTGATATAATGTGCTTATTTTCTTGGATCTACATCTCTACAATGATCTCGCTGTGAGGAAAATAGACTTGAAGCGTAAACTATGCTGCTCCAAGTGAGCCTCGCTTCGCAGAAATGTAGCTTTTGGTGCAGTATAGCATGTCTCAAAAATCACCCAAAAATCACCAGTGGCTCACGTTACAGAGACGTTACGGAGATGTGACAGCGTTTTTTTTGTGCTGCCATTAACTTTTACTTGGTACTCATCCCGGATCCGGGAGCACCCCCATCAGTAAAAAAGCTGACTAGCATAGCCTAGCATAGCGCCACAAGTAAATACTAGCATCTAAATATCATGAAATCACAAGTCCAAGACACCAGATGAAAGATACAGATCTTGTGAATCCAGCCATCATTTCTGATTTTTAAAATGTTTTACAGGGAAGACACAATATGTATTTCTATTAGCTAACCACGATAGCAAAAGACTCAACTTTTTTCTCTCCACCATTTTCTTACTGCATGGGTAGCGTTCACAAATTCGACCAAATAAAGATATAAATAGTCACTAACCAAGAAAAAACTTCATCAGATGACAGTCTGATAACATATTTATTGTATAGCATATGTTTTGTTCGAAAAATGTGCATATTTCAGGTATAAATCACAGTTCTACATTGCAGCTGCAATCTGAAATAGCGTCGATGCAGCCAGAATAATTACAGAGACCAACGTCAAATACCGAAATACGCATCATAAAACATTTCTGAAAAATACACAGCGTACAGCAAATGAAAGACCAACATCTTGTGAATCCAGCCAATATTTCAGATTTTTTAAGGGTTTAACAGCGAAAACACAATACAGCATTATATTAGCTTACCACAATAACCAGAAACACAAGCAATTTACCAGCAGCAAAGGTTAGCGATCGTAACAATCCAGCAAAAGATATATAATTTTTGACTAACCTTGATAAACTTCATCAGATGACAGTCCTGTAACATCATATTACACAATGCATATAGGTTTTGTTCGAAAATGTGCATATTTAGCAGCACAAATCGTGGTTATACAATGTGATCAGTAGCAACATTTCAGGCATTCTGTCCGGCGCCATCTTGGAGAGGCACCTAATCTAATCGATAACTAATCGTAAACTTGACTAAAAAATACAGGTTGGAKAGCAAATGAAAGATGCATTAGTTATTAATGCAACCGCTGTGTTKGATTTTTAAAATTAACGTTACTAGACATACAGTGTGCGTTACAGCCAGACCAGTGCCGAAATTAATGGCGGACAACTAATTTTACATTTTTCCACAGAAATACGGATTAACATCATAAATAGCTCTTACTTTTGGAAGAGCTTCCATCAGAATCTTGGGCAAGTTGTCCTTTGTCCAAAATAATCGTTGCTCGGTTGTAAAACGTCCTCTTCAACTTTGGAAATAGCAGCAAACATTAGCTATGTGGCGCAGACATGCCCAAATCTTCAAAACGCAATACAAAGGAAATTCCGAAAATCGCAATATACTCACATAAACTGATATAACTRGGTTTAAAATAACTTCGTTATGATGTTTCTAACACCTATATCGAATAAAATCAGAGCCGGATATATCTAAGGCCTATAACTTGAGCTTTTGAGAATGCCATCCTGAGGTCCTTCTTTGCGTCATGACGAAGGTTGAAAAGAGTGCACCCCCCATGCCATGGGCTTTTATAAGGTCTCAGATCTGCCTAGAAACTCCATTCCAATTCTCATTGGTTACTGACATCCAGGGGAAGGCGCGTGCAGTTCATGTCGACCCATAGGATACATACAGAGTTTTAAACTGATCCTAGAACAGAGTCTACYTTTTCATATTTTGCAGTACCTGTCAGGAATTTCGCTGCCAAACGAGTTCTGTTTCACTCAGAGAAATAATTCAAACGGTTTTAGAAACTAGAGAGTATTTTCTATCCAATAGTAATAATAATATGCATATTGTACGAGCAAGAATTGCATACGAGGCAGTTTAATTTGGGAACGATAAATGGTAACGTTGAAACAGCACCCCCTATATTGAGAAAAGGTTATTAAGATGCTAATCAACAAAACCAGTTGATTCTGTCATAACAAATCTTTCTGCCTGTGTAGCTTCAGATTTGCTTCATTTATTTTGCTTAAGTGAGCATGTTTGTTTGTATTTATATTGTGTATGATGTTCTGCTTTTACAATGTCTAGCATTAAAAAGACACAGGCAAAGAGGCGATGTCTTGGCTATTCAGAGCTTGGCAGAGACCCTAGCCTCTGAGTTCCAAATGGCACCTTTTTCGAGACATAGTGCACTTCTTTTGACCAGAACCTGCAGACCTTTAAGACAAGGCTCAGACAATCAACTGCACGAGTCCTAKATATCTCAAATTAAGGTCCTGCCATGATGGATGACCCTCTGTCTCCAGGAGATATTGCGCCCCGTTTCCCCCTGAATGATGGGCACTACTCCTCTGCTGCACTTTGCAATTATTTATATAGATTTGTCTCCATTARTTTGTCAGGTTTCTGGYGGTGGTACATCTTCTGCCGTGTGCTGGAACCTCTTTAGAGAGGAGGAAAGAAAAACCTCCCCTAATATTTTCCAAATCATTTTGGAAACCATTCTTAATTCACATGACATCGGTTTAGTTCAAAAATCAACTGTAACGTTACAGCTTTCTGATGCCCTGGGGGTTTAGTTACATAGTATGAAAGAAGAACAGACATAAAGTTGCATGTGTGTCTGTCTGTTTACCATGTAAACTGTAGGTTGTAAGAGTGTGGTGCAGTGTGTTAGCTAGCTGGATGGCAAGCTAGCAGGCCCAGCAGATATGGCCAAGCCTAGTCCTCGAAGGACCCGGCTGGCTGGGAGATGTGCCGACTCTGCAGGACAGAGATTATTGTGTGGCCGTATCAGAGTACACCCACCACAGACGCCTCTCTCCCACACCGTCACCGCATGGTCCTGGCACAGGGGACAGAGGCGAAGGGAGAAGAAAGGCTTTCCCTTTCAGACAGAATGTTATTGACATTGCACCCCTGTTCAAACTGATCTTTTATATTCTGTTCTATGGCATTGTATTCCATTTTATTATGTTCATTCTGTTCCATTCAAAACTGTTTCTGGGTGAAGTCTAGGCAGCAGTTTATAAGTATCAGCTACTGAATGTGTGCATTGAAATGTGGAGACAGTATCCGATCCACTGTCGTTCAGTCAAGTTCATATTGGTCTTCTTCAAACACTTTTGACTGGTGAATTATTTTTTGACTGGCAAATAATTGCATTCGCTAATAGCCTTCAAGTTCTGTTTTTGAATACCACAACAGTATGTCTTAAAAATAGCAGTCACAGCAGAGAAAACCCTAAGGTTTTTGTGCCTTTGAATAAATGTTTTTCCATGCCTGTGAGAAATTCACCACACGATTCAGTCGACAGGATTGACTGAGGTGGTTATGAATTCACTAGAGGCCATGCGTAAGCAAAGCCTTGATGGAGACTGCTGCATTACAGCAATGTGTTATAGTTATACTGCATTTCTGGTGTGTATTTGTTGTTATAGTCCACTTGCACAGGTAAATGGTTTGACTGGCAGGCATGCAGGTAGACAGACACATCAATAGCCAATACCTTCTTTGGTCTGGCATCATCTGGATGGGGCTTGGTTGTTGGGGGGGTAATAAAATGAAGAAAAATAAAACGATGTGATGATGTGTGGGTCTGGTTGGAGTCCATAATCTTAAACATAGCCTTCTTGGCCCCCAWTGGCAACACTGAAAATATTTTCTGTCACACAGGTGAATGACTATTAGCTTACTTACCCTAGAGGTAGAGGGAGATTGTAATGATTTCCAGAGAAGGAAGCTAGCTAGGGGCCCTTTCATTTTGAGAGGCTGAATTACTAGTGGCATATCTTTGCTGGAGGTTGGGCTGTAGATGTGAGACAAAAATAGATAGGAATACCGCATTCCTGGTGAATTCACAAATCTTTCAGGTGACTCGAAGACATTAGCATACCTTTTTAAAGATGATGGCTTTGAGTGTGAGTTCAATATCATTCATACAAATATGAATTATCTTCTGGTGTTTGGATGTAACTGTACACTTCAATCGGTATTGAAACACTTTGTCTGTGGGGAATCCTTGATTCATTCTGAGAGAGAATCATACATGGGCATCTGTAATTACTAAACTTCATAATGTATCTCTCTCTGTTATTCAATAGGCATCATTGTGAATTTACCGCCTTGGTTATGAACATCAAGAGAGAATCATCAAAACCTTTGAATACCCTCTGCAAAAAGGATGTTTTGAAAAATTTATTAGCTTTTATCATGGTTCTGCAGAGAGATTACGCAGTGAAAGGTGATAAATATAAAGGTGCCAAAAGGGATACACTATTACTTCCATCAAATAAATATGAATTKATCTTTGAACGTTTATGGGGGACAAAAAAAAACACTCATCCAAGAAGATAGGCTATCTAATGGATAAAACATTAGTGCTTTAGCACAATTTTGTGTCAGCCATATGTGAGAAGTCTCACAATATTTCTCTGTCTTGTCAGTTTTTATCCTATCCCGGGTTTTACTCCACCGCAATTAAAAAAAAAAATCTTAACGGARGTCACATATAATTTTGAGTTATATTCATCCATGTCAAAACTCATCTTCATTTCATTAGAGATAAATGTTTTCCCTTACATCAGCTTACCCCTGTTAATATTCAGGAAACTGATGCACGTGGGGGGGCGTGTTTTGATTTTTGCCCTAGCACTTTACAGCTGATTCAAAAAATGGACTAATAATCAAGCTTTGATTATTTGAATCAGCTGTGTAGTGGCTAGGGAAAAAAKCAAAATGTGCACCCATTGCGGTCCCCAGACCGAGTTTGGGAAACACTGCCATAAATGCTACACTACCACCTCCCAGTAATGCAGTGGACACCATATCCCTGTGGAATACCTAATGAAAAATTTATATTTCACATTTGGATTTCCAAGTGGAACTTTTCCCAATTTTTTTTTATATATATTTTTTGTAAAAAATATATACAAAAAAACAGTATTTTGGTAATTCTTTTTTGAAACATTTTGTGTTTACTCCTCTCATATCAATAGAGAATTATAACATTTGTATAACCATTCACAACAGCTCACGGCCGCTTAAAGCTGTGGAGCAGAGACTTTGGATATAAATACTTTGTATTTCCGATTTGGCTAGCGTGCGACTTAGCATTTTTTTATTTGGGGTTGGATTCAGATCATCTATCCTTCCTGATTACCTCACTCCATTTCCCCCCCTGTCATGCTTATCATGACACTATGGAAATTACATCATACATTTAAAGTGGAAGATAGAGGCAGAAGCAGCTCTCATGAGCCAGCAAAATATAAACAGGGGCAGTTGTTTGATATCACAAGCCAGGAGATGTTCCGGAACTACATAAGCAGCTAAGAAGGAAATGTGAACACCGCTCATGTACATTTTATTTTACTTAACTAGGCAAATCAGTTAAAAACAAATTCTTATTTACAATGACGGCCTACTCTGGCCAAATCTGGACAACGCTGGGCCAATTGTGCGCCACCCTATGGGACTCCCAATCAAAGCCAGATGTTGAACAGCCTGGATTCGAACCAGGGACTATAGTGAGGCCTCTTGCACTGAGATGTAGTGCCTTAAACTGCTGCCCCACTCGGGAGCCCAAATGATTGTTGTAAATAAAAAGACTGCAACATTTTTATTGTAGACCAATGAGGGTGAAGTTCAATCGACCCAAAGCCATACTCTTTTTGTAGTTCTGGATTGTGCATCAGTTTCCTGAACCAGTGATATCCCAAAGCAAACAAAATATTTGTTCATAAATCACTCTCTTCCTCTGGGAATCTAAGATCTAATCTATCAGCACTATTCATTTTGTCTCCTGAAGTTTGGCTTAATCAATGTTCCACAAATCTGATGCTATGATTTCTCCACWGTTCATAACAATTCAATTATATACTTTCTGTTTATCCACCCTGAAATACTGAGATATATTTGAAAAGACACCAGTGCTGTAGTGCAATTTGTTTAGGTGAGGAGCTCCAAAATAAACTTAATGACCTAATAATTTCCTCACTCAAAGATTATGCTGACAGATGTAGCCAATTGAATAGCCTATCATTATAGAGCATGCATTAAATGCATACTCCATCTGTAACGTCTTCCAACACAGAGTTAGGCATAGGCTAACTAATTTCAAAATAGACCTTCATCACTGTCAATCATGAATTGTTCTTCACGTTTTACTGGCGAATCGTCCAAACTGCATCTCCATGCCAATCATTTAGATTGATCTCAATCCATTTCATGGGAAAATGTATTTAGATCTTCTTGAACTACTATTACCTGAGTGAATTAGTGCAGATGGTGTTAACAAACTATTTGCCTTGTACAGTGGCTTGCGAAAGTATTCACCCCCCTTGGCATTTTTCCTATTTTGTTGCCTTAAAACCTAGAAATAACATGGATTTTGGGGGGGTTTGTATCATTTGATTTACACAACATGCCTGCAACTTTAAATATATAAAATAATTTTTACTGTGAAACTGTAACGTTCTTCGTRGGGCGGAAGAGAGGAGGACCAAGATGCAGCGTGGTGAGTATTCATTTTAATAAGAATACTTAAACAACGAACAAAACAATAAACTGACAAACGAACGAAAACGTAACAGTCCCGTATAGTGAACACAAACACAGGAACACAGGAACAGGAACAATCACACACAACCCACAAAGAAAAACAGGCTACCTAAATATGGCTCCCAATCAGAGACAACGACTAACACCTGCCTCTGATTGAGAACCATATCAGGCCAAACACATAGACACAGACAAACTAGACATACAACATAGAATGCCCACTCATATCACACCCTGACCAAACAAAACATAGAAACATACAACGCAAACTATGGTCAGGGCGTGACAGAAACAAGAAATTAGACAAAAAAAGAAAACTTGAGCATTCATCACTATTTACCCCCCCCCCAAAGTCAATACTTTGTAGAGTCCCGTTTTGCGGCAATTACAGCTGCAAGTCTCTTGGGGTATGTCTCTATCAGCTTGACAATTCTAGCCACTGGGATTTTTGTCCAATCTTCAAAGCAAAACTGCTCCAGCTCCTTCAAGTTGGATGGGTTCTGCTGGTGTTCAGCAATCTTTAAGTCATACCACAGATTCTCAATTGGATTGAGGTCTGGGCTTTGACTAGGCCATTCCAAGACATTTAAATGTTTCCCCTTAAACCACTCGAGTGTTGCTTTACAGTATGCTTAGGGTCATTGTCCTGCTGGAAGGTGTACCACCGTCCCAGTCTCAAATCTCTGGAAGACTGAAACAGGTTTCCCTCAAYAATTTCCCTGTATTTAGCACCATCCATAATTCCTACAATTCTGACCAGTTTCCCAGTCCCTGCCGATGAAAAACATCCCCACAACATGATGCTGCCACCACCATGCTTCACTATGGGGATGGTGTCTCGGGTGATGAGAGGTGTTGGGTTTGCGCCAGAGATTTGCGCCAGAGGGTATTCCTTTAAGGCCAAAAAGCTTTTAAATTTTAGTCACATCTGACCAGAGTACCTTCTTGCATATGTTTGGGGAGTCTCCCACATGCCTTTTGCGAACATCAAACGTGTTTGCTTATTTTTTTCCTTCAGGGTTATCTTTGGTCTCTTTGTTGCCTCTCTGATTAATGCCCTCCTTGCCTGGTCTGTGAGTTTTGGTGGGCGGTCCTCTCTTGGCAGGTTTGTTGTGGTGCCATATWCTTTCCATTTTCTTAATAATGGATTTAATGGTGCATAATGGTGCATAGATTAAACATGCTATCAAAACAATTTACCAAGTAGTGAACATAACTCATTACTCTGCCAAGGCAGCAGCTACTCTTCCTGGGGTCCAGCAACATTTAGGCAGTTCATACAATTTTCACAACATAACTATGTATTCACAGATTTCACAACACACTGTGTGTCCTCAGGCCCCTACTCCACCACTACCACATATCTACAGCACAAAATCCATGTGTACGTGTGTCTATAGTGCACATGTTATCGTGTCTGTGCATGTGTCTGTGCCTATGTTTGTGTTGCTTCACAATTCTTACTACATAGAATTGCCTGATTTATTTTTTAAAACAGTCATTAAATCAAGCTTTTGGTGTGTACTCCTGCATCTCAATAAACTATAACCTAAATGCATTATTACCTCCAACTCGGCCCAATTTACATCTCTAATTGCCCACTCTGACATTTCAAGCTGGAATGGGCCCTGTGTCTCAACCAATAGTCAATGTAGGCTAAATATCCCAAGCAGGGCTGCAGCAAGAGGTGGAGCTTTACGAACATCAATGTCAGTCGTTCTGATTGGCCAAAGTGATCAAGCCTCTGACGGGCCTCCGCAGTGCACACACACAGCCTATAGTTCTTCATCATTCTTGCCACCTCCAGAGAGAAGACAGGGAAGAGACCCCCATTTACCAAACCTCTAAGCTGCTACACATATTTATTTGGTTTGTCATTCTATTGTTTTTCATGGAATTTTAGTTGTAATTAAATATAATTTAGTTTAGTTTATGGAATAATGCTTATTTTATTCTGACAGTATCTTAATATACTGTTTGATTGTCAGCATTGAACGTCCCAGGAAATTGTTAGTTGGTCGTACACCGACCTCTGGAGAAATATATCAATATAAGGTGTCATCAAACCGTGTGTGTGTTGTGTTGGAGATAGAGCAAAGCATTCCAGTTCCCTGTGGTTGAAATTGAGGCCACAAGAACAAGGGCATTGTTTCAGCAATATTCTGTCACTCTTATCTCTTCAAATGACACATAAAATGCCATTGAGAAGATAGGAGGGAATTGTCATCTGCTTCTTATTTGACTATTCAGAAGACCGCTGGTTTAATGTACAATTTCTCACAGTCCACCACTCCGGCCCCTAAATCATTGTGACTGGAAAGGACATTTTTTTAGCTTACAGTGCTTTGACTAAACAGCTTACCATTTCAAGTGGGGTTGGCCCTCGTGCTTTATATAAACCATGAACCCCGGGAGTGATAAAGCATTGCACTTCTTCCATTAAATGGAATAAGAAATCATCTTGACAGACCCTACTTCTTGGCGTGGGTGAGTCTTCTTGGGAGCAAGACTTCCTCAAGGTCGGCTTGGACATACTTTCCTCAACCAGCACAGGCTGCCCATGATGAATTTGGATGGAGCTGAGGGGAGACGGGTGTGTGTGTGTGTGTGTGTGTGTGTGCGTGTGTGCGTGTGTGTGTAGAGCGTGGGAGGTATCACAGGGGCAGATTCACAGGGGTTAATGCATTATGTTTAGTTATAAGTGGAGGCAGCATCTCAGCTGTGTGAAAGATTAAAGAAGCAGCCAGAGCAGAATACCTCTTAATTCTTTATCACACTCGGTTCGGAGAGAAATAAACACTTGTAATCCCATGTAGGGAATCAAATAAGAAACACATTTTATGTTCTCGGAAGATTACCCATGTTGCTACGTGTTAAGGTATATGTATTTTGTTAATGTATGTATAGTAGGGTTAACGGTCTCTCTTCAATAAAGTCAGTCATGTACTCACATCAGTATCCCTGGTTTCTTATATCGGCATTGCTGCATGGACGCATCCTGCATTAGTCAGACCGAAGTGGACATTGTGACTAGACCAGTCCCACATGTTGTTTCTTCTCTCTCTTTATCAGACCCGAACTTAAGGGTGGAGGCGACATAATTGACACTTCGCTACGCCTAACCCCCCTTGGTTACTGTTGCAACCTCGGACAACATTTTCCCAGGAAGCCCAATTCCCCTTACTAGCCCTTGCTAATCAGGAAACTCTCAGGTATGTTGTGGTGGACTGTCACTACAATATGCTTCACAAGAACCTGGTAAAATTATGTTTATGAATGGCTTTGAATTCACTGTCAACATGCAGTCACCACACTCATTTTTCGAGTTAATTAGTGCCCTCAAATTGTTTACTGATGTTGACATCAGATGGGAGTTGTATACATTTTTTTAAATATTTTTTTTATTTCAACTTTATTTAACCAGGTAGGCTAGTTGAGAACAAGTTCTCATTTACAACTGCGACCTGGCCAAGAATAAAGCAAAGCAGTTCGACACATACAACAACACAGAGTTACACATGGAATAAACAAACATTCAGTCAATAATACAGTGGAATAAAGTCTATATACAGTGTGTGAAAATGAGGTAAGATAAGGCAATAAATAACAATATACCAATTCAACACTGGAGTGATTGATGTGCAGAAGATGAATGTGCAAGTAGAGATACTGGGATGCAAAGGAGCAAGATAAATAAATAAATACAGTATGGGGATGAGGTAGTTGGACGGGGTATTTACAGATGGGCTATGTACAGGTGCAGTGATCTGTGAGCTGCTCTGACAGCTGGTGATTAAAGCTAGTGAGGGAAATATGAGTCTCCAGATTCAGTGATTTTTGCAGTTCGGTCCAGTCATTGGCAGCAGAGAACTGGAAGGAAAGGCGGCCAAAAGAGGAATTGGCTTTGGGGGTGACTAGTGAGATATACCTGCTGGAGCGCAAGGCTATGGGTGGGTGCTGCAATGGTGACCAGTGAGCTGAGATAAGGCGGGGCTTTACCTAGCAGAGACTTGTAGATGACCTGGAGCCAGTGGATTTGGCGACGAGTATGAAGCAAGGGCCAGCCAATGAGAGCGTATAGGTCGCAATGGTGGGTAGTATATTGGGCTTTGGTGACAAAACAGATGGCACTGTGATAGACTGGATCCAATTTGTTGAGTAGGGTGTTGGAGGCTATTTTGTAAATGACATCGCTGAAGTCGAGGATTGGTAGGATGGTCAGTTTTACGAGGGTATGTTTGGCAGCATGAGTGAAGGATGCTTTGTTGCGAAATAGGAAGCCGATTCTAGATTTAATTTTGGATTGCAGATGCTTAATGTGAGTCTGGAAGGAGAGTTTACAGTCTAACCAGACACCTAGGTATGTGTAGTTGTCTACATATTCTAAGTCAGAACCGTGCAGAGTAGTGATGCTAGTCGGGCGAGCAGGTGTGAGCAGCGATCGGTTGAAGAGCATGCATTTAGTTTTACTTGCATTTAAGAGCAGTTGGAGGCAACAGAAGGAGAGTTGTATGGCATTGAAGCTCGTCTGGAGGTTGGTTAACACAGTGTCCAAAGAAGGGCCAGAAGTATACAGAATGGTGACGTCTGCGTAGAGGTTGATCAGAGAATCACCAGCAGCAAGAGCAACATCATTGATGTCATTTTTCCAACAAGTCAGTTCATCCTAATTTCTGCCCTACTAGAGCTTCTCGGTCAACTGTWAGTGCTGTTATTGTCAAGTGGAAACATCTAAGGGTCAAAAATGTCTCAGCCGCAAAGTGGTAGGCCACACAAGCTCACAGAACGGGACTGCCGAGTGCTAAAGCGTGTAGAGCACAATAATAGTCTGTCATCGGTTGCAACACTCACTATCGAGTTCCAAACTGCCTCAGGAAGCAACGTCAGCACAATAACGATTTGTTGGGAGCTTCATGACCAAGCAGCCACACACAAGCCAAAGTTCACAATGCGCAATGACAAGAGTTGCTGGAGTGGTGTAAAGATTGCCGCCATTGGACTTTGGAGCAGTGGAAACGCGTTCTCTGGAGTGATGAATCACGCTTCACCATCTGGCAGTCTGATGGACGAATCTGGGTTTGGCGGATGCCAGGAGAACGCTAACTGCCCCAATGCATAGTGCCAACTGTTAAGTTCCACAAGATGTTGGAACATTGCTGCGGGGACTTGCTTCAATTCAGCCACAAGAGCATTAGTGAGGTTGGGCACTGATGTTGGGCAATTAGGCCTGGCTCGCAGTCAGCGTTCCAATTCATCCCAAAGGTGTCCAAAGGGGTTGAGGTCTGGGATCAGTGCAAGCCAGTCAAGTTCTTCCACACCGATCTCGACAAACCATTTCTGCATGGACCTCGCTTTGTGATATTTTCATGCTGAAACAGGAAAGGACCTTCCCCAAACTGTTGCCACAAAGTTAGAAACACAGGAATAATGGTCTGGGGCTGTTTTTCATGGTTCGGGCTAGGCACCTTAGTTRCAGTGAAGTGAAATCTTAACTCTACAGCATAAAATGACATTRTAGACGATTCTGTGTTTCTAACTTTGTGGCAACAGAGTATCCTCTGCAGCAGAGGTAACTCTGGGTCTTCCATTCCTATGGCGGTCCTCATGAGAGCCAGTTTCATCATAGCACTTGATGGATTTTGCGACTGCACTTTCAAAGTTCTTGAAATGTTCTGTATTGACTGACCTTCATGTCTTAAAGTAAAGATGAACTGTTGTTTCTCTTTGCTTATTTGAGCTATACTTGCCATAATATGGACTTGTTCTTTTACCAAATCGGGTTACGGTGTCTTCTGTTTATCCCCCCCCCCCACCCACACACACACACCTTGTAACAACACAACTGACTGGCTCAAACGCATAAAGAATGAAATAAATTCCACAAATTACCTTTTAAGAAGGCACACCTGTTAATTGAAATGCATTCCAGGTGACTACCTCATGAAGCTGGTTGAGAGAATGACAATAAGTGTGCAAAGGGTGGCTATTTGAACAATCTCAAATCTCAAATATATTTTTATTTTTTTAACACCTTTTTGGTTACTATGTGATTCCATATGTGTTATTTCATAGTTTGGATGTCTTCACWATTTTTCTAAAATGTAGAAAATAGTAAAACTAAAGAAAAACCWTTGAATGAGTATGTGTCCTAAAACTTTTGACCGGTAGTGTAAGTATACAGACAGTTTACTAAGTACTTTGTTGAAGCACCTTTGGCAGCAATTAAAGACTTAACTCTTCTTGGTTATGACGCTGCAAGCTTGGCACAATTGTATTTTGGGAGTTCCTCCCATTCTTCGCTGCAGATCCTCAAGCTCTTTCAGGGTGGATGCACAGCTAATTTCAGGTCCCTCCAGAGATGTTTGTTTGTGTTCAAGTCCGGGCTCTGGCTGGGCCTCTCTAGGACATTCAGAGAATTGTCCCGAAGCCACGCCTGCTTTGTCTTGGCTGTGTGCTTAAGGTCGTTGTCCTGTAGGAAGGTGAACCTTCGCCCCAGTATGAAGTCCTGAGCACTCTGTAGCAGGTTTTCATCAAGGATCTCTCTGTGCTTTGCTAAGGTCATTTTTTCCTCGATCCTGGCGAGTCTCTCAGTCCCTGCGACTGAAAACCTCCCCACAGCATGATGCTGCCACCACCATAATTCACCATAGGGATGGTGCCAGGTTTCCTCCAGATGTGACGTTGGCATTCAGGCCAAAGAGATCAATCTTGGTTTCATCAGACCAGCTAGTCTTGTTTCTTATGGTCTTTAGGTGCCTTTTAGCAAACTCCAAGTGGGCTGTCTTGTGCCTTTTACTGAGGAGTGGTTTCCGTGTGGCCACTCTACCATAAAGGCCTGATTGGTGGAGTGCTGCAGAGATGGTTGTCCTTCTAGAAGATTATCCCATCTCCACAGAGGAACTCTGGAGCTTTGTCAGAGTGACCATCGGGTTCTTGGTCACCTCCCTGACAAAGGCCCTTCTCCCCCAATTGCTCAGTTTGGCGGCCAGCTCTATAAAGAGTCTTGATGGTTCCAAAACCTCTTCAATTTAAGAAGGATGGAGGCCACGACTTGCTTTTCGCTCTGACATGCACTGTCAACCGTGGGACCTTATATAGACAGGTGTGTGCCTTTCCAAATCATGTCCAATCATTTGAATTTACCACTCCAATCAAGTTGTAGAAAGAGCTCAAGGGTGATCAATGGAAACAGGATGCACCTTAGCTCAATTTTGAGTCTCAGAGCAAAGGATCTGAATACTTATGTAAATAAGCTATCTGTTTTTAATACATTTGCAAATAATTCTTAACAACTTTTTTTGCTTTTTCATTATTGGGCTGTGTGTAGATTGATGAGGAAAACATTTAATTTAATCCATTTTAGATTAAGGCTGTAACCTAACAAAATGTGGAAAAAGGGAAGGGGTCTGAATACTTTCCAAATGGGAGCTTGTCTGAGTAGTGGTGGAGAGTAGACTCCAAAACAATCGATTCCTCAGCTCCTTGCCCATTGAATCCTGGAGTCGACTCTCCTTTCTGAGTGTCAAGCTTGGATTCTATTAGGAATCGACTCCTTAACTCCGAAGTCAGAACCGTGCATTGGAAATCAAAAGCAGTATCTCACAATGCTCTAGCTCAGAATTTCTTGGCTTGCTATTTCTCGCAAGTTCAATAAAGTAGGGGCTATCCATCGCCCAAGCACTTTCAACATTTAGATAATTAAGCATTTGACCTTTCCATTGTGTTAATGGAGGATTGGTTGATGTCCAGTTTTTAAGCATAGATTTCAAGATGATTGACGAMAAAAATATCATCCAACCTATCAGGTATCTTACTGCACCCTCATATACCATGTTTTGAAGTATGCAGCCAGATGGATTAAAAGTACATTTACATTGTAATATTTTTACTGACAACTTTCTAACTCTGCCCATAACTTTTGGACTTCATAGCCTTCCCAGAAGGCATAGATTATTGAGTCATTGTTCGTTTTACACTTAAGACGTGACTCTGCCGTTGTGCTGTAGAATTTGTGAATTGTGTCACTTGTATAATAAACTCTGTGCATTCGTTTATACTGGATTAATCAATTTTTTTAGTTAAGTGTAATTTCATTAGTTATGTTCCAACATTCCTTCCATCTTGTGCCATTTCCATGCAATACATTTGATTTTGTTGGTCTTTACTTGTATAAAATCAAAGTTAACCATGTTTGTTCTGTCTAWCATTGAATAATCAGATAACACATTTTAGCAGACATGCCATATGAGGGCAGTGGGCTATTAGAACCAGGGATTGTAGTGATGATGCCTCTTGCACTGAGATGCAGTGCCTTAGACCACTGRGCCACTTGGGAGCCATGACCAATATCACCAATATATATTGTCCTGCTAACAGCCCATCCTAGAAATGTTGTTTGCAGAATTCACAGCCAGAAATCACAGCCTCCAAAATGCCTCCAGCTGACCATCACTACTGTATATAAAAACACAGAATATCTAAGGGGCTTTCATATAATTATAAAGCAGGGTTAATAATAAGATGAATACAAAAATTATTAAAATATTTTAATCAACTAGTATATTTGAGTTTAACTACAATATGTGTTGTATTATTTGTTCTGTCTTTTCTGGTGGATTAAACTGAAATTGCAACCAACGTTCTATGGCTTGTTAAAAAAGTTACGATATTTTGMAGATGATTTRGTTTTCAAATAACCGAAAGTGATCGATTGGGTAGCACCGTAGAAATAAGCTGGCTTGATGAAAACAATGTCCATTTCGTCATTTTTTTAGATAAACAGTTCATTTTTGAACGGTAACTGTGTTAAGGGTGGAGTTTGGAGCGGGGTGAGGAGTGCTGGAAAGGTGGGACTTTCTCGCTTACAATAGGCCATATGTACTCAGCAGATTGCCGATTGTCCTCACTTTGATTATGCTGTAACAACGTACTGTAGCACAATGACCAGGATCTCTAGGGCTTTCAGGAGGAACGGAAAATCTACTGGAGACATTACAAAAATACTAGTAGACTTGAGGATTTTGGTCATGGACAGTGCTATTCGCAAACACTGGCATCAGACATCAGATGCCTGTGTTATGCTGAACGCGAAAGCCCGAGAAAATGAACAGGTACAGTAGGCTACAATACTGTAAAGTAGGCCAAATAATGCTAAAATTAAAGCTTAAATAAATCGACTGCTTTTCTTTACTGTATGCTGCACATTTTTATATTGTATTCCATTTCCAGCAAGACTATTCAAGCGATCGACTCACTAATGGATGAAGATGCTGAGCGCTCGGCAAAGGCCATCTGTAATCTGCAGGAATCACGGCACAACATCTACATCGCTCTAATCACAGTCAGAAGACAGTTGAAGAAACTTGCTGGATTTATGGAAAGGCTCTGTAAGACATTTTATATAAATGTGTATACAGTTGTAGTCGGAAGTTTACGTACACTTAGGTTGGATTCATTAAAACTAGTTTTTCAACCAATCCACAAATTTCTTGTAAACAAACTATAGTTTTGGCAAGTTGGTTAGGACGTCTACTTTGTGCATGACACAAGTAATTTTTCCAACAATTGTTTACAGACAGATTATTTCACTTATAATGCATTGTATCACAATTCCAGTGGGTCAGAAGAGTACATACAATAAGTTGACTGTGCCTTTAAAATTGGAAAATTCCAGAAAATGACGTCATGGCTTTAGAAGCTTCTGATAGGCTAATTGACATCATTTGAGTCAATTGGAGGTGTACCTGTGGATGTATTTCATGGCCTAGCTTCAAACGCAGTGCCTCTTTGCTTGACGTCATGGGAAAATCAAAAGAAATCAGCCAAGACCTCAGAAAAAAAATGGTAGATCTCCACAAGTCTGGTTCATCCTTGAGAGCAATTTCAAAATGCCTCAAGTTACCACGTTCATCTATACAAACAATAGCACGCAAGTATAAACACCATGGGAACACGCAGCCGTCATACCACTCAGGAAGGAGATGCGTTCTGTCTCCTAGAGATGAACGTACTTTGGTGCGAAAAGTACAAATCAATCCCAGCACAACAGCAAAGGACCTTGTGAAGGTGCTGGAGGAAACAGGTACAAAAGTATCTATATCCATATTAAAACYAGTCCTATATCGACATAACCTGAAAGGTTGCTCTGCAACGAAGAAGCCACTGCTCCAAAAAGCTCCATAAAAAAGCCAGACTGCGGTTTGCAACTGCACATGGGGACAAAGATCATACTTTTTGGAGAAATGTCCTCTGGTCTGATGAAACAAAAATAAAACTTTTTGGCCATAATGACCATCATTATGTTTGGAGGAAAAAGGGGGAGGCTTGCAAGCCGAAGAACAACATCCCAACCGTGAAGCACGGGGGTGTTACGTCCGTCGTTCGAATGAGACCAAGGTGCAGCGTGGTAGGCGTACATTTTCTTTCATTTTAAATGTTCCACCAAAAACAACTCAACGAATGTAAASCTAGGAGTGCAAGACATGCAACACACAAAGATAAGATCCCACAACAGAAGGTGGGAAAAAGGGCTGCCTAAGTATGATCCCCAATCAGAGACATTGGGAACCATACTCGGCCAACAAAGAAATATAAACATAGATGTCACACCCTGACCTACCAAATAGAGAATATAAAGGATCTCTAAGGTCAGGGCGTGACAGTACCTCCCCCCCCCCCAAGGTGCGGACTCCCAGCCGCAAACCTGAACCTATAGGGGAGGGTCCGGGTGGGCATCTACCCTCGGTGGCGGCGCCGGTTCAGGACGTAGCCCCTGCTCCCTACGCTGATCCCTCCGCTTCTGTGGAACCGGACCGTGGATCGTCGCCGGAGACTCTGAACTGGGAACCACCGCTGGAGGCTCTGGACTGCAGCTCGTCGCTGAAGACTCTGGACTGCGGACCGTCGCTGGAGGCTCTGGACTGCGGACCMTCGCTGGAGGCTCTGGACTGCGGACCTTCGCTGGAGGCTCTGGACTGCGGACCMTCGCTGGAGGCTCTGGACCTGTCTCTTATACACATCTAGATGTGTATAAGAGACAGCCCTACGCTGATCCCTCCGCTTCTGTGGAACCGGACCGTGGATCGTCGCCGGAGACTCTGAACTGGGGACCATCGCTGGAGGCTCTGGACTGCGGCCCGTCGCTGGAGGCTCTGGACTGCGGACCGTCGCTGGAGGCTCTGGACTGCGGACCTTCGCTGGAGGCTCTGGACTGCGGACCTTCGCTGGAGGCTCTGGACTGCGGACCGTCGCTGGAGACTCTGGACTGCGGACCGTCGCTGGAGGATCCGGATTGCGGACCGTCGCTGGAGACTCCGGCCCACAGACTGCGTACCGTCGCTGGAGGCTCCGGACTGGGGACCGTCGCTGGAGGCTCCGGACTGGGGACCGTCGCTGCAGGCTCCTTGCCATGGATCGTCACTACAGGCTCCGGGCCCTGGATCATCACTGGAGGCTTCGTGCCATGGATTACCACTACAGGCTCCGGGCCATGGATCATCACTGGAGGCTTCGTGCCATGGATCATCAGTGGAGGCTCTGGGCCATGGATCATCACTGGAGGCTCCGTGCCATGGATTATCACTAGAGGCTCCGGGCCATGGATTATCACTGGAGGC
This sequence comes from Salvelinus sp. IW2-2015, assembly GCF_002910315.2. Taxonomy (NCBI): domain Eukaryota; kingdom Metazoa; phylum Chordata; class Actinopteri; order Salmoniformes; family Salmonidae; genus Salvelinus; species Salvelinus sp. IW2-2015. The sequence goes on from NC_036867.1 coordinate 22,305,527, forward strand.
TTCGTGCCATGGATCATCACTGGAGGCTTCGTGCCATGGATCATCACTGGAGGCTTCGTACGTGGAGCCGGAACGGGTCTCACCGGACTGAGGAGACGTACTGGAAGCCTGGTGCGGGGCTGCAAAATTGGCAGTGTATCAACTACTTGTTCTCCCCACTGTATAATATATATATATATATATATATATATATATATATATATATATTTGTGTGTTCTCTTGTTTTGTACTGTTCTGTAGCTTCGACCCAATGATTTGTCCGACAAACAAAGAACTTTGCGTCCTGCTGGCTCAGGCATGGATCAAAGCTGGCGAGACATTCAATGACGCCATCTTCACAGACGAATCAACGTTGACCTTTGATCAATTTGCTCAAAGTTGCTATAGGAAAAAAAGGAAGAAGATCAAGCAAGCTAAGTCCCAAGCATCCCCTCAAACTCTATGTGTGGGGGGCAAAATCTTGTCCAGGGACAAGGGCCACATTTACATTTTTGATAGTAAGTTTAGCTGTTTACAAAAGCAAAAGGTACATCAAATATTGTAGCCTACACCCCACAGACTGCTATGTGTTCCACAATAATTGACTGCTGCCCCCTTTTAACGGTATCATGGCTCAAGATTTCTTTGAGGAAGAAATCATCAAGAGATATGCTGGACACTATGTCAGAGAGGTGTTTCTAGGACCACCACGTTTATTTTCAGGTAGGATTATAGCAGTATTTTGTTATGTTTAGGCCTATTTACATGTATATTTCTGGTATTGTACCAAATGTTGGCTGTTAGGCAAAATGTTTCTTCTCCAAATGCAGACAATGACCCAAAATACACTGCCGCCTGGATTTGCATTGCAATTGAGGGCATAAACTGGTTCAAGACGCCAGCAGAGTAAATATACCTTTATGTAGTAAAATACATCTAAATAAGTAAAAGACCTACAACACCTACGGTAGGCCTACAGTATATCTAAAAAATATTGTTTTTATCTCTACATGTATAGGTTTCCTGATTTAAACCTGATCAAACTTGTTTGGCATCAACTGAAATCATACATCCGTAACTCTGACAAGCCTACAAACAAAATTGAACTGGTGAAAGCCATCAAGACGTTTTGGCTGGGGAAAATGACGATACAACAATGTAACAAATACATTGATCATCTTAGCAAGGTTTTACCCATGGTCTTGCAGCTGTGGGGAAGTGCAAATAAAATGTAGTTCAAATAAACATCTGCATTTTGAATTACCTTTTTCTCATTATTTTATGAATGAAAGCATAAAGATGTTGATGAAGAACTGTTAGGGCCAAATTTGGGGATTTTCCCACCTACAGCAGCTGGGCTGTGTCAATTCATAAACCATGTGCCATGGAAACTCTTCCCAACTATTTTGCAATCTATATTTTGTGGTTGCATGAGGTCTTAAGTTAGAAATGTAACACTTTAGAGTGCTTAAGCATAAAATACATAGCAAATTAGGGGATTTTCACACCTACAGTAGCCGGGCTGTGAAGAGTCTATTGTCCTGCTAATATCAAACATTCTTTGCATGATGGGCTACACCTGCTAAAGTTTTGTTATTTTCAAAATTCCTCCGGTTGTCCATCACTACTGTAAATAAAACACAGCATCGTGTTTACATCTTGTTTACATTCTTTATTGTAACCACAARGTCACAAATCATTTGTATCTACCTTTCCAATTATTTTTAGAGTTTGGGATTTACAAATGTGTGCTGTGAGAATATCTAATAATAATAATAATAACTTCATAAATAAGGATGCATTATGAAAGGAAAACAACATGCGCAAGAGACGGTGGTAATATTTTTCTTTTTGGAGACTATAATACTGTACATGGCAGCCAGGTCCAGGTCATTTTCGTTTCTCTTAGATTAAAAACCTTAGTGTAACAACAGTTTTAGTAAGTCATATGCTAAAGTCCAGTTACAGCTTGTTCTGATCAAGTATAAACAAAAAAATAKGTGTATTTTTTGGGGGTGTGCATGCAGGACAGAGGAATAGCAATTCTTACACTATTGTTCAGGCGGAACGGAAAATTGCGTGTCAATTCATAAACCATGTGCCATCGAAATGTCTTCCCAACTATTTTGCAATCTATACGGCTGTCCACCTTGGGATCCAAAAGCATAATCAGTGCTCTAACTCCCCCTTGCGGTGGTCTGGAGCAATGAAGCAGTGATGCAGGGTACCGTACTAAACAAACAAATTACCTCTAAATCCCGCAACATAATCTCAAAACTTATGTAGTTCAGTAGTTCCACAGTTTGAAGAGTACCATGCATGGGTATTTAGGATTCTTCTGTTTCACGCTGATTCTATGCCATTGTTTCAGATCTTGTGGTGATATAMCCACGTCAAGTTCCATTGATATCAGTTTGGCCACTTACTGTAGCTGGAAAGGGCCCCTTCCTCGTCATCCGGTAATGTCAAAATTCTCATGATGTTTTGTCTCATTCTGTTTTKATGCTGGTCCAATTAATCTTCTAAAGTTTGCAACTTTGTTTCCAAAAGGCTKATTTTGTTATCTTGTTCGTTCATATGCATGTCTTTACTTTCTATTCGAGCGAATCTACTTCTGTAATAACAGATTGTAGCAGTTTGTTTGGTGTGCATTGAGAGCATTTTAGCTATGTTTTCCTGCATAGCATTTTACTGTTCATTACTCTTGTTTGCGTCTCCGAGTTACTCCTTGTCTTTTCCTCTGGGGTAAGACATGGGCTTGTTGGATTTATGTTGCCGCACCACTTTACAAACTGATTGGTTCGCTGTTGTACATAACTGATCGCTCACACTCRCCCAGTTGCTTGGGGATATGTTGATTTATCGATTTTCGAGGCTTGATTTATACTTTTTTTGTCTGGTTTCTACATATAACCACAGTTTGTTCACTCCTCATGCACCTTTAGGTATGTGCATGCGGTTTCTACTGTAATTTCCAAATACTTATGAAGTTAGTGGTGCCTATAATTTAATCTTGCACAATTATGCAGAGGGCCAACACATACTATTTTCAGCTTAGTTTTTCTGATGTGTTTTGAGAAAATAAATGCTCTTTTAGGCGTTATGATTTTGCTGTAGTTGGTGTTCATGGTGCCCTGCTGATAATTACTGTCAATAATAGAAAGAGAAATGCAAAACAGAGAATGTCTTTTTCCAGTTAGGCATGGCTGATTTGTAAAGAGTTAATGCTGATCAAAACATATATATAATCTGCTAACATTAATAACACTTGTGAGAATGTTTTGCATGGGTATCACAGGGGGACGCTTAAAGTACTGGAAAGAGAATGATAATGGAGTGAGAATACACAAGAATGTCACAAACAGCAGAAGAACATTTTAAGTTTTTCACCCTCTGAGAAAATACATGGATGCATGAAATACATCATTAATAATTGCACTGGGGAAATCATGGTTAAGCCTAGAAGCTGGAGGGTTGAAGGGAGGGAAGTGACAAGTTTCTTAGCTAGTATCTTCAGATTAGTGAAGCAGTCTCTCTCCGACACTTCTCATCTCCTCGGAATCTTTAGATTAATTTCATTYCATGGTATAGTAGTAGCTACTAACCTAATGAGTAAGTCAAGCATGTCACTGTTTTATTTGATTGATTATGTCTCACTGTCTGTGTTTTCCCTTTTTTATGTATTCCTTTTTTCCTATTCAGTATCTTATTGATAAATTTCACACTGAAATAATGGGATTTTCAAAGTGGACTATTTATCACAGTAGTTTGCTCATATTCAATAAGAGTTTAGTTTTTTTAACCATTCCATTAAAGAGTTATGGTCAATAACCTGCCTTATATTGTGTATAATTACCCAGGAATAGTTGCCAATTTAGATGAAATTTTACTTTTTAACAGTTCACCCCGACCTGCACCTGTGAAAATACCTTTGAACGGCTCCTATAAATAATTTCCAAGATGAGTCAGTCAGAGCTAAACRTGGAACTGAATAATGTAATACAAAAATCTGCAGTAGAAGAAAAACATTGTAAATAAAGTTGTTCATAAGCCTTTTATAGCTATTGTCATCATTAGACTCTGCTTTTAAATATTTCAATAGAGCTTGTGAAGAGTGAAGTTCAGAGGGAAAGGAGAAAAAATGTAAAATGTTCCTCTCTTAGGGCTTTAAGGCCAATATACTGTAGGTGCCAGACAAGCCACAAAACAGCCGTTCCCATTTGTGTGCTCCATACAACCCAGAATATAGTATGTGAATAACAGTGTATGTTATCCTTTCCATTACATTTKCAATAATTTGATCAGTAAAACACACATCATCATTGTAACCGTGATTCCAGACTGAGACACAGGTTGCGTCCCAAATGGCACTCTACACAGTAAAGTCGCAAGAGTTCATTCAACTCCTATGGAGTCAAATGTAACACTATGTTGGGGTTTATATGGRCACACCCCCATTTTGTGTTAAAATTAATCTGATCATGGTATTGATATTTTTGGAGTTAAAATTACACTAAATGGAGTCAATATCCAACTTTCAGAGAGTTGAGTAAATTTAGCTCTGATTGCCATTTTACAATTTTCAGTGTTCGTTTTAATCCACTCCCTTGCCATTTTACACTTTCCTGTGTTGTTTTGAATTAACAATCAACTACAGCAGTGTACATTCATCTTCTTTGAGTTATAACGGTGTAAAGCCTTATTTGAATAACTCTTAATGTGTCACATTGTGGTGCAATGTAATATACAATCTCTGTTGGAAGATATCCACTTTTACTGTCACGCCTACTCCCGCTTCCCCTCCCTTGTGCTCGAAGGCGCCATGCTCCCCAGCATTACGCACTCCTGCCACCATCATTACGCACACCTGCCATCCCCCTGTCACACGCTTAAGCGATTATTGGACTCACCTGGACTCAATCACCTCTGTCATTACCTCCCTTATATCTGTCTGGTTCCCCACTCTGTTCCCTGCTTCAGCATTGATTGTCTTATGTCCTTGTGTACCCGTGTGCTAACCCTGTTCCTGTTTCATGTCCGTTCCTGATTACATGTTTGACTGCCCGTACCTGCCTCTCATCTCTGGCGTGGGTCTTTACATTTAGAATGCCTGTCAGAGCAGGGATCCTAGACTTCCTGACGGACCGCTACCAGGTGGTGAGGGTAGGCAACAACACATCTCCCACGCTGACCCTCAACACGGTGGCCCCTCAGGGGTGCGTGCTTAGTCTCCTCCTGTACTCCCTGTTCATCCAATGACTGCATGGCCGTGCACGACTCCAACACCATCATTAAGTTTGCCGATGACACGGCGGTGGTAGGCCTGATCACCGACTAAGATGAGACAACCTATATGGAGGAGGTCAGAGATCTGGCAGTGTGGTGCAAGAACAACAACCTCTACCTCATTGTCAGCAAGACAAAGGAGCTCATCGTGGACTACAAGAAATGGAGGGATGAGCACGCCTTCAAACACAACAAGGCTGTAGTGGAGTGGGTGAAGCGCTTCAAGTTCCTCGGTGTCGAGGATCTATCATGGTCCACACATACCAACAGTCATGAAGAGGGCACAACAACGCCTCTTCCCCCTCAGGACGCTGGACACATTTGGCATGGGCCCTCAGATCCTCTAAAAGTTCTACAGCTGCACCATTGAGAGCATCTTGACTGACTGCATCACAGGTTGGTATGGCAACTGCTTGGCATCCGACTGCAATGCGCTACAGAGGGTAGTGCGTACAGCCCAATACCTCACTATGGCCGAGCTGCCTACCATCCATCCTCTTTACTCTGCTTTGTCAGAGAAAGGCCCTACACATTTTCAGACTCCAGCCACCCAAGTCATAGACCAGTGTTTCTTAATTCTGATCCTGGAGACCCAAAGGGGTGCACATTTGTGTTTTTGCACATTTGTGTTTTTGCGGCTCGTGGTGATTTTCCTATTTCCCATTTTTAATATAATACAATTTCAATTAAATGTGTTTAATGAAGGCCTGAATCACTTCATTGAATATGTCTATATCTTCTCTGGACGTCAGATAGATGGCAGTATAGCGCAGCTGTTGAACAAACAGGCCGAAATAGAATGTACCTGCTCAGCTACAGCGATCAACACATATCAGTTTGGTACTAGCTAATTTTGCAGTCTGGTAGACATGGATCAATTTATTGTAAAAAGTAAACGGAAATCTCCTGACAAGGAAAATGAGGGGGAAGAGCTAGAGAACAACGTGACAGCTATGAACGAGCAACCACCGGAGAACCAGGAAAATCAGGAAGATGGCCATGGGAAAAGACAGCTAGCTAATGTGGCTCCAGTGGCTAAGCGAAAGATATGGTCGGTTCAAGAAGAACACAGTAAGTTCCAAGAGAAATGGACAAACAAGTATTTTTTGTACTGCATAGTGGGACTTATTTGCCAGAAGGCGGTCTTTGGTTTTAAATGAGCCAATTTAGAGCGACATTTCCAGTCACACCATGCCACTTTGACAAAACATATCCACCACAAAGCAAGGAAGCTATTTTAAAGCAAATTAAGGGACTGCAAAACTCTCAGACTCGACCATAAAAGACCCATAGAAAACATTGGCGAGCACCTGAATACTGACATATCCGTTGCGCCATGTTTTAGTATTGCAATTGACGAAAGCACTGATGTAAGTGACATTGCCCGATTATGTGTTTTGGGTCCGCTTCCCTCAAAACAAGTCGTTCAGAGAGGAACGTTTACTGCCCCTTCAGGGACAAACACGAGGAGAGGATATTCTGAAAGCCCTTGTTACATGTTTTTATATTGACTGGTCAAATCTGGCATCTGTGTGCACTGACGGCAACAATGAACATTGTAAAACAAAAATAGAGAAACAGACTGATCAATGCACACCTGGATTGCCTCAGGATAGCAACAACAGACTATAAATGTAGAATAAATTCAGTTATAGAGCAGAAGGGATATTTTCACTCATCCAACTACTGAGGTAACCCTTAATATGGGTCTTATACATGTGAGGTAGCCTATTTGATGTGCTATACATCAAATCAATTGCATGTGCCCTATAGCTCTCAATTGATAAAAGAATGATATCTGTGCAGCCCTCTGAATGATTGTCTCAACCCAAAGTGGCCCCTTTGCAAAAAATTGTGAGTAACACTACCCTAGTACTACACAGCCAATTCAAATGATCAACTCATCATGAAACTTTAATGATTTAAATTAGGTTTGTATTGCAAAGGCAGCAAATTCAGTGCTCCACTTTGGGTCCCCAGGACCAGGATTAAGAAACACTGTCATAGACTGTTCTCTCTGCTACCGCACGGCAAGTCTGGAACCAACAGGACCCTGAACACGTTCTACCCCCAAGCCATGAGACTGTTAATAGTTATTTAAGTAATTAACCAAATAGGTATCCGGACTATCTACATTGACCCTTTTTACAGTAACTGTTCTGTCTCATCACTTAAGCTGCTGCTCCTGTTTATTATTTGTCACTTTCTTCCTAGTTATATGTACATATCTAGCTCAATTACCTAGTACAACTGCACATCGCCTCGGTACTGGTACCCCAGGTATATAGCCAAGGTATTGTTACTCACTGTGTATTTATTATTACTTTTATTATTACGTATTTTACTTTTCTATTATTTCTTTCTTTCTGCGTTGTTAGGAAGGGCCCATAGGTAAGCATTTCACTGTTAGTGTACACCAGTGGAGGCTCCTCAGAGGAGGAAGGTGAGGACCATCCTCCTCAGTGAATTTCAAAAATAAAAATTGTAAAACATTAAAAAGTTATCCTAGATAAAATTATACAAAATATATTCAGTTCACCAAATAATTGATTTAAAATACAATATTTTGCAGTGAAGGTCTATAAGATCCTCTTCAGCACTCTTGTGTAGGTGGAGGACAGCTAGCTTCCGTCTTCCTCTTACCCCCTTCCATAGACTTACACTGTAATTATGACAACTTCCGTAGGACGTTCTACAACCGATCAGAGCTGTTGCAGCATAAACTAACATGTTGTCCACCCAATCAAGGGATCAGAGATTGACTCTAGTACTGGACGCATAAGCTACAGCTAGCTAGCACTGCAGTGCATACAATTTGGTGAATAGCTGACTCAAAGAGGGAGAAAGACAATAGTTTAACAGTTTTGAACAAATTAATTTCTTCCATAATGAAGGAGAAGCAAGAGAGAGATAGAAAGAGAGAAATTAAGTATTTTATTTTACTTTCACTTACTTAGCTAGCAAATGCAGCTAGCTAGTTTAGCCTATTCAAACACACTATCCAACACAACACTGGAACTCTTCCAAGTCAAGGCAAGCTTTTGGTTTTACTAATTTATTGCCACCGGGGCCCACCGGTGTGAGTGCTAAACTGCTTACTGACTGTACACTACAATGTCACTGCATGATTGTAGCGGGTTTACTAACACATTAGTTCTATTAGCTATGTTGACTATGACATTACTTTAGTTATGGTGACAATGATGTAGGCTGTGTGTAGCGGTTATGATATGGTTCGGCTTGTAAAGGTTTTTTCGCCTGCTAACATACAGCTGATGTGTTGTTCATTGAAGTCCGTAAGCGAAGGGAAAAGATGAGAGGAGTGCGCATAGATGCAGGAGGGAATACAACGTGGCTGCTATGATAATGAACTGTGTTTACGCCTGATCAGGGGTCTATTCATTCTGCCGATTCTGTTGAAAAACGTTTCTTAAACGGAAGCAAARTGAACGAAACAAGGATAAATAATACCTGAATTTGTCCAATAGAAACTCTTGTTTGCAACTGTTGGACTAATGGTTACACCTTAGAAAGTGGTGACCCGTCATTCATGGCAGTCATTTTTGGCTTGTTTTGCATGTTATTTTAGCATTAATARGTGTCACATATCAGTTTGCAAACAATGTAATAAATACAAATAATTTTGTTAACAAAGTCGCATACAAATATGGTCTCTTATTTGTTTTCTTGAGTAAGGCAGKTACAAAATGRAGGTGTTTCAGCCTAGCTCAGATAAAAAATAATACGGAGCTCAGGGGTTGGTAATGTTCTTTAGTTGCTCAGTGTTCTGTCACMCTTGGGGATAATACATCCCCTTATAATCTATGGGGAGAGCTCGAAAATACAAGCCCTTTGTGTGGTGCCATAGAGTTACATTATAAGTGCCCATCCAAGAAGGTTCAAGGTCATTGGCCACAGATAAAATMATGTCAAATCACYTTATATGTACCATAGCTTTTGCTTTGATTGGACTGATCATGTCGACATKATACTTTCAAAATCTTAGCTAGCAAGATAGCAGTGATTATCATGAATCAAGTRGACAATGTACTTGCAAATCCGTTTCAATCCTTGTCATATGAAGAGAAATTGTGAAGAGAAATTATAGATAAAACATTGGTGCTCATCGGCCATTGGACATAAACATTACATAAGAAGTTTGAAATCCCAAATTCCGTGGCGAACTGCAAGCATTGCAAAACAATCACTAGCCGGCTATTCAGTGGAGTGGGTGTGTGGTCCCACTCTGGGTTTAAGTGTCTCTTTTCCAAGCTTAAAAGGATAAACATTCAACATTGGCCATGCTGTCAATCCAGCAAGACTTTTTCCACGTTCATAACAACTGGAAACTCAGAAATGGGAAATCTCAGACTTCAGTGAGTTCAAGACAACTGGGAACTCTGAGAAAAACAACCTCCTACTGGGAAAATACGTTTTGAATGGTCATCCAACTCGGGAATTCCAAGTCGGGAACTCGGACCTCTTTCTAGAGKTCCGACCTGAAGATCACTGACGTTATGATTCAACCTTATTTTTTTCAGAGTCCACAGTTGTCTTGAAAGCACCATGAATCCAGAGAATGCCAGACTTTGATGACAAAGTTTGGATGACAAAATCTGCAACAAAGGATTGCCAAAAATGTATTGTATGCAGCTGCATAAATTATGTAATATGCCAGTGAGATATGTATACTGTAGCTAAAAAAGTAATATGAAGTGTATGTTGTGTAGTAAGCTGTTAGTAACCCATGTGCCTCACCCTATATTTACTCCCTTCTCCCACTCATAACTTAGCCTACTGTTCTGACTTGGTGGTGCACATTTAGCCTATAGCCTGTTTTAGAGAAATGTCATCATRGACTATTGTAAGAGCTTTTATTGTCTGCTTATGTGCCTCCTTTATTTATCCCAGTGTTCTGACTTAGTGTACAAGGAGAATACTGTAAGAACGGCCCATGTTCTGAATTCTGTCGCTGTACATTTCAATGAATGTCTTCATTGAAATTACCGATTGCCTCATCTGCTCGTCGTCCCGTTATGCCATAGTTTGTACAGTACATCTCAATTGTCAGTAGAAACCACATTTGTTTAAGCAAGCCAGCCATATCAGCTATGTTTTTTTTAAAAGCCAGTAAATGAGGCTGAATGAACTGTTTCGCTGCTAGGCTGCGCTGGATCCGCTCATAGCCAGGTCTAGCAGTGGTGAGGTGTTGGGAATGCTGTTGGGATAGCTTTATGTAGGCACCATTTTTCACTGTTATAGCGCAAGTAATGTATTGTTTAGTGTTGTGTAGTAGCTTTGCTAGCATGTCTCAAAAATGTTTTAGGAGGGAGTTTGCCCCACCAAGATTTGCACGATAAAATCACCACTGACCCTAGATCAACTAGATGCAGGCAAGAGTGTGCAAGGCAGTATTGGATATGTCACTGTCTGTCGCCGAAAAATGGTACCTCAACCTGTGTGCACCTACGTGGCAAACTTTAATTCATAGGGAACATTTGAATATCATGTAGTAGCCTAAACCTATCGCTGTTACATTGAACTGGGTGAATGGAATATGAATGACAGTCATCCAATATGCTGTGATAGAAAGAAGGCCATGCTCATGAAAAYAATAAAAGTGTCCTCCCTCATCTCAATTGGCACCGACCGCCACTGACGAAGCATGTGACAATTTTTTTGTGTTGATTAGATTGATTTGATTTAATTTGAGGGTAGTGATGTGTAGTTCGAGAATGATAAGTTATTTTTTAACAAATCTTTTTACTGACTCGAGGGTCATGATTTGTTTTTCTGAGTTACTCGTTCATTTTAGTATTTCGTTTGACCTGCTAGTGCTGGCCACAAATGAGTCTTACAGCAGGATTAATACACACTTCTCCAGCTCAGCGGCTCCAGATACGTGCTCTGACCACCAACTGTCTGTCGTATGCGTGCAGAAAAATAAATCATGAGCATTGAGAAGAATGTTTAGAACTGATAATTGATCGCATGGTAAAATTATTTATTTATTGTTATGAATCACACAGCTTTGTAGAACCAAAATATACACAGCCTCTGCTCAACAAACTCAAACTCAATAACAAATAATTTGGGGGGCTGCAGTTTGCGAATGACTGTGCTTATCACTCTCATGGCAGTCAAGCAATGCATTCCTCCAAGAGTCATTCACAATCTAGTCAGGTAGCAGCCACAGCTAGACCTTATTACAAATGTATCAATAAATATTCGRATTTGTATGCCTAGCAATCAACAAATGTACATTGTTAAAACCACAATTTGACAAGTTTCAGTCATAAATGGTGAACGACATGTGAGTAGAATCATGACTCTTTCGAGTTTTAGTTCGTCAGTAAGGGATCCTGCATGCTCTGGACATTACTGACTCAAATGAACGAAATGAGTCGAAAGATTTGTTCTTTTGACGAAAGGAGTCAGTAAAAAGTCGGTATATAGAGCCGAACTTCCTATCACTATTTGAGCGAAGAAAATACAGTACAGGAAGATTACCTAAACCATGTAAACTGGAACAACTATCTCACTAAGGGTTGCTATAAATTCAACCACAAACAGATTGGATGAATTTAGAAAAATGTATGTTGTATCTTTGTGTAACATAAGATTTTTTTTTAAACTAATTCGGAAAGTATTCAGACACCTTAAATTTTTCCACATTTTGTTACGTTATGCAGCCTTATTATAAAATGTATTAAATTTTTTACAAATCCTCATCAATCTACACACAATACCCCATAATGACAAAGCAAAAACAGGTCTTTTGAATTTTTTGCAAATGTATTAAAAATGAAAAATAGATACCTTATTTACATAAGTATTCAGAACCTTTGCCATGAGACTTGAAATTGAGCTCAAGTGCGTCCTGTTGCCATTGATCATCCGTGAGATTGTCACATCTGCTCCTGCCACGCCCTCTAGTGCTCATCCGGTGTCTCCGTGACCTGCCACCACTCCCCCAGTGCTCTCTCCCTCTCTCTGTGTGTGTGTGATTGTGTGGGCGGAGACAGGTGTGCTGGAGTCAGAGCAGGTCCCCACCAGCTGCAACCTGTTCCATAATCAAGACCTCTACAAATACTCAGTCCTGCCACTTCCACACTGCCAGATCATAATCTCTGCCCAGTCAGTCCATGTTTCTGGCCGTTTGTTCCTGTTGTGCCTGTTTTCCCTTGCCTGACGCTGTTCTCCTGTCCGCAACAGTTCTGCCAGCCCTCTCTGGTCCCTGTCTCCAGTCCGACTTCTCGTCAGTCCTGTTACTCTGTCCTGGATTCTCCACTCTACGCTCCCTAGGATTACCCTCTGAACCTGCTTATCATGTCCTCACACCACTCGCTCCAGCCTCAGCCTKCAGACCTGGTTTCCAACTACCCGCCCAAGCTTCCCCTGGCCTGCACTCAATCTTCCCTCGTGCTTCAATAAATACCCTGGTTACCTCATCCCAGTCTCCTCGTCTGAGTCTGCTCTTGAGTTCACCTGTTCCGCTCCATGTGACAAAGATTTTTCTACAACTTGGTTGGAGTCCACCTGTGGTAAATTCAATTGATTGGACATTATTTGGAAAGGCAAACACCTGTCTCTGTAAGGTCCCACAGTTGACAGTACATGTCATAGCAAAACCAAGCCATGATGTCGAAGGAATTGTCCGTAGAGCTCCGAGAGAGGATTTTATCGAGGCACAGATCTGGTGAATGGAACCAAAAAATGACTGCAGCATTGAAGGTCCCCAAAAACACAGTGGCCTCCATCATTCTTAAATGGAAGAAGTTTGGAACCACCAAGACTTTTCCTAGAGCTGGCCGCCTGGCCAAACTGAGCAATCGGAGAGCTGCAGAGTTCCTCTGTGGAGATGGGAGAATCTTCCAGAAAGACAAACATCTCTGCAGCACACCACCAATCAGGCCTTTATGGTATAGTGACCAGAAGGAAGCCACTCATTGAAAGGCACATGACAGCCCACTTTGAGTTTGCCAAAAGGCACCTAATGGACTCTCAACAACATTCTCTGGTCTGATGAAACCGAGACTGAACTTTGGCCTGAACTTTGAGCGTCAAGTCTGAAGGAAACCTGGCACCATCCAAACGTTGAAGCATGGTGGTGGCAGCATCATGCTGTGGGGATGTTTTCAGTGGCAGGGACAGGGAGACAAGTTAGGATCGAGGAAAAGATGAATGGAGCAAAGTACAGAGAGATCCTTAATGAAAACCTGCTCCAGAGGACCTCAGACTGGGGCAAATGTTCGCCTTCCAACAGGACAACAACCCTAAGCACACAGCCAAGACAACGCAGAATTGGCTTCGGGACAAGTCTCTGAATGTCCTTGAGTGGCCCAGCCAGAGCCTGGACTTGAACCCAATCAAACATCTCTGGAGAGACTTGAAAATAGCTGTGCAGCAACTCTCCCCATCCAACCTGACAGAGCTTGAGAGGATCTGCAGAGAAGAATGGAGAAACTCCCCAACTATAGGTGTGCCAAGCTTCTAGTATCGTATCCAAGATTACTTTAAGCTGTACTCGCTTCCAGAGGTACTTCAACAAAGTACTGAGTAAGTGGTTTGAAAACGTATGTAAATGTCATATTTCACAATTTTTTTGTATATTAATTTGCACACATTTGTAAAAACCTGTTTTTGCCTCGTCATTATGGGGTATTGTGTGTAGATTMATGAGGGGAAAAATGTAACGTAACAATATGTGGAAAAACTCAAGGGCTCTGAATACTTTTTCAAAATTTGTTGACTTACAACCTGGAATTAAAATAGATTTTTTGGGGTGTTTGTTTCATTTGATTTAAACAACATGCCCACCACTTTGAAGATGCAAAATATTTTGTATTGTGAAACAAACAAGAAATAAGACAAAACACGGAAACTTGAGCGTGCATAACTATTCACACCCCCAAAGTCAATACTTTGTGGAGATACATTTTGCAGGAATCACAGCTACAAGTCTCTTGGGGTATGTCTCTATAAGCTTGGCACATCTAGCCACTGGGATTTTGCCCATTCTTCAAGGCAAAACTGCTCCAGCTCCTTCAAGTTGGATGGGTTCTGCTGGTGTATACTAATCTTTAAGTCATACCACAGATTCTCAATTGGATTGAGGTCTGGGCTTTGACTAGGCCATTCCAATACATGTAAATGTTTCCACTTAAACCATTTGAGTGTTGCTTTAGCAGTATGCTTAGGGTCATTGTCCTGCTGGAACGTGAACCTCCTTCCTTGTCTCAAATCTCTGGAAGACTGGAACAGGTTTCCCTCAAGAATTTCCCTGTATTTAGTGCCATCCATCATTCCTTCAATTCTGACCAGTTTCGCAGTCCATGCCAATGAAAAACATCTCCACAGCATGATGCTGCCACCACCATGCTTCACTGTGGGGACGCTGTTCTCTGGGTAATGAGAAGTGTTGGGTTTGAYCCAGACATAGCATTTTCCTTGATGGCCAAAAAGCTCAATTTTAGTCTCATCTGACCAGAGTACCCTCTTCCATATGTTTGTTGAGTCTCCCACATGCCTTTTGGCGAACACCAAACGTGTTTGTTAATTTCTTTCTGTAAGCAATGGCTTTTTTCTGGKCACTCTTCCGTAAAGCCCAGCTCTGTGGAGTGTCCGGCTTAAAGTGGTCCTATGGATAGATACGCCAATRTCCACTGTGGAMCTTTGCAGGTCCTMCAGGGTTATCTTTGGTGCCTCTCTGATTAATTCCCCCCGTGCCTGGTCCATAAGTTTTGGTGGGCGYCCCTCTTTTGGCAGGTTTGTCATGGTGCCATATTTATTCAATTTTTTAATAATGTATTTGATGATGCTCCGTGGGATGTTTTAAAGTTTCAGATATTTTTTTATAACCCAACCCTGATCTGTACTTCTCCACAACTTTGTCCCTGACCTGTTTGGAGAGCTCCTTGGTCTTCATGGTGCCGCTTGCTTCGTGGTATTGCAGACTATGGGGCCTTTCAGAACAGTTCTATATATACTGAGATAATGTGACACTTAGATTGCACACAGGTGTACTTTATTTAACAAATTATGTGAKTTCTGAAGGTAATTGGTTGCACAAGATCGTATTTAGGTGCTTCATATTAAAGGGGGTGAATGCATATGCACTTTTTTTCCCGAGCGTAGTTTGACAGTGATGGATTGTGAATTGTGTCAATTCTCTCTATGTGAGACGATGAGTTCCTACTTCTAGTTCTTAGCTTGTCAATACCAATGAAGGGAAGCAGGATGAGGTGTTAGGCACACATCAACTTCATTAACGATGACACCTGGGAAGAGCAATTTACATACAATTGATCACCTATTAAACAGTAAGCTGTGCTGAACTAACTGATTGACTCAGTGTGTCAACACCATCACGGCAGAGACTGACTGACTGTTGATTGTTCATCCAGGCTATTGCACTTGTATTACTCAGCCTCCCTGTGCCCTCCCGACTGGCGCAGCAGTCTAAGGCACTGCATCTCAGTGCTAGAGGCATCACCACAGATCCTGGTTCGATTCCAGGCTGTATCACAACCGCCTGTGAAGTGAGAGTCTCATWGGGTGGCGCACAATTGGACCAGCGTCGTCCGGTTTAGGTTTAGGGTAGGCCATCATTGTAAATACGATTTGTTCCTTAATTAACTTGCCTAGTTACATCAAGGTTAAATATCTATATATAAAAAAATAAAATAAAAAATAACTGTTTGATTAAGGCAGTTATGACACTTGAGTGCCTGAAATAGGCCACCTTTAATACCTAGCTGAGAATTTAAGGCTACCACACTAGAGGGGCTAATATGAAAAATGAAGGGCTGTGCTTGATTACTATGCTAAGAGGCCTTCAGTGAGTGGCAAAGTGAACTTGAATTTTCCAAAAAGTGATTTATTCAATGAACACCGGTCAATGAATGAACTGAAACAGCTTAAAATAATTCTAATACCCAAACTTCCTCTAACCTCTCTAGGATAGGGGGCGGTATTTTCACGTCCAGATGAAAAGTTTGCCCAAAGTAAACTCCCTGCTACTCAGTCCCAGAAGCTAGGATATGCATATTATTAGTAGATTTGGATAGAAAACACTCTGAAGTTTCTAAAACTGTTTGATGATGATGATGTCTGTGAGTATAACAMAACTTCTTTGGCAGGCGAAACCCCGAGGACAAACCATCCAGGATTTTTTTGTTGTTGAGGTCACTCRCTTTTCAATGGGTTTCTTTGTGGATCTAGATTTCTAAGGCACTTGCTTGCAGTTCCTATCGCTTCCACTGGATGTCAACAGTCTTTAGAAATTGGTTGATGTTTTTCCTTTGAGAAAAGAAGAAGTAGGGCTGTTCAGAACGAGGGTCGAGTCTAGTGTACTGTTGTGGTTGGGGCGCGCGTCCTGAAAGCTCGCTCCACTTTGTTTTTATCTGCTATTGAACGCAGTTTATTCCGTCTTAAATTTTATCGATTATTTACGTAAAAAAATACCTAAAGTTGTATTAGGAAAGTTGTTTGAAATGTTTGGACAAAGATTACCGGTAACTTATTAGATATTTTGTAGTCATGTTGCGCGAGTTGGAACCGGTGTTTTTCTGGATCAAACGCGCCAAATAAATTGATATTTTGGAGATATAACGACGGAATTAATCGAACAAAAGGACCATTTGTGATGTTTATGGGACATATTGGAGTGCCAACAGAAGAAGCTCTTCAAAGGTAAGGCATGAATTATATCGTTATTTCAGAGTTTTTTTCGCACCTGGCGGGATGAAATATGATTGTCTTTGTTTGTTTGATGGGGTGCTGTCCTCAGATAATCGCGTGGTTTGCTTTCGCCGTAAAGCCTTTTTGAAATCTGACACCGTGGCTGGATTAACAAGAAGTTAAGCTTTATTTTGACATATTGCATGTGTATTTTCAAGAATGTTAAATATTTACAATTCTGTAGTTTGAATTTGGCGCCCTGCACTTTCACTGGATGTTGGTCAGGTGGGACGGTAGCGTCCCATCTAGCCTAGAGAGGCTAAATATTGGTCCCAGGGCTGACTTTTTATAATGTATGTTTGTTGAATGCTAATAAACTTTGTTGACAGCAGCACTACATCATACATTACCACACGAGCATCGTGGCAGCTGCCTATTAGCGATTTAGCATTCACCTTGTGCTATTAATCTAACCTTACAGTAATAATATCTGTATTGACTCTCAGTAAAGCCAGCCTCCTTATTGTGAACATAAGTGGACCGGTCACACTGTCAAGAGGAGGATTCTTACCCTTTCAAGTCAAGACTACTTTCATTAAATGCTCTGAAAGTACTGCCTGTGTCACTCCAGTTAAYTGTTCAGAGCACACATATTTATGTAGTCTCTACAAATACGGTAGTGGGCCCAGACCACTCCAGTGTAAGGGTGAGGCCTAGTGGAGTGTTCGTTACATTATCTTGTGACTTGAGACTGAGGCCGCGGCATAGTAAAAATGGAAAGACAGCTATAGGATACATCCCCATATACCCTATGTAGTGCACTATTTTTGACCCGTAGTGCACTTCAWATGGAATAGGGTGCTATTTTGGATGCAAAAATGGTATGGAGTGTTAGCGCCAGGAACCAGTTAGCCTCTCTAAGGAGATTGGTTATCAGAGAAATAAATAAAAAAGCCAGGGCCCTCATGGAATCCTCAATTTCAGCAGAACATCAAGGTTTTCTAGAGAGCCAGTCGATCTGATTGGAAGACTTTGATGCAGGGGAATATAAAGACGGACTTCCTGTTTAATTGAAAACAAATCACCTTCTGCATCCGTAATGCTCCCTGTCACCTCTGTGTGCCAGGGATTGTTTTCAGTATTTAGGGCCAGATGACAACAACACAGCAGCACCTCCACATTCACCACCACCGCATCGTACTGAAGCTCTCAAGATTTCCCATATATTTTCATATAGTTTCTCACCCCCTTTTTAACAGCTTCCTGCGTTTGGAGGTCAATAAGGATGCTGTTTGTTTACATGTTGTTGTCAATTGTAGACCCATGAATACAAAAAGCATTTTAACATTCAGCAAGGTACATTTTAACATAGGCTACTACATTGTTCATTGAGCAGAGTATGTTCAGATTTCATGCTGTTTGAACACGTACTGTATATATGGTCAGAAAGCTGCCATAAGGCAGAAATTCCAAACACATTCTAATCCGCTTGCATTCCTTTCATCTGCTTTCATTTAATTCAATTAGATAATTATTGTAATAATTTACAATGTGTATGATGTTTTTTTTATGCCCCAAGATGATGAGATTAGTTCAAGATGATGATGAGATTGGGCCACTGAATCCATCCCTAACTTTGAGTCTGAGGAGAGTCAATGAACTGTTGAAGGCTATGAGGAAGTGTTGACTCCCTCTCCTTCCTTCAACATCCTGTGATGTTAGAACCATGGTCCCCCTCTGAATGAACATGACTCATGACTGTACGCACACACACACACACACATTGTTATTTGTTAAACAAGTCCACACACACACACACACACACACACACACACACACACACACCACACACACACACACCACACCACACACACACACCACACACACACACACACACACACACACACACACCACACACACACACACACACACACACACACACACACACACACACACCCACACGGCTGGGATACTATTAGCATAAGTGATCATACTGTATAGCGGTGGGCTTGGCCTCTTCATTTGTTTTTCACTTAGTCAATCATCTCAAAATGAAGCCCCGTGTGACTAATAATCCATAATGTGTTGGAAACATATTATTTATTCATATTGAATTGCAGTTGAGTAGAAAATAAATGGGTGAAAAAAGAGAAAAGTGTATGTGTGGGTGGGTGGGAAAGAGAAAGGAGTTGAAGTGAGCTAGAGGGGCTAGCAGTAACAGCAAACCATCTCTTAGTTGTCTCTGTTTGGTCACCTGTGCAATAATAACCAGATAATACGTGCTGATTCAGCATTCACCCCTTCCTAGCCGCCCACTGAGACCAAGGTCAAATGCATCATTGTAGGTTCACTGAGTTGGCAAAATCTACTGTTTAATGGAATTAGGTGCAGATGTGCTACCTCTGGTGAATCACAGTTCTATACAAAGAGAAATCCCCTTCCACAGATAGCATTGTACCATATACAAAAAATAACATATTAAAATAGTTTGAAAATAAAACAATTATTTGGCATAGCTGAAATATCTTAGTTTGTTACCTCTAATCATTTTAATGGCATCACTATCACAAAAGAGAGTGCATTTACATTAGTCAGCAAACAGGTCAATAAATATATAATTGCCTAAAATACCTGTGTCTACTTGATTAAGGATAACATTCCAAACAGATGAATGAGGTAAACAAGGTAGAATTCAGTACTTAAGAAGATCCTTTGGTCTCATTATAATTGTAGATAGGATGTTTAATAATTMGACAAGATAAAGTGCAGTGCAAAAGAAAAACAAACCAATTAACATGTATCTTCCTCCTGTTTTACTCAGTTAGCACAGACTTTTTCCACACACAAAACAACCTGCACTGAAATTACAATTTGTCCAACCAACCACTCTTCCACAGGTGTTCTACATCATGCAAGTATAATTGTAAGGTAAAATAATTATTGTTATCACAGTTCCTTAGTTTGGTGTATACAAAATGTTATACTTGCATTTCTTACCAATGATACAATTGAGAGTCAAAACACAGTGTCTGAATAGAGTTTACATGGTATGCAAGTTACCATGGTAATTTACAGAAAGAAATAATGCAATTGAATTGGTCAAATAAATACTGGAATACAACATGTAAAACACCCTTTCCTACCTTTACAACTTCTATAGCTACCGCAAGTCAACATGCCAATATAAGACTTGAGAGTCATTTGTTTAACTACTGTGTTCTCTCAAGACATAATCTAAAATCGATGTAAATATTCAATAAGCATTAACAAAATGTAGGTCGCAAACAACCAACAAACATTAACATCACCTCTTCTGTCATCTGGACTAGGGACACATGTACTGGGTGTGATAACGAACGTAAATGATTTTCAATTACAAATCAATCATATGATTTGTTATACAGCTAATCCTCTACTATTCCCTCATCTTGTTAGTTCAGCTTTGGCCACAAATCACAAGCGGCATGCAATGGTGAACAGGCAAATGATAGTTCAAGAGTGTATCCTTATCATATAGTAACATAGCATGCCCGCTTGCTGTGCTACTCTGTCAATGTTCATCTTTGGACACCATGAGGTCAAAAACAGGGACGTCTTGACTGTTCGCACATTCAACACAGTACCGTGTGTACGGATGAAGGATTTCATGTTCATTTGTTGTCATTATGCATGTATCTACGTGTATGTTAAAAACGCTTCAGCAATTGTTCACTAAACCATAGAGTCCTTGTGAGGTAGAGATACACATCTCAACAAAACACAGTTTCTCCACGTTTGACTGAATTAACCTAACACGTCGTTGTTCTATTTTGCTTACGCTGCATTTTCGTTTTTTTCTTTGCAATCACAAAACTCATTACACTGTGTAAATACTGGAATGCAATYCATGCTCACCCTTTTTTTACATGTGTTATCCACAGTGCTAGGTGTAGTTGCTCACATTGAATCCTGGCCCCCTTTAAGTATGTGTGTGTGTAGGAACGTTCGTATACAAGAGAGCAATCATACATAAGAGTAAAAATGGTAATGGAAGAAGTGCTGGGCATTCCATATACTGTATAATTGATTATGGATCTGAACGTGATTTATAATTYAATTTGAAATTAGAATAGATTTCACATCGATATGTGAGCTGGGTGACTCACAAAAGGTATTTGAATGGATACCTATGGATAATTATGTTCTCTATTCACCTCAACTAATATTCAACTAATATTTTATGCAATATTTTATGGACTCAGACATGTTCTATTGTTCTGTTAAGACAGAAGGTAGAATTCTTTTTGCAGTGGATTATTCACCTTCTCACCCTCTTATAGGCTTTAGTCCATAATGTATTTGAAGTAGAACGGTGAATCCATTTGTGGCTTTAAATAATTAAGAAGACCTTTTCTCAAAGTGAAAATCCCTTTATTATTTATTCAGAATGCTTATTGGACCATATCAGAAATGCTCCCCCCCTATAATTACTACTAGATTTGATTAAAATGTTTATGTTAGTGACATTTTTCCTAGAAAAGTAAACATTTACAGCACACTACTGCAAAACAAAATAAACATCACATCGACCCTTCTCAGCAGTGTATGGATGAATGCAACCTACCATCCACACATTGTGAACATAGCATTGTCATCTCACAATGCACCCATACRGGATGTCAGTTACTAACATGCTGCTCCAAGAGCAAGAGTCTCACAGAGTGTCGCATGACCCTGAATGTCATAAAGTCAATGACATTCCAACACAACCTCTTCATGACCACCTGTCCACAGGCCAGCTTGTGTGTCTCATTAACTGCACCAGAGTAAAGTGTGAATGAGACAGACTGACAATGCCTATATCCTCTACAGTAGTGCACTACTTTTGACCAGGGCCCATAGGACTCTGGTCAAAAGTAGTACACTAAGTATGGAATGGGGTGCCATTTGGGTGGAACCAAACTCTGAGTGCAGTGTTTGGGCTTGCCTTGCGATATTTTCAGTGAATTTGATAATACAGACATTCATGTTGTTATTCCATAGTACTGAATGCAAGGTGTTGTTCACTACCAGTTTACCTGTACTTGTAAAATTGTGTTCTAATGTGGTTTATGCAAGTTTTTTCATACTCACAGGTGCATCTGATGTTTTCTTGTTCATTAAAGAGTAGCAACTGAAGCAATGCATTCTGGGACCAATGGTTCATTGGCTAGTCACAGCATCTGATCTAGAGCACGACACTCTTATGGCTATCTAGAACCTAAAAGGGTTCTTCGGCTGTCCCCAGGGGAAACCTTTGAATAACCCTTTTGAGTTCCATGTAAAACTCTTTCCACAGAGTMTTCTACATGGAACACAAAAAGGTTCTCCTATGGGGACAGCCAAAGAAACCTTTTGGAACCCTTTTTTTCTACGAGTGTAGAGCCCAAACCACAACCTTGATATAATATGGCTTTCAATTGTATATATTAGCTGAATCAAAGAAGAGACTATATACAGTTTGTACCCCCCAAATTACATGTGGTTATGATGATTGAAATTATATATAATACTAGACACCGACATGCATATATTACTATTGAAAATCAGAGGTGTGCTCTACAGTAATGTTTGAATGACAATTAACTCAACAAGAGACTACAAAATTAAGAATTATCTGAAAAATCGTTACTACTCTAGAGCTAATGATGATACTTAATTTGTCAAATTGTCCAATCTATAATCCTCTGGTTGAAAAAAGCCAACTAAAATAATGTTCTTATTTTCATTTAACAAGTCATCCCTCACCTTAAGATGTATGATCTTAATTAGAGCCAGTTTGCTAAAGCAGGAAAATAATCCTGTAGCAACAGGAAATGTGAATTATTCTGTGGATTATAATACATTTTTTAGGGGTCGATACATTTTTCATAAGGGAAAATCAAGTCTGAAATTTAAAAGTGGAAATTACAAACTTCAGAAGCCTTTTTAATCCTCAAATACTGTAAAAGTTCAAAATGTCCTGCATTGCAGGAAAGTTCTCATTTGACAGGGTGATCAAATACAAATCTGTTTGTGTCAGGCAGACAGACAGGGGGGACATAATCAGCAGAGCAGATGATGCATGATTTAATTACTTGATCAGGGTAAGCAATGGAGCAAGTAGCGTTTTTACATTCAGTTGCTACTTATCAAAAGTGCAATTAGGCTACGGTCCCCAGAAAACAAGATAGATAAGACCCAGTGGCAGTGTAGATACCACAAACCTCAGAGCACCTCATTTTAATTGCCCCTTTCTCTCTACATTTTTCTCTGACTCAGGGGGAAAAAAAGAACAGAACAATTGAATTAGTGATGTGGATGCAGGTATTTTGCAGCCCTCCGGGTCTCAAATGAATCGGAGGTGACAGGGCGACCATAATGAGTGCCCCTGGTTTTATGAACATGTAATAATTCACTGCTCCGATACAGACTGAAATAGAGTGGCAAAGCTGAAGCGACAACGTGCAGGGGGGAGATTATTGGTATCAGACCACCAGCACGTGTTAAAGCTTCACCTAATGGACAGGCAGGTTCAACTGGTGCATTATGGATGCATTTACGGAGGAACAGGAAGGGGAGATAGGGGAGAGCAACTCAGCTCTGTGTCACTCAGGACTCCACCTATGCAAGGCAAGATTGATGGCGGGAGCAGAAGGGAAGGCAGGAAAGATTAAGCATTTCACTGCCTCCAAACCATATCAGTGCATCCAGGTAGGCTGGAGCCAAACACAGTGGTTTTTCTACTCCGCAGAGCAAAGCTAAGCGAACTGACATCTCAAAGAGGAAAGGAAATGAAAGGGAAGGGCTAAAGACTATTTTTTATGTATGTCCAGGTGGCAACTACCGTATATCCACAACAGCTTACTTACACAAACGTTATATCACAACAAAAATAGATCTTGGCTGGATTTCGATAAGGCTACTTTTTTTTGCTAACCATAATGTCCTAGCACCACCCAAAGCACAATGTTATGCCAGCCATGAATCCTCAATTGATTTTCTCTGGCATTAGTTGTAACTGCTTTTAGTTTCCTCTATGTAATATTAAAACACCATCCAACACAACCCCACCACCGACCAGTACCCCAGTGGATCATATACAGTAATTGATAATCTGCCTTAAAAACACCAAGCGTTTTTGAAACTGGGTCCATTTAGCTCAATTACTCCAGCCTAATTGTTTCTAAGACTAGGGGACCTGCAGGGTGGTGCATGGGACCTGACTAGAAACCCTGGCATTTCTGAGCATCATCTTACTTCATGTTAGCCAACTCAGTCGGCCTTATCGTTCTCATTCTTTATTTAATTCTTCAAGAAACACATAGAGAATGGGGAGGGAGGAAAGCACATCTCAATTCTAGTGCAGCATATCCTGTGCCATAGCGTCATCCTGGTGGAAAAAAAGGACAGTTTTGCATTTGCATTTAGATTACTGTGGTAATAGAACACAGTGGCAATGCATCTTGTTGTGAAGAAGAATCTAATGTGCTTGTATTCCGAATAAAAATGTACAACTTAAACACTCAAGGAAAATTGGTATGAATTGCTGTGAAAACTGAATCATCATAATCAATCTATTAAACTCAGTTGATAACACATGCAGTTTATGAGAAACCTGGCATTATAGTAAATAATTCAACAAACAAAACACATTAATTAGAGTTTGTGATAATGGATTTGTGGTATTGTACAGATAGCGATGGAGGACAATTATGTCAACATGAGGGGAAAGGTACATGTGTATTACATATACAGTGCATTCGGAAAGAATGCCCCTTGACTTTTTCCACATTGTGTTACGTTACAGCCTTTTTCGAAAATTTATTAAATAAGAACAATTCCCCAACAATCTACACATAATACCCCATGACGACAAAATGAAAATAGGCTTATAGACATTTTTGCAAATAAAAACATAGATCTTATTAACTTAAGTAGTCATACCCTTTGCTATGAGACTCGAAATTGAGCTCAGTTGCATCCTGTTCCCATTGATCATCCTTGAGATGTTTCTACAACTTSGAGTACACCAGTGGTATATTCAATCGATAGGACATGATTTGGAAAATCYCACACCTGTCTATATAAGGTCCCACATTGACAGTGAATGTCAGAGCAAAAATCAAGCCATGAGGTCGAAGGAATTGTCCGTAGGGCTCCGAGACGAGATTGTGTCGAGGCACAGATCTGGGGAAGGGTACCCKAATTTTTCTGCAGCGTTGAAGGGCTCCAAGAACACAGTGGCCTCCATCATTCTTAAATGGAAGTTTGGAACTACCAAGACTCTTCCTAGAACTGGCTGCCTGGCCAAATAGAGCAATTGGTGGAGAAGGGCCTTGAAAAGGGAGGTGACCAAGAACCCAATGGTCACTCTGACAGAGCTCCAGAGTTCCTCTGTGGAGATGGGAGAACCTTCCAGAAGGACATCRATCTCTGCAGTACTCCACCAATTAGGCCTTTATTGTGGAGTAGCCAGACAGACTGAAGCCACTCCTCAGTAAAAGGCACATGACAGCCCGTTTGGAGTAAAGACTCTCAGACCATTAGAAACAAGATTCTCTGGTCTGATGAAACCAAGATTGAACTCTTTGGCCTGAATCCCACGCGTCACGTATGGAGGAAACCTGGCACCATCCCTACGGTGAAGCATGGTGGTGGCAMCATCATGCTGTGGGAGAGAGACTAGTCAGGATCGAGGGAAAGATGAACAGAGAAAAGTACAAAAAGATCCTTGAAGAAAACCTGCTCAGGACCTCAGACTGGGGCGAKGGTTCACCTTCCAATAGGACAACGACCCTAAGCACACAGCCAAGACAACGCAGGATTGGCTTCGGGACAAGTCTCTGAATGTCCTTGAGCGGCCTAGCCAGAGCCCAGACTTGAACCCGATCGAACATCTCTGGAGAGACCTGAAAATAGCTGTGCAACAACACTCCCCATTCAACCTGACAGTGCTTAAGAGAAGAATGTGAMAAACAGACATGTGTGCCAAGTTTGTATCACACTACCCAAGAAGGCTCAATGCTGTAATCACTGCCAAAGGTGCTTCAACAAATATATATAACTTTTTTTAATTTAAACTTTATTTAACTAGGCAAGTCAGTTAACAAGACATTTGTGGAGTGGTTGAAAAACCATTTTGCTTTGTCATTATGGGGTATTGTGGGTAAATTGATGAGGGGAAAAAAGCAATCTAATAAATGTTTGAATAAGGCTGTAACGTAACAAAACTTTGGAATAGTCAAGGGGTCTGAATACTTTCCTAAGGCACTGTATGTGATGAATCAAGCCAACATTAACCTATGGCCTATGGTGTATGGCCAATACAATACCGCAAAGTACAATACAATACAGTGCAGTCATTGTACCWACATGTATTCACTCGGAGGAGAAAACCTACCTCAAGCCTAAGTAACGATTTTCATATTATTTTTCAATATTCCTGTGAATCCCGAGATGGTCMAATTTCTTCCCAGCCTTCCCTCTTCTCTAATCAGGGATAGTTAGTTCCTCAGCATGTGAGTTACTTTATTAACAACTGCACCATCCTCTACAAATACACACAATTTAAAAGAAAACAAATACATTTGGGATCTATCTACCCCTTTCAGTGTTACATTTTTTTCATGCAGATAACAAACGAAAGGCACAATGATGGGCATAAAGAATTGGGGAGGAGAGCACCTTTCAGTGTTTACCTTTTTTCATGCTGTAAATCAAGTCAGAATAGACTCCCTGCCTGCTAGCATGGCCTTGAACASTCTGTGTGTCCCAAATGGCACCTTATTCATTTTATAAATAGGGTGCCATAGGGCTCTGGTCAAAAGTAGAGCGCGATATAGAGCATAGGGTGTAATTTGGGATGTAGCCTCCATCTGTGTATGGGGGGTGAGGTAGTGAATCTGGGCGATGGCGAATAATTTCTCAGCAGGAAGTCGAGGCTGACCTGTTGCGTAACAGAAAGTCTGTAAATGGCAATCAATTAACTGTCAGATGCCATCAGCATTCAGTCAACTGTAGAGATGACGACGTTGCCCCTACTTAAGCTTCAGAGGATAACAACACKGAGACGACCAAGACGTTAGCTCACTATTCATATTTTAGAATCTCTAAACTGCTAAGAAATTAAGGTCTGGGTGACTATTCACCGGGAGTCATGTTAGGTAGAATGCAYTCTACTTCATATACTGTACATAGACAGACTGAGGCATCGTTGTGGGGAGACATTTTATTTATCTGATTACGGCATAAAGCAAGTGCAACAGAGCAGTTTCTGTTGAATGATTTGAGGTTGCGATTGTGACACCACTTCCAACTCAGAAAGTTCATGCTAACAATGGAAGAAAATAGGTCTACATATTTAAATATTTATCATTAGACCCGTGTGAGTGCTTTCTACCCATTTAGCTGGTGAATAAGTAGAWAGGTAGTGGACCCTTGCTTATGTACATAGGAATACTTTTTTTCTTCATCCTGGTTCTACCTTTGTTTATTTGAATAGAGAAACACCAAAAGCAATCATAGCAGGGGTCCTTTGTGGKCACCATAATGACAGGAATTGTGTATGGACCAGTGACTTCGCTCCTATTGTTGTCTCTTTCTCTTTCCCTCTCTGTTATATAATTAATTGCCATCTGCTACAGCGGGGTGTAAATCTGAACACAGACTGAATTGCTCACCCAAGCTTTATATGTTAACATTTGGCAATGTCTAATTAAGTGAAAAACCGGGATGTATTGGCTGGAAAATGGTTGCCGCCTGACAATGACAGTCATAATAGTTTGGGATTTGTCTGTCACACAATGCAAATTATCTTATTAGATCAGGGTAATTAGTGCAAGACAACAGCTGTAATGGACAGAGCTGCTCAGACATGATTGAAGAGGCCCCATCTGATCTCAAGGCAATATATATTTAGGTAAATATGTAAGCTTGTTAAGAATTGGGAAAGCAGTCTTACTGTAGACTATGTAACTAAGACAACACCAAACATCAACAGGAAGATACTAATTGAAAAGCATTTGAACTTCTTCATCAATATGTATGAGAAGTATCCAGCCTACTTACCTGTCCTGTTCGGAAATAGCTCTAGCAATGGACTTATTATTTCCATACTAGATGAATCACAACATTATAGTTAATTATCACGACTCAATTTAAGAACCAGATGCAGACACAGAAGGCGGATAGTACGAGTCTCAGAGTATATTATAGTACAAGGAGCAGGCAAAAGGTAAGTCAAGGCAGGCAAAGAGTCATAATCCAAATCAGAGTCAGACAGGTACAGGACGGCAGGTAGGATCAGGGTCAGGCAGAAAGGTCAGAACTGGGAAGACTAAGAAAAACAAAAACTAGAGAAAAGGAAACACGGGAGCATGCTGGGAGGACTTGATGGGACAAGACAAACAGGTGGTGCTGGCATCCCTCCTGGGCTCATACCGGGTTGACCGGGGTGCTAGCGGCGGAACTCAGCYATGACGGGTGGGTCCAGGATGTTCCTAGCGGTGACCCAGCACCTTTCCTCCMGGCCATAACCCTCCCAGTCAACCAGGWACTGGAATCCCCTGCCCTGAGGTCGAACKCTCAGGAGGCGTCTGAKCGTGTATGCCAGATCACCGCGGGGGAGAGGGGTAGGCCTGGAAACAGGGCACAAAGGGCTGTGAGACAAGGGTTTAATTCTAGATACATGGATACCACAATACCATGGGT
This sequence comes from Salvelinus sp. IW2-2015, assembly GCF_002910315.2. Taxonomy (NCBI): domain Eukaryota; kingdom Metazoa; phylum Chordata; class Actinopteri; order Salmoniformes; family Salmonidae; genus Salvelinus; species Salvelinus sp. IW2-2015. The sequence goes on from NC_036867.1 coordinate 22,334,183, forward strand.
ACATGAGGAGACTCCAGGAGCAGAAACTGCATAGACTCACTGTAGTTGCCTGACACTCACAGGGTACAGGGTAGCATAGAGGGGGTTAAGAGAAGTGAGAGATTGAAAACTCCCCGTCTTTTAATGGGCAGGCAATAATAAATGTCCCGTAGCTCCACAATACAGACAGCTCTTGGTGTTTAGTCTGCTTGAGCGCTCAGCAAGAGTAAATCTAGCCCTGCCCAGTTGCATGGGCTCTGGAGGAGATGAGTCGACAGCCCTCAGTGATTTCCAAGAGAACTCGCGTGACATTGGAAATGTAGACTTCAGGGATTTCCGGGATTCCTCGGAGGCGAGGTGCAAATCGAGGACAACAGGGAACAAACTACCTCTCCCTCTTACCTTCCCGTAGTCGCCCATGAATCCGGATGGTCAAGGCTATGAGGGAGACGAGGTCCATGGGCAGCTSCCGGGCTTTAATCACCTCCGATAATCTGTGAAGGTTCCACTGTGTYGTCTGCCACACTACGGGAGTCTTGACGTAGTTGGAGCAGCCTCTCTCCCGGACAACCAAAAACTTTACTTACCTCCACCACAAACTCCTCCAGACTGAGGAAAACGGTGGGCTGTTGCTCTCACACCACTGTAGCCCAGGGGAGTGCCCTCCCGGACATCAGCATTATCAAATAAGCTATCTTCGAGCGGTCCGAGGGGAACGAAGGAGGCTGCAGCTCGAAGATGAGGGAGCACTGGGAGAGAAACTCCACGTCAGGTTCCAGAATCTCCAGTCTAGCGCTCCGGAGTTGGTAAGCYAAGTTCTCGGGACACCGGGGTAGGCTGGAAAGAAGCGCTGCTGGTGGCGSGGTTGCTGAGAGTCTGGGGGATTACTGTTGTAGCTTGCTGCCTAGTTTGGAACCTGCGGAATTGTTCCAGCAATATATTGAACACATAGTGATGCCGTTCAGCCAGGTATGGAGTCTCTCCAAAAGGCATTGCAGTAACTTCTCGTGCCTTCCAATGGTGGCTCCTTGTAAGGCGACAGCATTGTAGAGCTGGGCCGAGTCTGCTGGGTCAGTCATGGCCAGTTCATACTATCACGGCTCAGGCTAAAACCAGGATGCAGACACAGGAGGCGGATTGCACAAGTCTCAGAGTTTATTATAGTTGAAGGGGCAGGCAAAATGTAAGTCGGGGCAGGCAAAAGGTAAGTCAAGGCAGGCAAAACGTCGTAATCCAAATCAGAGGCAGGCAGGCAGGCTAGGACGAGCAAAAACAAACACTAGCGCACAGGGAACACGCTGGTAGGACTTGACAAGACAAACTGGCAACAGACAAACAGAAAACGCAGGTATAAATACACAGGAGATAATGGGGACAAATGGGAGACACCTGGTGGGGGGTGGAGACAAGCACACGACAGGTGAAACAGATCAGGGTGTGACATGAATAAGATGCTTGTGTACTGTTATGAGCATGTGRCCTTCCTCTACAACAGGTTCAAGGTACCCTTTACAAATTATACTTACCTCCAATTAATACACCATAACAGCTTTGTGTAAAGCTTATTGAGAAAATAAATTAAATCTCCTTATTATTTCCTTACCTAAGATAAATATTCAAAATCATTCATTTTCATTCAGTGTTCATAACAACATATGTGYATAAGTGTAGTTTTATTAATAAATATGTTCTCAGAGTTATTAAGAAATATCAGTTGTGTTCTGGAGTGTGCCCTGAATTAACAAACCATTACAGTTAAAACAATTATCATTAACTATGTGGAAGTTCTTCAAGGAAAGCTGAGGCCTTTACACAGCTTAATTAAGCATTTTAAATCACAGGGAGCAAATGTTGTCATTGAACAAAATTAGATATGCCGCTGATGTATTAAAATGGTAGAGTTAATTTAATTCACATTGATAAACTGGTTCGATCAGGGACATTCACGTTAGGGTTTCCATCTGAATTCTCCCTGAAACACATTCATGCATGTAGCCTGAATTCCAAAACCTGTTTTGTGCAAACATTCCACTCCTTCTACTTGTCATTGCCATGACAAGGAGTGGCAAGGAGTGGAATGATAGCACAAACAGACTAGATTTCTCAAGGCTAGCATGCATGCACACATATAAACCMACTGTTGTATGTGTCATATTAATATGAGTTGTAGTAACAGTGTGGAAGAACTTGACTGACGCGAAAAAGTAAGTACATCCAGTGGAAGGTGGTCTTTTTTGTACATATTTGGAAAAAATGATACTTCAGGTAACTTCAAACCACATTCATTGATAAAAGTAACCAAATTTAACTAATCAAAAACAAAAATGCACTTTCCTCATTCGGAAAAAGTTAGTACACACCTACATTTACATAAAATGGCTAAAATTWGAATCAGGTGCACCAAAACAGGRGCAAATTWTTTGAAAATCATTAGTGAGTAACTTGGGAGGGTCCAGCCTTCCATAAACATAAAAAACTTGGTTTGGTCTTAACCATATGGGTATGTGGTAACACACCATGCCAAGATCAAAAGACCAATCCAAGGCACTCATAAGAAAGATTATTGATGCCCATGAGTCTGGGAGMGGTTACAAATCCATTTCCAAGCAATCACAGTACATCATTCCACTGTCCGAAGGATTCTCTACAGTGGCTTGCGAAGGTATTCACCCCCCTTGGCATTTGTTCCTATTTTGTTGTCTTACAACCTGAAAATAAAATAGATGTTTGGGGGGTTTGTATCATTTGATTTAAACAACAATACTACCACTTTAAAGATGCAAAAGTAATTTTTATTGTGAAACAAACAAGAAATAAGACAAAAAAACAGAACTTGAGCGTGCATAACTATTTACACCCCCCAAAGTCAATACTTTGTAGAGCCACCTTTTGCAGCAATTACAGCTGCAAGTCTCTTGGGGTATGTCTCTATAAGCTTGGCACATCTAGCCACTGGGATTTTTGCCCATTCTCAAAGGCAAAACTGCTCCAGCTCCTTCAATCTGGATGCGTTCCGCTGGTGTACAGCAATCTTTAAGTCATACCACAGATTCTCAATTGGATTGAGGTCTGGGCTTTGACTAGGCCATTCCAAGACATTTTAAATGTTTCCCCTTACATCACTCGAGTGTTGCTTTAGTAGTATGCTTATGGTCATTGTCCTGCTGGAAGGAACCGCCTTCCCAGTCTRAAATCTCTGGAAGACTGAAACAGGTTTCCCTCAAGAATGTGCCTGTATTTAGCGCCAACCATCATTCCTTCAATTCTGACCAGTTTCCCAGTCCCTGCCGATGAAAAACATCCCCACAGCATGATGCTGCCAACACCGTGCTTCACTGTGGATGGTGTTCTTGGGGTGATGAGAGATGTTGGGTTTGCACCAGACATAGCATTTTCCTTGATGGCCAAAAAGCTAAACTCCATATGTTTGGGGAGTCTCCCACTTGCCTTTTGGCGAACACCAAACGTGTTTGCTTATTWTTTTCTTTAAGKAATTGTTTTTTTCTTTTCATCCAAACATGAAAATGCTGCCCCCTAGCCCAAACAGGTTAAAGAAATTAAAGGCAATGCTACCAAATACTAATTCAGTGTATGTAKATTTCTGACCCACTGGGAATGTGATGAAAGAAATGAAAACTAAAATAAATAATTCTCTCAGGGAATTTTTACTAGGATTAAATGTCAGGAATTGTGAAAAACAGAGTTTAAATGTATTTGGCTAAGGTGTATGTAAACTTCCGACTTCAACTGTATACTGAGATTATGTGACAGATCATGTGACACTTAGATTGCACACAMGTGGACTTTATTTAACTAATTYTGTAATTGGTTGCACAAGATCTTATTTAGGGGCTTCATAGCAAAGAGGGTGAATGTATCTGCACGCAGCACTTTTCCGTTTGAATWTTTTTTAAACAAGTWATTTTTTTAATTTCACATACTATTTTGTGTATGCCCATTACATGAAATCCAAATAAATTACAGGTTGTATTGAAACAAAATAGGAAAAACGCTAAAGGGGGTGAATACTTTTGCAAGTCACTGTACAAATGAAGAAAATTCAAGACCGCTGGCAATCTACTTAGGACAGGTCATCCCACCAAATTCAGCCCAAGAGCTGACCGATAGATGCTCATAGAAGTCTCTAAGTACCCCAGGTTGACATCAAGGGATCTACAGGGCAATCTTGCCACAATCTTTGTCGAAGTGCATGCATGAGTCAGCTGTCAGAAAGAGACTTCACAAAGTTGGCCTACATGGGAGATCAGGAAGGAAGAAGCCTCTGCTCTCAAAAAAGAATATCAAGACATGACTGACGTTTGCCAGACAACACCTGGGTAATGACTAAAACTATTGGAACAATGTGTTCTGGACAGATGAGTCAAAGTTGGAATAATTTGGCTGCAATGCCAGACGTTGGCGTAAACGAAACACTGCCTTTGAGCAGTAGAACCTCATACCAAAGGTAGAGCATGGAGGCTGCTTTGCTGCCTCAGGGTCTGGCCAACATGCCATCATTGAGTCAACATGAATTCCACGTAGTACCAGAGATTTCTTTAGTTGATTGTGAGGCCATCTGTCAAAAACTTGAAGCTGAACCAAACATGGATCTTGCAACAGGACAATTATCCAAAACACAAAATCAAAGTTACAACAAAATAGCTCAAAAACAAGAAATAGAGGGTTGTGGAATGGCAGAGTCAAAACCCAGATCTCAATCCTGTCGAAATGCTCAATCCAGTCGATGTAAGAGACTAATAGGCAGTTACAAGAAACGGCTACATTAAGTTATTTCAGCCAAAGGGGCCAAAACCAGCTATTGAAMCTAGGGGTGTACTTATTTTTTTCTTCACTATGGAATTGCATTTCCGTAGATAARTTGAGTGTCATTTGTTAAATTAGGTTACCTTTATCTGTCCAAATATGTAAAAAAAGAAAGAAAAAAAGACAACTTTCCAGGAGGTGTACCTGCTTTTTCACATGACTGTATACCTCTTTGCAGCTTGCACTATTTCAAAGATTTGAAAATATGCTCACAAAGGAGAAAATGCAATGTTCACAACAGGGTGTTTGAATTGAGTTGGCAAGAAATCAGGGAACTGATTCAGGCGATGCAACACTCTTTCATGTTATGAACGTTTTTTTGATTATCCCTGGTTTTTCGGCATGGCATTTTATTATTCTCTTGTTCCGTCCAGCACAYGTGCATAAATATCTAGTCTCAACGGTAGCTGTCTTATTACAACACATTTCTTCTACCTTATCTCCCTCTACTCTCTGTGCATCCCCAACAGCTCAATTTAATGATGCATAACATCATATACCTCAACAAAAAACCAGAGACAACGAAAATTCAAGGGTGTAACCTTATAACTCCCCCTTTGTTAGCTAACTCAAAAAGCACTGAAACTAAGCAAGGAATTGTCTGTCAGTGCCTCTAGTGTGATAACTCAAACTATAAAGAGGTGGATAGTCATGTTTCTTTTCCTGTCAATCTGTCCGGTGCTTCACAGTAACTCATGTTCTGACAGCTTTCTCCATCCAGGGCCTTTTGTGTCCTGATAGATCTAGTTTGTGAGTTTGGAGTATCTAACAGCGGCTCTGACCCAAACATGGACCACATGTCACTTTTGAAGGATACAGGAAGCCCCATGATGTGATCAAGTACACTGCTTCATTTTCTATACACCGTATGTCATGGTAGCTTTTGACATCAGAGAGGCTGGGAGAAGATAAATAATTCAGAACCTGTGAGCGTTTTGGTCTGTCATATTATTTTTATCGTAGAGGAGCTTTCATTTGGAGCTACAGTATATCTGTTGCATCATAGAAAGACCTCACAAAGGGGAACCATGACTCAGTGTGTTGCTTCTTTTCGCCTCCGGCCATTGCTGTCTATACAGTAAAGCTTTCCATATTGTCAGGGGGAAGAGTTCAGTTTCTCACAGAGAGGCAACCTTCGTTCAGTAGGACATGCATCTCATTAACTGTTGCTGATAATAATATTTTACGTCATATGCTAGCACTGGGAGTTGGCATACTCAAATCCATGAGGGGTGAATTTGCATTAAAGCCTGAGCTATTTCTACAAATGTAACCACGTTTTTTRCCTGTAGTGTTTGAGGGGCTGAAAAACACATCACTTGTCAATTGATCGGGATAGAGTCCACAGGAAAGCACAGAGATTTAGCAGGCCCAAGCAATAACTGACATGATTGGTATTTAATCCGGTAAAACCCCACATCCCTAGCAGCTTAAGACCCATCCATAGACTCAAGCCCAAGCCTCCAGCATGCATTTCACCCTCTTCTCCCTACCCTCTCTTTCCCCCTTTCCAAAGGTCTGGGAGTTCTTCAGCTCTGAACGCTTTCAGTCGTGGACTGTTACTCTTTCACCCAGAAAAGTGGCCACCAGTGGAGTGTTTCAGGCAGCGTTACCATATGCACGGGGGTTGGGGTGAAAAATACAGTCGCAGCTCCATGTGGTCCTGCATCTGCCTGTCTGCTACCTAGGACACCAATTGCATGCTCAGTTTCTCACTAACTGATGGCTTTCAGCTGCCTGAAGGGGCTTCAAGCTGAGTTATAGAAATATATCTGTTTCTATCTGTCTGCTGTTGGTTTCTGACTGAAACACAATGACATCACCRGTGTCTAACGCGCTCACAGATTAATATCTGCATCTGTCACTAGATAGATATCAGAATAAAAGGTAGGTGAACAAGCTAACATGGCAGAAAACGTAAACCTCAGGTCAAGGCTATTCTGTGTTTCTCCATGTCTTCTGATAGCTGTTTTGTTACCCAGAATCAACACAACAGTTTGATAACTATTTCTCTGGTAGCGTACTGTGTGAATCAATACCCAACAGACTCAGAAGAGGCATTTTTTTCCATTTGCATCCCCGTACTGTAGACGGTGCATTTCTCTGAACATCAAAGAGCAATTATTACTTCAATAGCAATTCGAATAACTGGCCTCATGCACTATTAACAGCTTGCCTTTTAAACTAGCGTCTCTCACTCTCTCACTGACTCTAAGTGCTTATTTAACAAACTCTATGGTATTTTGAACTGCTTTTGTGAAAGAATTACGGAAAAGGCTTTGATTTATCTTAATCAAATTAGAGGGACTGTAGAGCAACACACTGTCTTTGAACATCCACTCTTAGGGAGTGAATGTGCCTCCGAAATGCCAAAGCGCAACAAATAACTCACTCAGCCTTCCTTATCTACCGGACCCCTGCAATGTGCAGACATGAGAGTCTGTAAAGAGTTGTTTTGTATTCATGAAGAGAAAGTTACCATGGGGTGGTACCCTACCGTGATAGTCAAGCTGCTGCAGTGGGTGCTGCCCAGCTCTGGCTGTTTTGAGCTCCACTAAGTGTGTATCTGTGATGGGGGCTATGTTACAAATAGTACACTTTTCCCTATATAGTGCACTATTTTGGACCAGAACCCTTTGAATTATGGTCAAAAACAGTGCACTATATAGGGAATAGGGAACCATTTCGAGGTTTACCCTGCTGGGACCCTGCCTTGCTACAGTCGATATCAGCAACTTTAGAGTCACCATCACTTATTCATAAGCTTTACTCCCTGATTATTTATTTAGCCTGGCACAGCGTTTGTCAGTCCCTTTATAACCTGTCTTTGACTACCTTTCCTTTACAGTCTTCTTTCCCTTTCCTCCGACACTGTTCTCCTCCTCCTCCTACTCTAGTCCCTTAGACTCCCAGGCATATTAAGGCCTGCTTTGGTCTGGCCGACGTAAACACGACTGCAAGTTTGGAGTTTACTATGAATCATCTCTGTGACTGCACTGGCTGCACGCTCTACTGATGTTAAAGGTGTTTTCTCCTTCTGTGGGTCGTCTCTCTCAGTGCCTGTACATACATATTCAGTACGGATCGTGCCAGCCAGCCAGAGTTTCACTCCAGTTCTTTTCCCTATGCCTTGAGCATTATGCTGAGTTTGCCGAACCCTGAAACATCTGTTGTCATTACCAGATGAGTTTTCAGTGCAAACAAAGCCCCTAAATCAGCTGTAAAGCGGCATTGTGTTTCTTCAACAAGATGATTATGTGGAGCTGACATGAACAAGCTCAGACTGACACAAAATCTGTATAAACTTTCATACAGAGAGAGAGGGGAGAGAGAGAGGAAGAGACTCAAGTAAGTGAACAGTAGAAGTCTAAGTATTGTTGTCCATTATTTTACTCTAATTAGGGGAGGGATGGTATGATTAGGGTAAAATAAAATAAAAAATAAAAAATATATATAGATATTGGAAATGATGCAGACAATTACATCGATAGAACCCACAATATATCTGCAATATGAAAGCTGAGCCCCTCCCAAAAAAGAAAAAAAAGGTTAACATGATATGATGGCTTATTAATTCTTCAGCTAGCCAAACATGCAGATGTTTCAATCAAAGCATCAATAAAATAATTTACTTTGGATTGACAACTGTTGGATTTTTTAATGTTGGTTTATCTTTCTCTACCCAATTATATTTCTTCTGGGATTTATCCTGAGAGAACAACTTAATTAATATTCTTAATTACATAGCACAGACTAATCCACTGCCACATTTGTTATACAAATATGACAGTGTGGATTGAGCTATGGTAGGTAGACCACCATATGGTGAGTCTAGACTCCGCAAAGCCTTTGACACCTGTCCCCGCCAAACTTTGTAATATAAATTTTGTGAAATATCAAGAAATCTGAATCATATATATATATTTTTTACTGTTGAATCTGGTCCAGATTTGTTCTTAACCTTATTAAAACAACTTTGACTTATCTGCACCTCAGGACGACACTCCTGTCACCCAGCAACACACGTGGTGGTGACACAATTAAAATATCACCCTTCACATACAGTGCATTCGGAAAGTATTCAGAACCGTTCACTTTTTCTACATTTTGTTGCATTTCAGCCTTATTCTAAAATTGATTAAATATATTTTTCCTCATCAATCTACACTGACAAAGCAGAAACAGGTTTTTAGAAAATGTTGCAAATGTATAAAAAAAKAAAAKAGAAATGCCCTATTTACATACAGTAAGTGTTCAGACCCTTTGCTATGAGCCTCGAAATTGAGCTCAGGTGCATCCTGTTTCCATTGATCATCCTTGAGATGTTTCTACAATTTGATTGGAGTCCACCTGTGTTAAATTCAATTGATTGGACATGATTTGGAAAGACACACAACTGTCTATATAAGGTCCTACAGTTGACAGCGCATATCAGAAAAAAAACCAAGCCATGAGGTCGAAGGAATTGTCCGTAGAGCTCAGAGACAGGATTGTGTCAAGGCACAGATCTGGGGAAGGGTACCAAAACATTTCTGCAGCATTGAATACAGTGGCCTCCATCATTTTTTAATTAAAGAAGTTTGGAACCATCAAGATTCTTCCTAAAGCTGGCCCGCCCGGTCAAACTGAGCAATCGGAAGAGAAAGGCCTTGGTCAGGGAGGTGACGAAGAACCCAATGGTKACTCTGATAGAGCTCCAGAGGTCCTCTGTGGAGAAGGGATATCCTTCCAGAAGGACAACTATCTCTGTAGCACTCCACCCATCAGGCCTTTATGGTAGAGTGGCAAGACGGAAGCCACTCCTCAGTAAAAGGCACATGACAGCCCGCTTGGAGTTTTCCAAAAGGCACCTAAAGGCTGAGAAACAAGATTATCTGGTCTGATGAAACCAAGATTGAACCCTTTGGCCTGAATATCTAGCGTCACGTCTGGAGGAAACCTGGCACCAGACCTACGGTGAAGCATGTTGTTGGTAGCATCATGGTGTGGGGAAGTTTTCCAGAGGCATGGACTGGGAGACTAGTCAGGATCAAGGGAAAGATGAACTGAGTAAAGTACAGAGAGATCCTTGATGAAAACATCCTCCAGAGCTCTCAGGACCTCCGACTGGGGGCGAAGGTTCACCTTCCAACATGGGCAATGACGCTAAGCACACAGCCAAGACAACGCAGGAGTGGCTTCGGGACATGTCCTTGAGTGGCCCAGCCAGAGCCTAGACTTGAACCCGATCTAACATCTCTGGAGAAACCTGAAAATAGCTGTGCAGTGACGCTCCCCATCCAACCTGACAGAGCTTGAGAGGATCTGCAGAGAAAAATGGAAGAATCTCCCCAAATGCATGTGTGCCAAGTTTGTAGCATCATACCCAAGAAGACTTGAGTCTGTAATCACTGCCAAATTTGCTTTAACAAGGTACTGAGTAAAGGTTGTAAATACTTATGTAAATGTTATATTTTTAATAACTGTGCAAAACATTCTAAAAACCTGTTTTTGCTTTGTTAATATGGGGTATTATGTGTATATTGAGGAAGATATGTTTTAAATCCATTTTAGTGGTCTGAATACTTTCCGAATGAACTGGATCGATCATAAAAAGAAAATATATGCTGTTTATCTGATTGCTATGTTCACGACGGCCTTCACAACTAATAACTTTCCGAGGGAGTCTCTTACGGTTCCTAATCTGCGCCGGCAACTCGGTGAGCCATATGTTCCTTGATTATGGGAGGCGATGTGTAAGAATGCTGTCAGCCGGCTGCGTGGTGTTATCTGAGGCAGACACAGTAGGTCAAGGCTCAGCACAGAGTCCCGACACATGGTAATGAACTTATCTTATTAAATATGCATCAAATCAAATACCTTCCAGGAACTAACAGTGGAGCATAGACACGCTTTCAGGAATTATGGGAACAGTCATTTCCTATTAGGTCTTCGTGAAATGAGGAATGACCTGTCTGATCAACGGACTGACCTCATGTCGAGATAGTTCCTCCTGATTCTGCAAGGGGAACTTTGCAGATTACTTTAGTGACAGTATCAAACTTAAATGAATCTGTGTGTATGGGGGTGTAACCTTGGTAGAATATCCTCCCTCTGACACCAGTGTTCCAAATCTATTAAATTAATCAAAGACAATGGTGTCAATGAGGGCTGTGGTGATGAAATTAGAGCCTCGGTGCCTACGTTATTATGTCACCCATAACTACATTAGGAAGGGACAAAACAGTGAGTGTGTGCCAGGTGTTGAATCATCCTAAACTAAGTTGTCGCCACTGTTGATGGACAATTCGTAGTATATTTTCTAGAGTTTTTACTCCTCTTACTTCTGGCGTATTATTTCTTAAAGAACATTTTTATTCAAATGGTTTTAAACAGGGAATCCCATTTAGACCAAGGCCTCTCAAGCAAGCCCTGCACACAATCGTATAAATTCCTAATATTTACAATTCCAACTCAATATTTATGATTTCAACTCAATAAAACAAACAATATTTACAAGCAATTTAAGAAAAGTACAAAACACAATCCTGAAAATCAAACACATTCCTCAGTAAAAAAGTAATCAACCAGTCTGAACTGCTCTATCCGTACCAAACCCTCCAACCTCCAACCATTCCACAAGTAAGGTGCAAAAAAACGAAATGCAGATTTACCTAAATCAGTGGAGACCGAAGGGATCTCCAGAGTTAACCATCCCTGTGATCGGGTCTGGTGACTCATATGACTGTAATTTAATTAACAATGAAGTAAGGTAATGGTGGAAGTTTGCACAAGAGGGCTTTATAAACAAAAAGAGAGCGGTGCATTTAACTACAAGCTTTAAGAGAGGGCCATCCTACGGTCTGATACAGAATGCAGTGATGTGTACTGAACCTATCACCCGTAATAATGCAGTGTGCTATGATAAACTGTGTCCAATGACTTCAATACAGTGGCGGCTGCATTAATACAGATGATAACACCATAGTCTAAAGCCGAACGAATGTCAACTGAATGATATGTTTTCTGCTAGTTAATAAAGGCATGCCATATTCCTATAAAGGACGTCCATTTTGATTCTCAACTTCTTAACTACCATCTCACTAGGCTTTTTGAAAAATTGCTTTTCGCCAAACCAGATACCCAGATATGTATAAGTGGGGACACGATCAATGTGGGCACCATCCAATGTACACATGCATAAATCATCAGATACATTTGAAGCTTTTTGGAAAATAACATAGACTTTTTTTTACCTGCATTAAGTACCAATTTCAGTTCAACAAAATAGCCAGATTGTAGTTCTGAAAGAGCCTTCACAACAGTATCTTCCGCATACAAGTGGAGGTTACAAATTCTTACAGACAAACTAATATTGTTTACAAAGATATAAAAAAGTACAGGGCCCAAATCGACCCTTGTGGGACACCTTTAGTAATATGAATGAAACCTTAACACCATCAGAAGATAGACATTGTAACCTGTCTGTCAGGTAGTTTTCAAACCAAAAGCAGGCTGCCAGACCCAGGCCAATTTCAGACAGTCTATGAATTAATAATGAGTGGTCAACAGTGTTGAAAGCCTTCGACAGGTCTATAAAAAGGGCAGTACATTGCTGCCTTCTGTCCATGCAATTTACAATGTAATTCAACACAAAAGAAGCAGCAGAGAAAATGCTGTGACCTGACCTGAAAACATAAGCTAGAAAATATCTAAGCTGAGTGTTTATTAACAATGTAAAAAATGTCGCTGGGTAACACAGTTTAGAGATCGGGCAATAATTATTTATGTCCAAGGGGTCACCACCTTTGGAGAGGGAGCACATAGGCAATTCAAGGAAATAAATTATATAAATGATTGCTCAATTTATGATTGGCATTGTTCACTGTAAATGTGTTAATATATTGCCAAAGAAGCCTAAAAGGACAATAGTATTTTACTGGGTTTTGTTGAATCCAATACTTTAATTGCTTAACTGGATCAATGATTGGGCCTAATTAGCCCAAATGTCTTCTATTCTTAACTGCCTAAGGCATTCAGGTGCTGTTGGAGTGGACTCATGTGGATAATGTAGAGCACTTATGCTGAAGTGTGTCAAGTTCAACGGAAATGTACTGTTTGTCTGTGAAGGGTTCTGAGCTAATACAGGAATATCTACACTACTATAGATTTTGACTTTTGCAGTTGAGAGTGGTTGAAGTGGTGTCATTGATACATTCTATCTGAATTCAGAAGAAAACATGGGTTGACTATTCAAGGTTATTTCAATACACTATTGTACATTGTACAAAAATGTCAAGATAAAACAATGAAATTATACTATGCTCCTACTAGCCCATGAATGGATCAACACTGTAAAGCATCTCTTAGCGTGGATGATATAAAAGCAGGGTTAGACTGTATTTCATGCATTAGTTGATGTGAATACCGGACTGGGATAATTGGAGAAATGGGAGACAAACTGAAAAAAAATAACACATATGCCACGGTTTACTAAGCTGTAGGATATGCGTAACTGGCTGCAGGGAAGTCAGGCGCAGGAGAGCAGAATTGGGTAGCAAACGGAGCCCTTTATTACGGTGAACAGACACACGGCACTAAGAACAATAAACAAAATACGGGTTGACATAACCCGGCGCAAACCAGTCTGACGTGCACATACACGTAACAACAAACAATTCCACACACAGACATGGGGGGAACAGAGGGTTAAATACACGTCAAATAATGAGGGAATGTAAACCAGGTGTGCGGGAAAACAAGACAAAACAAATGGAAAATGAAAAGTGGATCGGCGATGGCTAGAAGACCGGTGACGTCGACCGCCGAACACTGCCCGAACAAGGAGAGGAACCGACTTCGGCGGAAGTCGTGAATGTAGCCCCCCTTGGCGTGCGTCTCCAGCAGCGTGCCGACACCGGCCTCGGGGACGACCCGGAGGGCGAGGTGCAGGGCGATCCGGATGGAGACGGTGGAACTCCCGCAGCATTGAACGGTCCAACACGTCCTCCACCGGAACCCAGCATCTCTCCTCCGGACCGTACCCCTCCCACTCCACGAGGTACTGAAGGCCCCTCGCCCGACGCCCCGAATCCAGTATGGAGCGAACGGTGTACGCCGGGGCCCCTCGATGTCCAGAGGGAGCGGAGGAACCTCCCGCACCTCAGTATCCTGGAGCGGATCAGCCACCACCGGCCTGAGGAGAGAAACATGGAATGAGGGGTTAATACGGTAATCGGGCGGAGCTGTAACCTGTGACACACCTCGTTCAGTCTCCTCAGGACTTTCAGCGGACCCAGCTTCCGGCAGGGCAGGCGGAGGGGCAGGTTTCGGGTCGAGAATCCAGACCCGGTCCCCCGGTGCGAACACCGGGTCCTCACTGCGGTGACGGTCTGCTCTGGCTTTCTGGCGCAGCACGGCGCACTGAAGGTGAACATGGGTGGCGTCCCATGTCTCCTCCGRGTGCCGGAACCAGTCGTCCACCGCAGGAGCCTCGGTCTGACTCTGATGCCAAGGAGCCAGTACGCACTGGAAGGGGGAGAGGTTAGTGGAGAAGTGGCGAAGCGAGTTCTGGGCCATCTCTGCCCAGGGCACGAACACCGCCCACTCCCCCGGCCGGTCCTGGCAATACGACCGCAGAAACCTACCCACATCCTGGTTAACTCTCTCCATCTGCCCGTTACTCTCGGGGTGAAAACCTGAGGTAAGGCTGATCTAGACCCCGAGACGCTCCATGAACGCTCTCCAGACTCTCGACGTGAACTGGGGACTCCGGTCAGACACTATATCCTCAGGCACCCCGTAGAAGACGAAGACGTGAGTGAACAAGGCCCTCCGCAGTCTGTAGGGCCGTAGGGAGACCGGGCAGACGGCAAGACTTGGAGAAACGGTCCACAACTACCAGGATCGTGGTGTTACCCTGTGAGGGGTGAGATCTGTGAGAAAATCTATCGACAGGTGAGACCATGGCCGTTGTGGAACGGGTAAGGGGTGTAACTTACCTCACGTCCTTAGCCAAGGTGGGCCACCAGTACTTCCCACTCAAACAGCGCACTGTCCGACCGATACCTGGATGACCAGAGGAGGGTGACGTATGAGCCTAATAGATCAGCAGGTCACGGACAGCAGACGGAACGTACAGATGCCCAGCAGGACACTGGAGGGGAGCATGCTCTGCACCTAACGCCTGCTCAATGTCCGCGTCCAGCTCCCACACTTCCAGCACCACCAGGCAGCAAGTATGGGGGTGGGATCCATGGGCCGCTCCTTTATGTCATACAGCCGGGACAGTGCGTCTGCCTTCACGTTCTGGGAACCTGGTCTGTAAGAAAGGGTGAAAACAAAACGGGTGAAAAACATGGCCCACCTTGCCTGGCGAGGGTTCAGTCTCCTCGCTGCGCGGATGTACTAAAGATTGCGGTGGTCAGTCCAAATGAAAAAAGGGTGTGTAGCCCCCTCAAGCCAATGTCTCCACGCCTTCAAAGCCTTGATGACAGCCAACAGCTCCCGGTCCCCCACGTCATAGTTTCGCTCTGCCGGGCTGAGCTTCCTCGAGAAGAAGGCACAGTGGTGGAGCTTCGGTGGCGTACCCGGGCACTGAGAGAGCACGGCTCCTATCTCAGCCTCGTACGCGTCCACCTCCACTATGAACGCCAAAGAGGGATCCGGATGAGCCAGCATGGGAGTCGAAGTAAACAGAGCCCTTAGGTGACCAAAAGCCCTGTCCATCTCAGCCGACCACTGCAAGCGTACCGGGCCCCCCTTCAGCAGTGAGCTAATGGGAGCCGCTACCTGACCAAAACCCCGATAAACCTCCGGTAGTAATTGGCAAACCCTAGAAACCGCTGCACCTCCTTTACCGTGGTGTGAGTCGACCAATTACGCACGGCTGAAATGCGGTCACTCTCCATCTCCACCCTTGAGGTGGAAATGCGGTACCCTAGGAAGGAGACGGACTGCTGGAAGAACAGGCATTTCTCAGCCTTGACATACAGGTCATGCTCCAACAGTCGACCAAGCACGCTGTGTACCAGGGACACATGCTCGGCGCGTGCAGCGGAGTATGTCATCAATATACACCACTCCACCCTACCCATGCAGGTCCCTGAAAATCTTGTCTACAAAGGCTTGGAAGACTGGTGGAGCATTCATCATGACGAGGTACCGACTTTAGCGGATGTCGTGACATAAGCCCGCATTCAATTGTACAAATCCTGTTAAGATCACAGAACAGCAAATAGCTCATATGACGGCCCTGTTTGGGACTAAGAGAGCATTTTCGCTCCTAACCCTTTCCCTAACCTTAACCTAATTCTCCTAACCTGCTATGTTAATTATCCTAACCTGCTGCGTAAAWGTCTAGCTGTATAGAAGTTGCGTTTTTATACAGAATCTCATTTTGTTTGGTGTTTTTTAGGAAGAAGGTTACAACTGCACCCTATTTCCAAGATAGTGCCCACAGGGCGCTGGTCAAAAGTACTGCACTATGTAGGGAATAGGGTGTCATTTGGATGCACAATACACGATTGTATTCCATTGTGTGATTGGAATGATTGGGAATGCAGTGGGACAGGTAATGGCATCTATTCATCAAGCTGTTTTCATGTGGCACTCTGCTAAACCAAAAAGAGACCTCCTCAACTAAATTGTGATCTCCCTTTTATAAAAAAAGAGGTGAAATCTACTTCTCGTTTTATAAATGATGTCACAATCTTTATTCCTTATGGTTGGTCTCAATTAAAGTTTAGCGCTTTGATGGATGAATTATGCTCTCACACATGAAGGTCTAAGATAAAAAAGGCATAGTTTCTCTATTCCATCAGAGGTACTAGCCACCTGCTACACAGCCTAGAGTGTAGTGCGTGCAAACCAGAAAACATGATAAAGTTGTACCTTGACATGTTTCCTTTAACAGGCAATTATCAAGAGCTTTTGAGACTATATCAGGAGGCAACATGTACACAGTGATGCTTGCTGAAAAGCAAACTCCTGCTAGGCACTTTGTTATATAAAAAAATATAAAATAAAATAGTAAAATAGAGACACATTCAGGCATGCAAGATCAAATTGAATCTCCTACAACCAGATAAGCCCTTCACCACACTTGGAATTCTAAACCATCACCAATAGCTCAAACYACATTTAAATGAAAATACACTGGAAACAGTAAAATACAGACATACAGTATCTAGATAATATCATATCAGGACAAACTAAATATTAAATATTCAACTGCACAGGAGCCGGATTATTTGTTCTTAATCTCCGGAGGTTTTCATTCTAAGGGGTGAAAGCTGTCAAATTACAGTCTGTAGCAAGGGGAACAATCTTCTGTGGCAGCTGGTTGTCAAAGCTGAAGAGAACTCTGTTCTCTGGAGATATACAGTAGCTGTGTGTCTGCGTTCCAAAAGGCACCCTGTTCCCTAAATTATTCACTACTTTTCATCAGACCCCTATGGGCCCTGGTCAAAAGTAGTGGACTATATATGCAGCATGAGAGTGGGTGAAGAGAAGAAAGAGATCTGTGCTTGAAGGGATCGTTTGGGACCATAGTGTTTTGTATGGGCAGTCCAGACACTGATTTGATAACTATCTCTATCCGTCTCTATCCATCATGCATGTCATTGGAGATGCAATACAAGGTTGCCTCTGTAGATGAGTTGTTTTGATGTATTCTGGGGAATATGAATGTGAATTGTTATGGCATGATTATAAGATCATCCATAGTCATTTATTTCCATACTCTGTGATACTCAAGGTGACATTTTGACGGTGCCAAAAATACAGACATTACCATTTCAAAATGAGTTTCTCTTTTATACTCAAGCATTGTTTTCTGTGTTTTGTGTAAATGGGATCCAGTACCATTATCCAACAGGTGACTCATTGAAATATAGGATACAGAAAGGATGTTAAAACGTTTCTTTCTGATTTCTCTCTTCCAGGTGATGAGCTCCATTAATCGTTGAGCGTGACAGGCAAACTAACCAGGCCAGAGGCTCCTCATCTTGGCTGCATCCAGTCCACTCTCCCCTACACGGATTCAACTCTCTGGTTCTTACAGTTGTTGATCTGGCTTTCCGTCTGTGGGACTTTACCTTGGAGACCTCAACCTCACAGACCGCCAATGCTTACAAGGAACTGCCTGCTGCTGTTCCTTTGGTTTGTCTTCGACAAAGGTTCCCTGTCTTTAGTGCGCCCGCCAGGTCCACCACTGAGCAGGAGCAGACTGGGAAAGGAGAATCCAAGGAGCCTGGCGGGCTCGATGAGGAATGGGGCATCTGGGTTTCAGAGAGTCAAGAGGGGATGGGTGTGGAACCAGTTCTTTGTGCTGGAGGAGTACATGGGGTCAGATCCACAGTATGTGGGCAAGGTAAGGATGTTATACATTGTGTTTTTTATATCATGCAAGTGTTTCGATAAATCATGTAGCTAGCAGCTCGGGAGGAATTGAACCAGTGTTAAATGGAGGGAGAAGTAGAAATAGGATGAGAYGGAGGAAGAAGAGAAAGCAAAGAGAGGGAGGACTGGGAAACTGGTCAGAATTGAAGGAATGAAGGAATGATGGATGGCGCTAAATACAGGGAAATTCTTGACATAAACCTTACAGTCTTCCAGACATTTGAGACTGGGATGGAGGTTCACCTTCCAGCAGGACAATGACCATAAGCATATTGCTAAAGCAACACTCGATTGGTTTAAGGGGAAACATTTAAATGTCTTGGAATGGCCTAGTCAAAGCCCAGACCTCAATCCAATTGAGAATCTGTGGTATGACTTAAAGATTGCTGTACACCAGCGGAACCCATCCAACTTGAAGGAGCTGGAGCAGTTTTGCCTTTGAGAATGGGCAAAAATCCCAGTGGCTAGATGTGCCTAGTTTATAGAGACTTAACCCAAGAGACTTGTAGCTGTAATTGCTGCAAAAGGTGGCTCAACAAAGTATTGACTTTGGGGGGTGAATAGTTATGCACGCTCAAGTGTACTGTTTATTTTCTTGTTTGTTCCACAATAAAACATATTTTGCATCTTCTAAGTGGTAGACATGTTGTTAAAATCAAATGACATAAACCCCCCCCAAAATCTATTTTAATTCCAGGTTGTTAGGCAACAAAAAGGAAACATGCCAAAGGYGGTGAATACCTTCTCAAGCCACTGTATAGACAAAGAGATCCAATACCGAATCGATGTGCAGGAGTATGAGGTAATTGAGGTAGATACASTGCCTTTGGAAATTATTCAGACCCCTTGACATGTTCCACATTTTGTTAGGTTACAGCTGGGCCACTCAAGGACATTCAGAAACTTGTCCCGAAGCCACTACTGCGTTGTCTTGGCTTTGTGCTTAGGTTCATTGTCCTGTTGGAAGGTGAACCTCCGCACCAGTCTGACGTCCTGAGTGCACTAGAGCAGGTTTTCATCAAGGATCTCTCTGTACTGTGTTCCGTTCATCTTTCCCTCGATCCTGACTAGTGTCCCAGTTCCTGCAGCTGAAAAACATCCCCTTAGCATGATGCTGCCACCACCATGCTTAACCATAGGGATGGTGCCAGGTTTCCTCCAGACGTGACGCTAGATATTCAGGCCATAGAGTTCAATATTGGTTTTATCAGACCAGAGAATCTATTTCACATGGTCTGAGAGTCTTTAGGTGCATTTTTGGCTAAATCCAAGCGGGCTGTCATGTACCTTTTAATGAAGAGTGGCTTCTGTCTGYCCACTCTACCATAAAGGCCTGATCGGTGGAGTGCTGCAGAGATGCTTGTCCTTCTGGAAGGTTCTCCCATCTCCACAGAGGAAATCTAGAGCTCTGTCAGACTGACCAGTGGGTTCTTTGTCACCTCCTTGAGGACCCATCTRCCCCGATTGCTCAGTTTGGCCGGGCAGCCAGCTCAAGGAAGAGTCTTGTTGGTTCCAAAACTTCTTCCATTTAAGAATGATGSAGGCCACTGTGTTCTTGAGGACTTTCAATGCTGKAGACATATTTTGGTACCCTTCCCCAAATCTATGCCTCAACACAATCCTGCCTCGGAGCTCTAAGTACATTTCTTTTGACCTCATGGCTTAGTTTTTGCTCTGACAGGTGTATATAGATAGGTTTTTGCCTTTCCAAGTCATGTCCAATCAATTGAATTTACAACAGGTAGTCTCAAATGAAGTTGTAGAATGGAAACAGGAAGGACCTGTGCTCAATTTTGAGTCTCATACCAAAGGGTCTGAAAACTTATGAATAGAAGTATTCAGTATATATATATTTTTTATACATACATTTTCAGAAAATTCTAAAAACCTGTGTTTGCTTGGTAATTATGGGGTATTGTGTGTAGATTGCTGAGGATTTTTATTTATGTAATCCCTTTTAGAATAAGGCTCTAACGTAACAAAATGTGGAAAAAGTCAAGGCYTCTGAATACTTTCCAAAGGCAATGTATGTACTGTTGTGACGTGACTTGCATTAATGTGATGACTGTTATTTATCTTATCAACTAACTATGTTTAATTGTCACCCAATTATATTAATCATGTAACAAATAACTCATTAGGAATTTGGGCACCACGGGAAAAGTTGTTTAATGAGTTACCATCTCCCAAATTAAACTCTAAAGATATATAGATTTATCTGACATCAATAACAGTCACTTATTAATCATTACCTCAATCAGTCTCATTCTGAATGTTGCAGACCTCTTGAATCAACAAATATTAACACAATACACATACACACTTACATGAGATAAAAGTTCCTAGTGGACTGACACGATATGACGGCTTGTTACACAATGGAAAGGGAGTGGGGAAAGATAAAGAGAGGGAGAAACAAAGATAGAGAACACTTGGATACATTTCGAAACTATGCTCACAGAAATCATAATAATTAGCACCCTAACCATCGGCCATTCAGACAAGAAATGCAATGTKTATAAACTCAGCAAAAAAAGAAACATCAATTTTTCAGGACCCTGTCTTTCAAAGATAATTCATAAAAATCTAAATAACTTCACAGATGTTCATTGTAAAGGGTTTAAACTCTGTTTCCCATGCTTGTTCAATGAACCATAAACAATTAATGAACACGCAACTGTGGAACGGTTGTTAAGACACTAACAGCTTACAGACGGTAGGCAATAAAGGTCACAGTTATGAAGACTTAGGACACTAAAGAGGCCTTTCTACTGCCTCTGAAAAACACAAAAAGAAAGATGCCCAGGGTCCCTGTTCATCTGTGTGAACGTGCCTTAGGCATGCTGCAAGGAGGCATGAGAACTGCAGATGTGGCCAGGGCAATACATTGCAATGCCCGTACTGTGAGACGCCTAAGACAGCGCTACAGGGAGACAGGACGGAGAGCTGATCGTCCTTGCAGTGGCAGACCATGTGTAACAACACCTGCACAGGACCGGTACATCCGAACATCACACCTGTGGGACAGGTACAGAATGGCAACAACAACTGCCCGAGTTATAGGGGGGGGGGTCTGGCTATCTGTCAGCTATTTGCCAAGCTGATCCAAAGCCTTAGATCCTCAGCAAAGAGAGAGTCATGATAGTGCATATAGGCAGGGATAAAGTGACTAGGCAATAGGATAGATAATAAACAGTAGCAGTGGCACATGAGGGGTAGAAGCTGTTCAGGGTCCTGTTGGTTTCAGACTTGGTTCATCGGTACCGCTTGCCGTGCAGTAGCAGAGAGAATAGTCTATGACTTGGGTGGCTGGAGTCTTTGACAATTTTTAGGTCCTTCCTTTGACACCACCTGGTATAGAGGTGCTAGGTGGCAGGGAGCTCTGCCTCATCGATGCACTGAGCCGTACGCACTACCTTCTGTAGCGCCTTGAGGTCACATGTCAAGCAACTGCCATACAAAGCTGTGATAAAGCCAGCCAAGATGCTCTCAATGATGCACCTGTAGAACTTTGAGGATCTGAGGGCCCATGACAAATCTTTTCAGCCTCTTGAGGGGGAAAAGGAGTTGTCGTGCCTTCTTCACGACTGTGTGGACCATGTTAATTCCTTAGTGATGTGGACACTGAGGAATTTCAAGCTCTTTACCTGCTCCACTCCAGCCCCGTTGATGTGAATGGGGGCGTGCTCGGCCCTCCATTTCCTCTAGTCCATGATCAGCTCCTTTGTCTTGTTGAGGGAGAGGTTGTTGACCTGGCACCACACTGCAAGATCACTGACCTCCTCCCTATAGGCTCTCATCATCATCAAGGCCAACCACCATTGTATCGTCAGCAAACTTAATGGTCATGTTGGAGTCGTGCTTGGCCATGCAGTCATGGGTGAAAAGGGAGTACAGGAGGGAACTACACTGCCATTGAAAATGTTGGTGTCACTTAGAAATGTTCTTGTTTTTGAAAGAAAAGTACATTTTTTGTCCATTAAAATAACATCAAATAGATCAGAAATACAGTGTATACATTGTTAATGTACATGTCCTCTTGCTCAGTTGTGCACCAGGGCCTCCCACTCCTCTTTCTATTCTGATTGGTGCCAGTTTGCGCTGTTCTGTGAAGGGAGTAGTACACAGCGTTGTACGAGATCTTCAGTTTCTTGGCAATTTCTCACATGGAATAGCCTTCATTTCTCAGAACAAGAATAGACTGACAAGTTTCTTTCTAGACATTTTGAGCCTGTAATCGAACCCACAAATGCTGATGCTCCAGATACTCAACTAGTCTAAAGATGGCCAGTTTTATTGCTTCTTTAATCAGAACAACTGTTTTCAGCTGTGCAAACATAATTGCAAAAGGGTTTCTAATGATCAATTAGCCTTTTAAAATTATAAACTTGGATTAGCCAACACAACGTGCCATTGGAACATAGGAATGATGGTTGCTCATAATGGGCCTCTGTACGCCTATGTAGATATTCCATAAAATATCTGCCGTTTCCTGCTACAATTGTCATTTACAACATTAACAATGTCTACACTMTATTTCTGATCAATTTAATGTTATTTTAATGGACTAAAAATTWGTTTTTCTTTCGAAAATAAGGACATTTCTAAGTGACCTCYAACTTTTGAACGGTAGTGTAAGTGTTGAGGGTCAGCGTGGTGGATGTGTTGTTGCCTACACTCACCACCTGTGGGCGGCCCGAAAAATGTATGTGTTGAAAATCCCAATTTGTTTGCATAGTCAACTTACACACAGCTCTGACACACACACTTACCCCACCAGACTTTTCTCAGTCCCCAAATCCAGAACAAATTCAAGAAAGCGTGCAGTATTATATAGAGCAATTATTGCATGGAACTCCGTTCTATCTCATATTGCTCAAGTGAACAGCAAACCTGGTTTCAAAAAACAGATAAAGCAACACCTTACGGCACAACGCCTCTCCCTTATTTGACCAAGAAGTTTGTGTGTATGTATTGATAGTAGGCTATGTGTGCCTGTTGTAATAAAAAAAWATATGTATGTCCTTGAGCTGTTGTCTATTAATGTTCTTTATTATGTCATGTTTAGTGTGGACCCCAGGATGAGTAGCTGCTGCTTTTGCAACAGCTAATGGGGATCCTAAAAAAATACCAAATACCAAAATACCGTCAGCATGTACAGGAGCCAGTTGCGTTGGGAGGGAGGTGTTCAGTCCCAGGGTCTTGAGCTATTGATGAGCTTCGAGGGCACTATGGTGTTGAACGCTGAGCTATAGTCAACGAAGAACATTCTCACATGAGTGTTCCTCTCGTCTAGGAGGGAAAGGGAAGTGTGGAGATCAAAAGAGATTAGGTCATCTGTAGATCTGTTGGAACAGTGTGTGATTTGGAGTGGTCCAGGGTGGCTGGGATGATGGTGTTGATGTGAGCCATGATTAGCCTTTCAAAGGACTTCATGGCTACGAATGATAGTCATTTAGACAGGTTACCTTGGCGTTCTTMGGCACAGGGACTATGGTGGTTTGCTCAAAACATGTACTGTAGGTATTATAAACTGCAGCAAGGAGAGGTGAAAATAACAGTGAAGACAACTGCTAGCTGGTCAGCACATGCTCTGAGTATGCGTCCTGGTAGTCTGGCTGTCCCTGTTAAACTGTTTTTACTCACATCGGCTACGGGTGGCCAGATCACACAGTCACCCGAAACAGCTGGCGCTCTCATGCATGGTTCAATGTCGCTTGCCTCGAAGCGAGCATAGAAGGAATTTAGCTTGTCTGGTAGGCTCGTGTTTCTGGGAAGCTCGCGGCTGGGTTTAARGTTGTGTAGCATCCCCTTAAATCGGACCACTTCCATATTGAGAGCGTCATTGGTACTTCAAGTTTGAGTTTTTGCTTGTAAGCAGGAATCAGGAGGATAGATTTATGGTCAGATTTGCCAAATGGAGGGCGAGGGAGAGCTTTATATGTGTTTATGTGTGTTGAGTAAAGGTGATCTAGAGCTATTTGCCACCATTTGCACAGGTGACATGCTGGTAAAAGTGAGGTAGGACAGATTTCAGTTTCCCTGCATTAAAATCACTGGCTACCAGGAGCACCGCCTCTGGATGTGCATTTTATTGTTTGCTTATGGCCCTATACAGCTCGTTGAGTGTGGTCTTAGTGCCAGCATCGGTTTGTGGTGTTACATAGACAGCTACAAAAAATATAGATGAAAACTCTCTTGGTCTGCTGTTTATCATGAGGTTTTTCAACTCAGGCGAGCAAAACTTTGAGACTACCTTAAAACTTCTTATGGGCAGGTGGGGCGGTAGCGTCCCACCTGGCCAACATCCAGTGAAATTGCAGAGCGCCAAATTCAAAATACAGAAATATTCATAAAAATACAAGTTTTATACATCGGTTTAAAGATTAACTTCCTGTTAATCCAMCCGCTCTGTCAGATTTCAAAAAGGCTTTACAGCGAAAACATACCATGCGATTATCTGAGGACAGCGCCCGCTTACAAAAGCGAACAAACATTTTACAGCCAGGTAAAGGAATTACACAAGTCAGAAATAGCGATAAAATTAATCACTTACCTTTGATGATCTTCATATGGTTGCAATCTCAAGAGTCCCTGTTACACAATAACTGTTTGTTTTGTTCGATAAAAAGTCCCTCTTTATGTCCCAAAAACTCTGTTTTGTTGGRGCGTTTTGTTCAGTAATCCACTGCCTCAAAGGTGGTCCTGACATGCAGACGAATACATCCTAATAGTACCGGTAAAGTTCGTCGAAACATGTCAAATGATGTTTATAATTAATCCTCAGGTTGTCTATTGTATAAATAATCGATAATATTTCACCCGGACAATAGTGTCTTCAATAGAAAGGAAAAACAATGAACGGTGCGCAATCGGTCACACGCGCAAACTAGCTCCTGTTCAATCTAGAGTCCACTGAAAGAATGGTCTCATTCTTCCTCATTTTTCAGAATACAAGCCTGAAACAATGTCTAAAGACTGTTGACATCTAGTGGAAGCCATAGGAACTGCAATCTGGGTCATAACCATTTAGATACTGTATAGGCATTCTATAGAAAAGTACCCTTATCAAAAATATCCCACTTCCTGGATGGATTTTCCTCAGGTTTTTGCCTGCCATATCAGTTATTTTATACTCACAGACATTATTTTAACAGTTTAGGAAACTTTAGAGTGTTTTCTATCCAATACTACCATGCATATGCATATCCTAGCTTCTGAGCCTGAGTAACAGGCAGTTTACATTCGGCACCTCATTCATCCTAAATTCAAAATACTGCCCCCAACCCAAGAGAGGTTAACATTAGAGATTGTGCACCAGCATGATGGTTTTGTTTTGTGTACTATTTGAAGAACTATTGGATATAAAAGCGATGTCAACTTACCATCATTACGCCCAGGAATACGTCTTTCCTGAAGCGGATTCTTTGTTCGGACATGCGATCTTATCCCAGAGGCTGACCCAAAACAARGCGGTCGCCGCAGGAGAGGCAGACAGAGAGGCCTACTAGTCAGACTCAGAAGGCCAGCACACCATCCACTGCTTCCTAGCATATTACTCGCCAATGTCCAATCTCTAGACAACAACGTGGACAAAATTAGAGCACAAGTTGCCTTCCAGAGAGACATCAGAGATTGCAACATTTTCTGTTTCACGGAAACATGGCTCACTCGGGATACCTTGTCAGAGTCGGTACAGTAAAATAAYAATTTGTTCTTAACTGACTTGCCTAGCTAAATAAAGGTAAACATTTTTTATATAATTTGCTCCCAGCCTATAGACAGAAACTAAAAGAGGAAACGCCCGTGCTCAGGTCAATACAACGCTGGTCTGACCAATCGGATTCCACGCTTCAAGATTGCTTCGATCACATGGACTGGGATATGTTCCCGGATAGCCTCAGACAACAACATTGATGTGTACACTGACTCGGTGAGCGAGTTTAGTAGCAAGTGCATTGGAGATGTCGTACCCGCTGTGACTATTAAAACCTTCCTTAACCAGAAACCGTGGATTAATGGCAGCAGTTGCGCAAAACTGAAAGCGCGAACCACCGCTTTTAATCACGGCAAGGCGACCAGAAACCGACCGAATACAAACAGTGCAGCTATTCCCTCCGTAAGGCAATCAAACAAGCAAAGTGTCGGTATAGAGAAAGTAGAGTTGCAATTCAACGGCTCAAACACGAGACGTATGTGGCAGGATCTGCAGTCAATCACAGATTAAAAAATAAAAACCAGCCCCGTCGCTGACATCGACGTCTTACTCCCAGACAAATTAAACAACTTCTTTGCTCGCTTTGAGGACAATACAGTGCCACTGACACGGCCCGCTACCAAAGCCAGTGGGCTTTCCTTCTCCGTGGCCAATGTGAGTAAAACATTTAAATGTGTTAACCCTCGCAAGGCTGCCGGCCCAGATGGCATCCCTAGCAGCATCCTCAGAGCTTGCACAGACCAGCTGGCTGGTGTGTTTAAGGACATATTCAACCAATCCCTATCCCAGTCTGTTGTSCCCACATGCTTCAAGAAGGCCACAACTGTTCCGTGTTTCCAAGAAAGCTAAGGTAACTGAACTAAATGACTATCGCCCCATTGCACTCACTTCTGTCATCATGAAGTGCTTTGAGAGACTAGTCAAGGATCATATCACTTCCACCCTACCTGATAACCTAAACCCACCCCAATTTGCTTACCGCCCCAACCCCAATAGGTCCACTGACGATGCAATCYCCATCACGCTGCACACTGCTCTGTCCCACCTGGACAAGAGGAATACCTATGTAAGAATGTGGTTCATTGACTACAGCTCAGCATTTAACACCATAGRACCCTCCAAACTCGTCATTAAGCTCAKGACCCTGGGTCTCAACCCCGCCCTGTGTAACTGGGTCCTGGACTTTCTGACGGTCCGTCCCCAGGTGGTGAAGGTAGGAAACAACATCTCCACCCCGCTGATCCTCAACACTGGGGCCCCACAAGGGTGCGTTCTGAGCCCTCTCCTGTACTCCCTGTTCACCRATGACTGCGTGGCCATGCACGCTTCCAACTCAATCATCAAGTTTGCAGATGACACTGCAGTGGTAGGCCTAATAACCAACAACAACGAGACGGACTACAGGGAGGAGGTGAGGGCCCTCGGAGTGCGGTGTCAGGAAAATAACGTCTCACTCAATGTCAACAAAACAAAGGAGATGATTGTGGACTACAGGAAACAGCAGAGGAAGCTCCCKCCATCAACATCGACAATTGCACCGCCCTCAACCGCAAGGATATCCAGAGGGTAATGTGGTCTGCACAACGCATCACCGAGGGCAAACTACCTGCTCTCCAAAACACCTACAGCACTCGATGTSACAGGAAGGCCAAAAAGATCATCAAGGACAACAACCACCCGAGCCCCTGCCTGTTCATCCCGCTATCATCCAGAAGGCGAGGTCAGTACAGGTGCATCAAAGCTGGGACCGAGAGACTGAAAAACAGCTTCTATCTCAAGACCATTAGACCGATAAACAGCCATCACTAACATAGAGAGGCTGCTGCCAACATACAGACTCAAATCTCTGGTCACTTAAATAAATTGACTTAATAAAGGTATCAGTAGTCACTTTAAATAACGCCACTTTAAAAATGTCTACATATCTTACATTACTCATCTCATATGTATATACTGTATTCTATACCATCTACTGCATCTTGCCTATGCCATTGCTCATCCATATATTTATATGTACATATTCTATTGATCCCTTTACATTTATGTGTATTTGTGTGTATAAGGTAGTTGTTGTGAATTTGTTAGATTGCTTGTTATACAGTATATTACTTCATAGTCGGAACTAGAAGCACAAGCATTTCACTACACTCGCATTAACATCTGCTAACCATGTGTATGTGACCAATACATTTGAATTGATTTGACCAGCTGTTGTTAACAAAGACACACACACACACCTCCCCCTTAACCCAAAGCTGCCATTTCAGTCTTGACATTGCATAGAAAAAAACTGCTAGATTTATATTATCCAGGTCCTTGTTCAGTCACAACTCCGAGAAACATAGGATATTACAGTTCTTTAGGTCCCGTTGATAGGATAGTCTCGAACGGAGCTCATCCCGTTTGTTCTCCACTGATTGTACGTTCGTTAATAGAACTGAGTGTAGAGGCGATTTATTTACTTGTCAATGTAGTCTCATCAGGGAGTCCTCTCGTTTGCCTCTCTTGTGCCGTCTCTTCCTCCTTCGAGTCCCGGGGATTAGGGCATGGTCTGGGATGAGCAGTAGTGTTCTGATGTCTAAGTTCTCCATCCCTTGAAATCAGCCTGCTATTGCCAATTGACACTCTTTTAGTTAGCTTCACTCGTACGGACTATGTCTCACCATTTTAATATCATAATGGGTTGTGTTTGTGAAACATATCTATTCATGAGTGTCTTAGGATATGTCAGATGTACATTTCCATAGCAGCCACAAGCAGCATTCGTGTGGTGAGTAGATCAATGCCCCAGCAGGAATTKATTTAAATGGTGGCATTTCTAAAGCTGTCAGAACATCATTGTTACGAGGGGGAGGGATCATGCTTACAGCAATAAAAGACAGAGGACATGCACCTTATAATACTGAATTGAAATAAGTCTGAACTGCACTGCAAGCCACTAACACATCACCTCACCACCACTTTTCGCATCACAGCCACCAGGCTGTCTTTTCCCCTAACACAATATGTTTTTTATCCTTGCTTTGGGTTAAGACATCCTTAACTAAACGCAGAGAGATTCTACGGCTGAAGTTGTAATTTGGCACCCCTAAGCTTAGGCAGGATAATAGTTATACTAGCTTATCTGCCCAGGTGCCACTTCAATCAGCCCTGGTGTGCAGCATTCTTTGTGGAAGTCTCCCAGACTAAAGCATCCAGGGTGCTGTCTGTCTGCTGCACTCCTAAGTCACTTAATCCCAGGCCGCTGCACAGCTTCAAAAATAATTGACTGATTATCTGCCATATGAAAGGCATTTGGAGATCAAGTCCCTGGACTTCGCTTAAGACAATCTTAAAGAGAGAAAAGCTGTTGCGACCAAAATACAGTGTCACAGGATGAGACCTAATGGATCATTGGCTACCTGGACAATGGACACTGGATGGGCTGGGTGTCAGACAGCATTTAATGCAGGGATTTAGATCACGCACAGTCTTGGTATATACATATTGTAGCCGTATGGTTTTATTGTTTTACAGTTTTATTTTCAATGCAGTAATTGACTAGAGTGGGCTGTAATGTTGTGTGGAATGAATGTCTATAATACATCAAGACGAATTGCAGCAATACATTCACACCAGAATGCAAACACACTTTACTTACTATGCATTACATKAAGTACAGTACATATAGTTTACCAACAACCAACATGATATAGCTAACATCTTATGTCTGTTTGTTATTGTTTGTACGAATGCAGAGGCCATACATATGGGGCACATTTTCAGTGATAGGCCTAGATCAGGGATGAGCTACTGGCGGCCCTCCTTTTGAAGGTCCTCAGATCAACGTACTGTTGCGAGTTTGAATAGTACATTGCACAAGGTGCAATTTTGACATTTGGTTGTGCATAAGCCATTAGCCCATGTAAGCAAAAAAAKAWTMTTTGTCTYGTGGCCAGTTTTCTAAACGGACCCRCATTGATTTTGTTAGTCAGTCTCACTCAGATATCATATTAAAAAACTGCTAACTTTTCTCTCCACCTTATGGCAAAATGTGTAAAATTGCAGGAAATTAGCTTTAAAACTGCAACATTTTCCCTATGCCCCATGACAAAATGTGTAGAATTGCAGGAAATGGACATGGGTACGCAGACTCGCGAGCAACTGTGGCCCCTCATGATGAGTTGTGGCCCCACCCTTATCAAAGTTGTCCATCCCTGGCCTAGATGATTTCCAGGCCATAGAGACCATGGCATCTACAGAAAACATACACTATTATTAGGCTGGGAATCARAAGGGCTATCATTAGATGTTCCTCATTAGTAGAAGAGATTAAAGTAGCAGAGTTATTAGACAGTGAATAATTCAGTAGAGTGAGATCTGTTGACCAGGTCTGCATCCCAAACGGCACCCTATTTCTTATATAGTGTGCTACTTTTGACCAGGGCCCACAGGGCTTTGGTCAAATGTAGTGCACTAAATATGGAACAGAGTGCCATTTGGGACACAGCCCAGGTCTCCTGTCTGCTTCTCACCCCCGTGTCTGTTAGTACAAGTAGCTGGACAAAGGGCATAAACAAGCTGTAAAGAAAAAAGCAGATCCTTGGGCAATGATTAGGAGTTTGTTGTGCTAAATCTCTTTAAAAAGGYACTTGTGGTTAGTCCCCTGCTGAGATAGAGATGATTGCATTTTGTGAGCATGCTCCATGGGTTAGGTTGAGGAAGGACTCTTGTACAAGTTCACTCCAAATTAAGTATGATGAATAGGTTTTGTGTTATCTTGCTCTGCTGAGAATCTCATATGACTTCAAACCGTTTTTGTCATGAATTCAKAACTTGGGGATTCCGAGCTGCAGTGATTCATTACAAAGATCAAAATAAATTCACAGAAAGGGTTCTGCTTTCAAACTTACACTAGATGTTAATATTTAGTGGGAAGATTCTGCGTGTAAACAGAGCATCTGTCAGAGCTGTAATATAATGACTGGGGTTTTGTCACTGATTATTTGGACGAATCAGGATTTGGCGAAGGTGGTGCTTAAATTTAAAAACTGTGTGCTGCAGTAATTAGTTAGTGGAAGGAGGCAGGGAAGATGGAGAAAGAAMGTTAGCAATTTTCATCATGAATCTTGTTCTGGAGGCAGCTCTCCAGAGTGGTCGCTAGCTGGCACAGCCATAAAGTCATCAAATCTGATTTGAAACCTAACCCTAAACTTAACCCTACAGATAGCTGTAATGCCTAATGCTAACCCTATATTAAGACCAAATAGCTAATTTAAGTGTTCATGAATTTTTACAATATAGCCAATTTTGACATTGCAGCTGGTCTAAGGGGAAATTGCTCAGTTCTGCCACAGAACAAGACTCATGACAATAAACGTCAACCTGCATGGAGTTAAGGGAATTCTGAAAAGATTTTCAAGACTTCTTCAAGAACTGCCTAATCGTCTATTTTGCATCAATGAATGCAAACAAAGCAATGTTTGTTTTCTTCTGTGACACACAAGAGGAGGAAAAAGTTACTTTTGCATTTTGACTTGTCAGTGTGTCAAAGGAATGAACACAATACAAGAACAATGACTTGCATAAATTCAACTTCATAAAAAAAGTGAAAAAGCAATGAGTCTGATGCAACAGATCAGAAAGTTTAGCTTCAAATGTTGATACGCTATTATTTCTTCACATTATAAACTCAACTCAACAATATGGACAAGGCCATAGGTTATGCGCAAATGTTTGTTTCACAATACAATTAGCGTAAAACACTGTAATCGAAGTGACAGAGATGGAAATATACAGTATTTTCAAAATTTTGAAAGTCTAAAGATGCAACATCTATGGGTTGCTAATATGACTAGGATTGTGCCTTTGGCAACCGGACATTGAAATAAAATGTAAAACCAATCGAACATGATAGAAATAGGCTACTGGTTTCAATGAAATATGGAAGTCTATATAAAATAATTGCCTCCACGGATATGGTCGGACTTTGCCTAGGCTTCTTTGAAGCAAGGTTAAACATGCCTCATAATAGGAGGTAAAACGTTCAGGTTTCAAACAATGAATATATGTTTTAAAAATACATACCGCCTCGAGCTCATTGAAAAGTGGTGTGTGATGCGCTGATGAAGCCTACCTTCCTGCCTATGCATATGAATAGCGAATGGGAAGTGCTCTTCAATTTGGCTACCATGAGAAATAGGCCTAAAAATAGTATATCTTTTTAATCGTGGACATTAAAACTATTTTTAWCAGACAATTGTATTTAGACTTGTTGCACAATGATTGGGTTTATAAAAGCGCTGTCTGACAGATTTTCCGCTCAAAGGCCCTATAGCTGTATGCTGTGTTCTTGTGATCAATAAGATACATAACGAATATATGCATGCCAATTTAATTCCACTCAATTCTGCAAATTAACCCATCGACTGATAAGCTTGACCTGTCAAATGTATTTCCATTGACTGTTATTTTCATCAATGAATAGGCTACAAATAATTATTTAGCAATTTTTATTCACCAGGACAATTGGCTGGTGACAATATTATTTATTTTTGCCAAAAGCCGGCTATTAGGCTACCGGCTAACATAAACCCTGTGCCAGACAGATAACCGGGAGGATTTCAATTAATTGGATATTTGAGAAATGTACCTTATCCATTGAGTGCAAAACCTGTGTTCCTGGGTAGCTCAGTTGGTAGAGCATGTCACCTGTAACACCAGGGTTGTGGGTTTGATTCCCCTTTGTGGAACAGTACAAATGAATATGAAAATGTATGCACTTGCTACTCTAAGTTGTGAGTGCAACTGTAGGAGTCAGTTGGAGTGCCAGTGTGTGCTGCCTTCGTATAATAGGCTAATAGCCACACCACAGTTAACCTTCACAAAGGTTAAAAGGTTTCTAAACTTCATGTAGATAAAATCAAAAGTAAGTCAAGCCATTGTTTCTAGGGAAAATACTCGCAGGATATTGTATCACGGCAAACACAACATCACAGTTGGAACTTCATTTGGCCAAAGAAAATTACTGAAAAATAATGCAACAAAACACTTGTGAACTGGTTTAAACCTTCACAAAAWTTTTGAACAGGCTATATTGCAGCAATTACCATGAAACCACTAATGCCTACAGTACCCAAATATGCTAATGGTATTGATTTTACAACAGGCCTACTTAAAACCTACAGTATCTTAAAGTAAATACGGAACACACATTTCAAAAGACAGATCTAGCTTAATTTAACAGAATTAAACAAAACATGTTTTGTGTAGGATATTTAAATAACTGGTTTAGATTAATAAATAGGTTTAAAATAATAACACTTAAATACAATAATAATAATAATGATAAAATAAATCATTATTATAAAAAATAAAATAAAAAATGGATCCTACCTGAATAGCGAGTTGCACTGTAGCCTGCATTTTGTGTGGTATAAAAAAATATTCTGCTAATGTCTTCTATAATTTAATTGATGTATGAAATCTGTTTATATAAGGCCCATTACTTTCCACACCCAGCAAAATGTTTTCGCCATTTGTGGAAATCCTTAAACACGTCTGCTCAACTGTAGGCTATGCAAAAACCAATTTATAGGTGCATGCAATGCGTTACCAACTTAAAGCATATTCCATCGGCTACACAGCAATGTTCCTTTTTATAACACGGAAATAAAAGCCCAGAAAGCCTTTGGGGATAATGAAGGCAAGACTCGTCCGCTCAACACTTAGATAATGTCCTACAATCCCAATGCTGAGCAATTGCTATCTGCAAGAAAAACTTCTACCAGTTGATGAGCCATAAATCAAGAACCGCTCCTTCCTCTCAATCACTAATAAACCCTCCTCYCTGAGCTCAGCAGCAGCATCCTCTCTCTCATCATGGCAGACCTCACTTTAAACGCTATGAATGACTAACACAAAAGGTGTGGTTTTGGAGAGTTTCTGTGATGAACATAAAAAGTGTGTCACAGTATTTCCTTGACAACAGTTGACTGGGAAGTGTAAACTACAGCTTGACCTTGGGAGAAGTACATAAATAACAACTGAAAACACTACAGCATGCTACTTTCCCAGCTCTTCATAAGTGGGCGAACCAAAGCAGATATACAGTGTATTTGGGTTATGATGTTGAGCAATTTATGCGATTTTCAATATTTGAAAAAGGCAGCAATGTTCCTGTAACATCATTATGGAATATAGGATATAATTTGTGTATGTGTCTGATGTGTGTGTTGCCACTTTGTCACAGGAAATCACACACAGCCTTTGTTCAAGATCACATCCACCCCCTATACACCCAACCCACTTTGATATGGGTTTCATTGGACCCACATAAAGCTGGAATGGTTTATGGGCTTATGGTGTATTTACAAAGGCTGTGGCTCAGTGGGTCACCACTYTGTTGGTTGTCCTGAAAGAACCACACTGCAGACCCATGTCCTTTTCATAGGACTGTCACGAGAGGGGGCCAGTTGCTAAGGCTTTCTAAAGAACCATACACTGCCGTATACTAAACTAAATCATTAAAAACTCCCCATGGCAAGGTAAGGTTTAGAAATTACCTCATTGGGGAGACCGAGGATGGTTGAAACACTGTTCACCTTTTTGTCAGTTTCTCAGAGATTGTTTATGGTAGTGTATTCAAAACTTGATACAAACGACCTACATCTGTCCTTTACAAATTGGTGTTTTTATTATATATGTAAATCAAACTGCAAATGCATGGTGTCGTCTTAAATACAAGGAGTGAAGTGTTACAATTTACCCCATGGTCTGGGTTAGTTGTAACAATGCTTGGGGTGAATTGTAACAGAAGTGAAAAAAAATGCATAATTATTGAATGCCTTCATTGAGATCATGAGAGCAACATTGCCATGTTTAACATTTTGTTTGGCAGAAATAACAAATAATAAAATGTTTATTGTTTTACCCCCCACTAAATTATATTTCTCAACCAAACAACAACTAGGCTAAACGAAACACCTACATTTTTGTGTTGTGTGTGTGTGTCTGTGTGAGTGTGCATGCGTGTGTCTGAATGTTGGACATGTTCAATTAATCAAAGTCACAGTTGTGACAGTATGGCTGTCCTGTGGTGCAGGCTTGTGGACCCACAATTTGCATTCCCAGCACCACCCAGACCTTCTTGGACTTGGAATTGTTAAGTGCTCTATACACACAATGCAGAAGTGTTCCTCGTTGGAGGAATCTGAATCGTCTTGTTCAATGTGCTTTGTTTTGTCTTTTTTCTTAGGCAGGACACTTTTTTTGTTGTTGTTTAGTGTGGTTTGTCTTGACTTGCTTCTTTCCAGCAGTTTAAGGCAGGGCCATTTTTATTTTTGCCTTCTGAGTGCTTGACTTTTTATGCTCTTCTTCCAATGCCTGCTTGTTGGGTGTATCCGTCAAAATCGCAGTCTTTCTCCTCTTCCTACTCCTTGTTGTAATTTCTTGGGCCCTGCTTTTAGGAAGGGGCGTGCATCAACTGGGTTGAAATCTGAAGAGTAATCAGGTGTTTCCATGTGGGGAGGTGCCCTGTGAAGTGGCTGGAGAGGTGGCTTGGAAGGTAGATGGAATTGGCCTGGAAGGCAGTCGGAGAGGCGGCCTGGGAGGCAGTCGGAGAGGCGGCCTGGGAGGAAGTCGGAGAGGCGGCCTGGGAGGAAGTCGGAGAGGCGGCCTGGGAGGCYGTCGGAGAGGCGBCKTGGGAGGCAGCCGGAGAGGCGYSCTGGGAGGCAGCCGGAGAGGCGACCTGGGAGGCAGCCGGAGAGGCGACCTGGGAGGCAGCCGGAGAGGCGACCTGGGAGGCAGCTGGAGAGGTGGGCTGGATAGCAGTGGGCACAGTGGTCATAAATCAGCTGCCCTCAAGAGATATTCTTACAACTTTTGCTCCTGCTCATACATGAAGACCCTGATTCCACTACGGTAGCCTACAGCTCTCTTGACCCCTTCTCCAGTAGCTTCTTTATTGCTTTGCAGAATCTGGACAGCGTCACATAACATATGCCATGCAACTTTGCAACCGATCTGATTGACTTCCCCTGCTCTGCTACATCATTTGACGCTAATTTCAAAGTGTGCAGAGGTACTCACCTGTCTGTCTTTCTTTTCCATGATCTTTTCCATGATCTATTCATGCTGAAAGTAAAAGAAAACATGTACCAAAAACATTCAGCTTTACTCTGGGTGAGTTGTAACATTTTCTCACAGGTTGTTACAACTAACCCTTACCCTTGCAGCCATTAGCTAGCTTCTATTTTAGCTACTGTAAATGTTAAATAAAATATCAAATATCAAATATCTCTACACAGACTGGTTATAAACCTGATATAAGTTTGGTGAATGGAACTACACATCAGTTGATGCCATCACAAAAACAAATTTACGACTTGCTTTTTCACACGACGGTTCAGGACTAAACTGAGCTTGTACACAGTGAATCACCTGATTCTACCTCGCTCCTGATTGGAGTAATTGCAAGTGTTACAACCATACCCGTGTTACAACCATCCCCCCTCTCCCCTACTTTTAAAGTGGCCACAATGTACAGTATAGAGAATTGATTACAGTGGAATATCACCTCTAATCTGAGGACAAACATTGTACGAATATGCAATAAAATCGTAGAAATAGGGTCAATACTTACATGACAGTGTAACCCACATTTAATTCTTTACCACTTATATTGTAAAGGTCTCTCATTTCAATATGAGTCAATAAAATAGTTTTGGGGAAAGGGCAGTTGTTTTCACTTTTCCCTGACCAGTTCCTTCTAACTTTTGGCCATTTCAATAAGAACCTATCGTTAGGTCGTAAAAATATTTCCAATAACTCTTATCTGTTGATTGATCACCGCATCCCCCAACAACAAAAGTGAGATTTTCAATGCCGGACTGTTTGAGATTTAGGCACTTCATTATGATCCCACTGTGTTAGGCATAGCAAACAATGATAATAGTTAGCATGGGAGTCACCTACTTTGCATAAGTGTGTAAAGACATCGCATGGGTGAACAGCCTATCTCCCTCACCACTATTATGGTGGCCACTATAGTAAAATAGCTCAATTGGATCAGTTAATGGTTGACAGCCAATGTTTAATTAACTACTAATCTAGAACCACAGACTCCATAGCTTGCATGTCCTGCACCATGCAGTATCATGGAGAAATATGTTCCGTGACCTACAAAATAATCAAGGTTGCCATGCATAGAGACACAGCAAAGTAGTTGACAATTATCATGTTGATCTAACCATGAAGCATGTCTAAAGCACAAACTTGATGTCTGGCATAATACAGACACAAAACTTTGGCTGTTCACTCTGCATGTCAGATTGTGGATAGTGTGTGTGTGTGTGTGTGTGTGTGTGCGCACGAGCGAACACGCCTGCATTCGTGCATGCTTGTGTGCCTGTATGTAGCAATTAGAGAACTAAATTTCATGACTTGTGATGTATTCTGAATAATGGAAACATATTTGAAAGCAGGGTTGAAGTGTCACAATGAATGTGGATTAGACTCCTAACTGTAATGATGTCCTCATAAACAAACCCAAAAAAACTTCTCATTCCAGTGTTTGGCTCAAAACTCAATGCCAACAAAATTCATGGATGTAGACGTGAAATAATTTGAACAGATTACGGTACCTAGAATTACGCATCAGGTCTGCCAGTAATTCCACTGCTCATTGCAATGTGTTAAGGAGCTGATGGCATTTACAATTGTAATGTATGTTGATGATGAATATAGCAAGGCTCGGTGAAGGGAGAGGAGCTAAAATGAAAGATAATGATGTCATTCATCTAGCCCTGCCAATATAATACCTTTTCATATATTTTTGTCCACTTTAATAATGGGATTTCTGCTTGAATCGGCTTTGGAACATATTTCTAAATGGTTAGTGTTACGATCAGTATCACTTACCGGGCCTGCTCAACATATTGTACTGGTACCTGAACTAAGATTAATAATATCACAATGACTGTGTAGTGGGCTAACATTTATCATATGTAATATACATTCCTCACATGCGACCCATAGTAAGACTATGCAATTAATATGAACAAAGCCTATTAAACTGAATATCTGACTCCATAAAGATGATGTTGCAATATGCAAGAGACTATTGTTGAGTTACAGTAATAGGCCCTCAAGAAAGGTCTGAGAATAGAATTCTAAAGGCAAATATATTGAATTACAATGTAAAATGAACACACTATACAAGGCATACATTTAAATTACAATGGATTAACAAGCATTAACTACGGTTAATTTACAATACAAAGGATTAACTTTTCAGATCAACTCAGGCCATAGGTCTGGGTAGTATACAATACATGTTTTATACAACCCATGGGCAGAATACATGAGCAGAGGCAGAACAAAGGCTTTTCATTCCATTCATAACATGTGAAGGTGTGACTCTTTCAAACCTAAACTAACCACCATTGACTAAGAAAACAATACCAAGTTACAGTAAGCTGATCACTCAGGCCCAATCTCCACAGTATGACACAGCATCTAAAGGCGTATGTGGTGATGACCAGTGAAGATAAGGCAGAATGCCTAAAGAAAGAAAAAAATCCCTTTGCAAAGACTGGTTTAGAGTTCTTCCTGTACAGATACAAGTTACCACAGATATCATAAAGATAGATAGCATCACTGAAACACATTTCAATAGTCAGTCCTCTGGATACACCGAGACAGAGAGACTGAGACAGATCCCCTGATAGCTCTCTTGACAATCCCCACATCCACCGAGGACACACAAAAGCCAGAGATTCTGCTCCTCATTGACTTGAACAGCAAATACATTCAAGAGGATAAACTTTTTCCCAAACACAAAGTGGCTAAGCTCTGGTGCCAAAACACTAGACATGCCCTGGAGCAGTTGTCAGAGGACAGACTAGGGTTCCCCAGCCACATCATAATTCACATGGGCACAAATTACCTGAGGACCCAGCAGGAAAGGGTGGCCACAGCACTCAAGGGAGTGATTGAAAAAGCTTCTTCCACTTTCCCCAACACACAAGTAGTTATCTCCACCCTGCTGTCACACAAATACTTTCACCCTGCCACCATACAGCGGGTGAATGCAAGCATTTCGCGAGACTGTGCATCAAAACCTAATGTCTACCTGGCCCACCCCTCCACCCTGGACGACCAGGTCCACCTCTACAAAGCAGCAATCCCAACATTTGCTCGGACCCTGTGGGACATCACCCTCAACCGTTGCCCCAGCACCTCACACAGGATGCAACAGAACATCGGACACCCCGCCCAGACCAGTGAGACATCCTCCTAGATCTGCAAGACCCCCTTCCTGAAGGAAATGCACAGAGAGAACTCACGCCAAGAGGACCAACACCCAGACCACAGCCACACCCCAACCAAACCCTGGCCACACTATATACAACTCCTCATATCAGACCAATGCCCCTTCTGCCCACCCCATGCGGCAAGGACCTCAACATGACAGCAGGACAAATGCCCAGGCCGTTAGCAGAGCAACAGGCCCAACCCCCACATTTACACCCACCCAAGCCCCATCCTGTGACCCAAGAGGTATGTATCAGATGCTCAACATGCTCTGCTCACACTTACTGTGATGGTCCGGGCCTAAACCGCACAAAAATAATACTAGACATTATGGAACACAAACTTCTACTATCTCATCCTGGAATATACAAGGTCTGAGGTCATCTATCTTTGGCCTAAAGAGCAGGAACCCAGACTTCAAATAAAATGGAAATACAGACATTGTCATCCTACAAGAAACATGGTATAAAGTAGACGGACCCACTGGTTGCCTTCTAAGTTATAGAGAGCTGCTAGTCCCATCCACCAAACTACCAGGTGTGAAACAGGGAAGAGACTCAGGTGGTAGGCTAATTTGGTATAGAGCAGACCTAACCCACTAATAAATGTCAAAACAGGAACATTTTACAACTGGCTAGAAATGAATGAGGAAATGATCTTAAACTTAAGGCTAGGGGGCACTATTTTCACATCCGGATGAAAAGTGTGCCCAAAGTAAACTCCCTGCTACTCAGGACCAGAAGCTAGGATATGCATTAGAACATTTGATTTGGATAGAAAACACTCTAA
Organism: Salvelinus sp. IW2-2015; assembly: GCF_002910315.2. NCBI lineage: Eukaryota > Metazoa > Chordata > Actinopteri > Salmoniformes > Salmonidae > Salvelinus > Salvelinus sp. IW2-2015. The sequence continues at coordinate 22,374,165 of NC_036867.1, forward strand.
AGTTTCTAAAACTGTTCAAATTATGTCTGTGAGTATAACATAACTTATTTGGCAGGCGAAACCCKGAGGACAAACAATCCAGGATTTCTTTTTTTTTGAGGTCACTCTTTTCAATGGGTTTCTATGTGGATCTAGATTTCTAAGGCACTTACTTGCAGTTCCTATTACTTCCACTAGATGTCAACCGTCTTTAGAAATTGGTTGATGTTTTTCCTTTGAGAAATGAAGAAGTAGGGCTGTTCAGAACGAGGGTCGAGTCTAATGTACTGTTGTGGTTGGAGCGCATTACCTGAAAGCTCGCTCCACTTTGTTTTCTTCCGGTATTGAACACAGTTTATCCCGTCTTCAATTTTATCGATTATTTACGTTTAAAAATACCTAAAGTTGGATTAGGAAAGTTGTTTGAAATGTTTGGATCAAGTTTTTAGGTAACTATATTAGATACTTTGTAGTCATGTTGCGCTAGTTAGAACCGGTGTTTTTCTGGATCAAACGCGCCAAATAAATTGACATTTTGGAGATATAACGACACAATTAATCGAACAAAAGGACCATTTGTGATGTTTAATGGACATATTGGAGTGCCAACAGAAGAAGATCTTCAAAGATAAGGCATGAATTATATCGTTATTTCTGACTTTTGTGTCGCGCCTGGCGGGTTGAAATGTGATTTTCATGTGTTTGATGGGGTGCTGTCCTCAGATAATAGCATGGTTTGCTTTCGCCGTAAAGCCTTTTTGAAATCTGACACTGGCTGCATTAACAAGGAGTTAATCTTTAAACCGATGTACTGTATAACACTTGTATGATTCATGAATTATTATTAAGAAGTTTTAAGAGAAAAATKTTTTAACGATGACAGCTTCTCCATCCTAGAGGGGGAAGATCAACAATTTCCAGGCCCAGGGACATGTACTAGTCTGTGGCGACCTAAATGCCAGAACTGGACACAAACCTGAAACCCTCAGCACACAGGGGGACAAACACCTATCTGGAGGTGGCAGCATTCCCTCCCCCATATGCCCCCCTAGACAACTACAACATAACCAACAGAAATCCAATAAAATCACAGCAGATGTTATTCCGAGTGTCGTGAAATGCGGGTCACAACTCCTACAGCTCTGTCGGACGCTGGGTATGTACATAGGCTTTGAGGGACTCCATTGGTAGCTACACCTATAGCTCATCTCTTGAGTCTCTATGAGCGTTCACAGTCAGTCCACTGACATCCCTATCAGATCACAGCAAATTTACACTCTACATGAACAGAGCTTTGCTCAATCATTAGGCATTTCAAGCCAAAGGAACTGAATAATATTAAGAAAAGCTATAGATGGAAAGTAGTGTGGAAATCCACCCCKAAAAAAACAATTAGGCAACAACAAATTCAATCCCTTCTAGACAATTCACTGGACAAAATCTTTCACTGTATTAGTGAAGGTGTAAACTTGGCAGTAGAAAACCAAAATAGTATATTTTACCTCTCAGCTTCCCTATTCAAATCAAAAAATTGCAAGCAGACATCCGAAGAAAGTTAACAATGACAAATGGTTTGATGAAGAATGCAAAAACCTAAGACATTGAGTAACCTATCCAACCAAAAACATAGAGACCCAGAAAACCTGAGACTACGCCTTCACTATGGTGAATCACTAAAACAATACAAAAAAACACTATGGAAAAAGACAGAACAGCACATCAGAAATCAGCTCAATGTAATTACAGAATCCATAGAATCTAACCAATTTTGGAAAACTCTAAACAAGAAACAGAGTTACCTATCCAAAAATGAGATGGATAAACCACCTCTCCAATCATTTTGGCTCTATAATAAAAAACAAATAGCAAAAACATATACATGATCAAATACAAATCTAAGAATCAACTATTAGACCACCAGGAATCACTGGATTATCCAATTACATTGAATGAACTACAGGACAAAAAATAAAGCCTCCAACACAAAAAGGCCTGTGGGGTTGACGGTATCAGAAACGAGTGTGCGGAGTGTCGGAAAGCAAGTTCAAGGAGTGATTGTTTTAATAAATAAAAGAAACAATGAACATGAAACACAAACGCACCGACATGAAAACAGAGTCAATAACACCTGAGGCAAAAACAAAGGGGAGTGACAGATATAGGGAAGATAATCAAGGAGGTGATGGAGTCCAGGTGAGTGTCATGAGGTGCAGGTGCGTGAGACGATGGTGACAGGTGTGCGGGATAATCAGCAGCCTGATGACACAGAGGCAGGAGAGAGAATACGTGATAGTATCCTAACTGAAATTTTTAAATATACAGACCACAAATTCCATTTAGCTATATTTAACATCATCCTCAGCTCCGGCATCTTCCCCAATATTTGGAACCAAGGACTGATCACCCCAATCCACAAAAGTGGAGACAAATTTGACCCCAATAACTACTGGGGGATATGCGTCAACAGCAACCTTGGGAAAATCCTCTGCATTATCATTAACATTAGGCTTGTACATTTCCTCAGTGAAAACAATGTACTGAGCAACTGTCAAATTGGCTTTAAACCAAATTACTGTACGACAGACCACATTCACCCTGCACTTAATTGACAAACAAACAAATTAAAACAAAGGAAAAGTATTCTCATGCTTTGTTGATTTCAAAAAAGCTTTAGACTCAATTTGGCATGAGGGCCTGCTATACAAATTTATGGAAAGTGGTGTTGGGGGAAAAATATGCAACATTATAAAATCCATGTATACAAACAACAAGAGTGTGGTTAAAATTGGCAAAAAACACAKATTTCTTTCCACAGTGCTGGGGAGTGAGACAGGGATGCAGCTTAAACCCCACCCTCTTCAARGTATATATCAAAGAATTGGCGAGGGCATTGGAAGGGTCTGCAGCACCCGGCCTCACCCTACTAGAATCTGAAGTCAAATGTCTACTGTTTTCTGATGTTCTGGTGCTTCTCTCCCCAACCAAGGAGGGCCTACAGCAGCACCTAAATCTACTGCACAGCTTCAAAACAAGTCCAGTTGCCAGGACCACGAATACAAATTCCACCTAGACATCATTGCCATAGAGCACACAAAAAACTATACGTACCTCGGCCTAAACATCAGCGCCACAGGTAACTTCCACAAAGCTGTGAACGATCTGAGAGACAAGGCAAGAAGGGCCTTCTATACCATTGAAAGAATACCAATTATGATCTGGCTAAAAATACTTGAATCAGTTAAAGAACCCATTGCCCTTTAAGGTTGTGAGGTCTGGGGTCCGCAAAACCAACCAAGAATTCACAAAATGGGACAAACACCAAATTGAGACTCCACATGCAGAATTCTGCAAAAATATACAACGTAAAACATCAAATAATGCATGCAGAGCAGAATTAGGCCGACACCCACTAATTATCAAAATCCAGAATAGAGCCGTTAAATTCTACAACCACCTAAAACCTAAACCTTCCATAACAAAGCCATAACCTACAGAGAAATTAACCTGGAGAAGAGCCCCCTAAGCAAGCTGGTCCTGCAGCTCTGTTCACAAACAGACCCCACAGAGCCCCAGGACAGCAACACAATTGGACCCAACCAAATCATGAGAAAACAAGAAGATAATTATAAAGAATATACAAAAGAACTAAGCCAACTAGAATGCTATTTGGCCTTAAACAGACAGTACACAGTGGCAGAATACCTGACCACTGTGTCTGACCCAAAATTAAGGAAATCTTTGACTATGTACAGACTCAGTGAGCATAGCCTTGCTATTAAGAATGTACGCCGAAAGCAGACCTGGCTCTCAAGAGAAGACGGGCTATGTGCACACTGCCCACAAAAGGAGGTGGAAACTAAGCTGCACTTCGTAATCTCCTGCKAAATGTATGACCTTAACAGAGACACATACTTACCTCAGATTACACAGACCCACAAAGAATTCGAAAACAAATCAAATTTTGATAAACTCCCATATCTATTGGGTGAAATACCACAGTGTACAATCACAGAAGTAAGATTTGTGACCTGTTGCCAAAAGAAAAGCGCAGCCAGTGGAGAATAATCACCATTGAAAATACAATTTATGTTTATTTATTTAACTATTTCCACGTCATTACAACAATGTATATATACAGAATATGACATTTGAAATGTCTTTATTCTTTTGAAATATTTACAATTGTAATGTTTACTGTACTATTTTTATTGTTCATTCCACTTTTGTTTATTATCTCTTTCACTTGACTTGGCAATGTAAACAATTTTCCCCCATGCCAACAATGCCCCTTAAATTTAAATTGAATTTGAGAGTGAGAGAGATAGAGACATTTTGGCTCCTCAAAGGGGGAAAGGGCATACTGGCTGCTGTCCTTCGTGTTTTGTTGGACCATTTGCCATGCTGCCAGAGGTGACAGAGAGCAAAAATTAGGGCAGAGCCTACATCTACGTCCTAAATTGTCATGTCTTAGCCATTGGCTTCCTACACCAGTAATATAGTGGCTTGCGAAAGTATTCACCCCCCTTGGCATGTTTCCTATTTTGTTGCCTTACAACCTGGAATTAAAATAGATTTTTGGGGGTTTGTATCATTTGATTTACACAACATGCCTACCACTTTGAAGACGCAAAATATTTTTTATTGTGAAACAAACAAGAAAGAAGAAGAAAAAAAATGAACTTGAGCGTGCATAACTATTCACCCCGCCCCCCCAAAGTCTATACTTTGTAGAGCCACCTTTTGCAGCAATTACAGCTGTAAGTCTTTTGGGGTATGTCTCTAAGCTTGGCACATCTAGCCGCTGAGATTTTACCCATTCTTCAAGGCAAAACTGCTCCAGCTCCTTCAAGTTGGATGGGTTCCGCTGGTGTATAGCAATCTTTAAGTCGTACCACAGATTCTAAATTGGATTGAGGTCTGGGCTTTGACTAGGCCAGTCCTTCTCAAATAGTGGGGCGCGCCCCCCTTGGGGGGCTCGGAGCGATGCCAGGGGGGGCACGTGTGACCCTGGGGAACATGCTTTTTTTGCTGCAGGGAGTAGTTTTTTTTTGCACCGAACAAGAGCACACAGRACAGAGCAGGAGATATGAAGTGCAGATAACAAACCCTTAAGAGACACCATGGAAAAATATTTAACAGGGATGAAAAGAAAGGCGGAGAGAGACGGAGATAATGAGACAAACGTAAGTCTCCCGAAAGCTAAGACGAGGAAATATGACGACGCGTCTGTAGCGCTTGGCTTCACTGTGACTACGGTGGGAGACGAGGAAAGACCGGTATGTTTACTGTGTCTAAAAATGTTGGCAGCGGACAGCATGAAGCCAAATAAATTAATGCGTCACTTAAAGACATTACAATATTGCCAACAATCGTCCCGCTTTGTGAATGCCACTTCAGTAAACCAGCGAGCACTGTTAGCATCATATCAGGTGGCGTACCTGCAAAAAAACACTCCATAGCAGAGGAGCTGATACTACTGATGACGCAAGTGCTGCAAAAATAAAAACTATGACTTCCTCATTTTGATTTWAAAAAATCAGCACATTGTTTTATTCATTTTTGTTTTATAGGTCAAAGTGTTTCATATATTGTGCTCTTGAGTTAATGTTGCTGATCAATTTGAATGTATTATTATTTATTGACTATATTTAATAAAAAWTTTCAGTATCAAATGGTAAAWWWWWWTMTACAGTTTAAATAAGGCTAGATATTTWTTWWWTTTTTTTCAGGCAAATCGATGCACTTTAAGTCTTTTCTGTTACAGACTAAAAACAATGTTAATAAAGTTATTCTTTGTTGTAAGTTGATCTATATTTCTTTCTTTTTTGTTTTTTTGTTTTCTTTAATGTTAATAAGGATACAATGTTATGCAGAGGTGTACTTATAACAATTTTATATAACAAATGATACTATTTACAGTCGCGGCGGAGAGTTGGGGGGCGCGAAATGTTTACTTCTTCCTAGGGGGGACGTAACAGAAAATAATTGAGAAGCACTGGACTAGGCCATCCCAAGACATTTAAATGTTTCCCCTTAAACAACACGAGTGTTGCTTTTGCAGTATGCCTAGGGCCATTGTCCTGCTGGAAGGTGAACATCCGTCCCAGTCTCAAATCTCTGAAAGACTGAAACAGGTTTCTCTCAAGAATTTCCCTGTATTTAGCGCCATCCATCATTCCTTCATTTTTGACCAATTTCCCAGTCCCTGCCAATGAAAAACATCACTGTGGAGATGGTGTTCTTGGGGTGATGAGAGATGTTGGATTTACGCCTGTCACGTTCTGACCATAGTTCTTGTGTGTTTTACTTGTTTTAGTGTTTGGTCAGGACGTGAAATGGGTGGGCATTCTATGTTGTGTGTCTAGTTTGTCTGTTTCTACGTTTGGCCTAATATGGTTCTCAATCAGAGGCAGGTGTTTTGTGTTGTCTCTGATTGGGAATCATATTTAGGTGGCTTGTTTTGTGTTGGGGTTTGTGGGTGGTTGTTTCCTGTCTTTGTGTTCGTTTCACCAGAGAGGACTGTTTCGGTTTGCCACGTTTGTTATTTTTGTATTGTGTAAGTGTTCACGTTTATCGTCTTTATTAAATATGTTGAGCACAAACTACGCTGCGTCTTGGTCCGATCCCTGCTACACCTCCTCTTCAGACGAAGAGGAGGAAGGCTGCCGTTACAACGCCAGACATAGCGTTTTCCTTGATGGCCAAAAAGCTATACTTCTGAAGGTAATTGGCTGCACCAGATCTTATTTCGGGGCTTTATAGCAAAGGGGATGATTACATTTGCACACACCACTTCCATTTTTAGAATTTTCTGGAAAATGTTATTTTTTTCATTTCACTTCACCAATTTGGACTATTTTGTGTATGTTCATTACATGAAATCCAAATAAAAATATATTTAAATTGCAGGATGTAATGCAACAAAATAGGAAAAATGCCAAGGGGGATGAATACTTTTGCAAGGCACTCTACATGAATTGAACTATCATTTTAATGTGGTGAAACTATTCATCTGATAATCTAATCATAGTGCAAAAGCAGGTGAGCTAGTTGTACTCTTTTTGGCCATTTCTGGTATTTTGTGGTGGAAAACTGAGGGGTTCGAGTATAACACGTAAAACCTGTGAAATGCAGCATCATATGATGCAAAATGAATCATACAGGGATGATTTCTGTATTTTGAAAGTTATAAATCATGAAAGCCCTAAAATGTTTTGCTTGTCACCAATTAAGTTATGTCAACTATGGACTAATGAAACAAATACCAAAACATATATTTTGGGTGGACTTTTCCTTTTAAATGAAGTGGTCAACCCTGTTATGGTCAACCCTGTTACTTTATTTGGCACTTACTATATTATAATTTTTTTGCGGGGGGGGGGGGGMMGMTTTTAAAGAAGTTCAACATGTGCTTTTTATGTCAGAATGTTAATATTATGTGAAATCAGACAACGTTACACTTCTCAAAAGGCACCGAATTGGTATAGCGACCCAGCTACTCTGAGTCTTACAGTGTACTAGCTTGCTACCTTATGAGCTCCTCTATTGCAGTATTTAAGCCTTGTTCATATTGCTCTCTGCTGAAGCCATGTCACATGAGATGTTGCCTCCGTATTATCCCGGTTTCGGCAATCCAATTATTGCGTTTTCTACAGAGGTTGGTTAAATTTACCACTTTAATCACTGGAATCAATCAATATGCGGCTCTACTGCATGACCAATAAATGAGGGAGCAGAGCAGCAGCCTCTGTTGAAAATCCTGCAGGAGAGACCCAGGCAGGCTACTCACAACCATGAACAGAACAAGCCCCACAGCAGAGTTGAATATCTGCTTCCCAAATGGCACCTTACTCCCTAGTGTACTACTTTTGACCAGAGCCGAAAGTGGTCTATAGGGTGCCATTTATGATTAACTGTAGTATTACAGCATCGTCAGTAAAACAATATGCATGTACTGTAACACACTATTCACACAGGGCATTATTAAAATGGCCCTTCAGAATCTCTTAACTGTATAAGCCAGCCCCACATGGTAATACTTTATTTTCATGCCTAAAACAGACTAGAAGGGTCAATTATATGTTTACTGTGCATTTTGTCATGTTATACTGCTGGCATATTCGAATACATACTTCTACTTTGCACTCAGTGACTCCACTTGTCCATGGTGAGCAATCAAACATTATCATAATAACAAGATAAAATTGTGTTTTTCTCTTAAAAGAAACATTTGACGATATGATTATAATTATTATTCTGACTACATGTTTGTTATTATAGCTGCATGGTGTCAACAAGAGCGGAGCATCTCGCTAATTGTACCTATTGTGAGGAAGAAAGTGTGTAGCATCAAGGGGCTAATATCTGTTTGATACCCTGCAATGCACCAACTCAACATGGATTATCTCTGATCAAATTAAAAAACAGTATTWTTCTCGTAGCTAGTCATGTTGTATATTCCAAACATGTATCTAGAATATGTTTATGTATGGCATTAAATCTTGGCATAGTTCCATAGGCTGCCTACCAAATGGCACTCTATTGCCTATATAGTGCACTACTTTGGACCAAGGCCTCTAGTCAAAGTTGTGCACTATATAGGGAATATGGTGCCATTTGGGACGTAGCCTCACTGTCTGTCTAAACTACCCCTCAGCAAACCATAAAACCCCTTCAGATAGGGCTGCTTCATCGCTCATGTATATTATCGCCTCTCTGTGAATGTTTTAATTTTGTTAACCCGATTTCTGTTTGCCTTTTTGGGAGGAAGGCACAGTGATGCCGAAACGTTAGTAAATACCCATTAAATTGCTGGGAGTTTATATATGGAGTGTGCGACTTTCTTTATTTTAATAGTTTATTGCCTTTTTGGGATTTACAAAATGATAACATTGTGTAAATCACAAAAAGGCAAACAGAAGTGTACGAATGGGATTTACTAATGTGATAATTTGAACGCAGCGTGCATAGGTCTGCATTTTATTGATTAGTGTGTTAAAACTTGGGGAAAAATGCACTGCGGCAGAACCGGTAGAGCATTGGTGTCAAACTCATTTTTCCCCAGCGCCCGCATTCACTCTTCCACAAGGTCCGGAGGGCTGCACAGATTTGTAAAAATATTTATTCATTGTCAAAATTAGCAATACAGTGCATTCAGATTCACAAGATGGCGCCGACAGAGATGGCAGCTCCGCTTCTAGTCCTTTGGAAACTTGGCAGTATTTTATTTTTTATTATTTCTTACGTTTTTAGCCCAGAAAATCTTAAGTGTTATTACATACAGCCAGGAAGAACTATTGGATATCAGAGCGACGTAAACATACCAGCACTACGAATAGGAATACGACTTTCCCAAAGCGGGTCCTTTGTCTGAACCACTCAGGGCATTTGAACTGATTCCAGACGCTGACCCAAAACACCACCAGAGAATAGGTAGAGAGAGCGGTCTTCTGGTCAGACTTCAGAGGCATGCACACCACCCACCGCTTAAGAGTATATTTCTCACTAATGTCCAGTCTCTAGATAACAAGGTAGACAAAATGAGGGCAAGGGTTGCTTTCCAGAGAAACATCAGMGATTGTAACACTCTGTTTCACGGAAACATGGCTCTCTCGGGATATGCTGTCGAAGTTGGTACAGCCACCTGGATTCTTTGTGCGTCGCACCTACACGAATAAACATCTCTCCTGGAAGAAGAAAGGCAGGGGTGTATGTTTCATGATTAACGACTCATGGTGTAATTGTAACAACATACAGGAACTCAAGTCCTTTTGATCAACTGACCTAGAATTCCTCACAATCAAATGCCAACCGTATTATGCCCCAAGGGAATTCTCCTCGGTTATTGTCACAGCCGTGTATATCCCCCCTCAAGCCGATACCTCGACAACCTTCAAGGAACTTCACTGGACTTTATGCAAACTGGAAATCATATATCCWAAGGCTGCATTTATTGTCTCTGGGGATTTTAACAAAGCAAATTTGAGGACAAGGCTACCTAAATTCGATCAGCATATTGACTGTAGCACTCGCACTGGTAAAACACTGGATCACTGCTACTCTAACTTCCGCGATGCATACAAGGCCCTCCTTTTGGCAAATCTGACCATGACTCCACTTTGCTCCTCCCTATAGGCAGAAACTAAAGCAGGATGTACTCTTGCTAAGGACTATTCAACACTGGTCTGACCAATCGAAATCCACGCTTCAAMATTGTTTTGATCKCGCGGACTGGGATATGTTCCAGGTAGCCTCAGAGAATAATATTGACGTATACACTGATTCGGTGAGTGAGTTTATAAGGAAGTGTATACCAGATGTTGTACCTACTGTGWCTTTTAAAACCTACCCTAACCAGAAACCGTGGATCGATGGCAGCATTTGCGCAAAACTGAAAGCGAGAACCACTGCAATCAAACAAGCGAAATGTCAGTTTAGAGACAATGTGGAGTCGTAATTCAATGACTCAGACACGAGACGTATGTTGCAGGGTTTACAGACACACGGACTACAAAAGGAAAAACTGCCACGTCACAGACACCGATGTCTTGCTTCCAGACAAACTAAACACCTTCTTTGCCCGCTTTGAGGATAATACAGTGCCACCGACTCGGCCCGCTACAAAGGCCTGTGGGCTCTCCTTCTCTGTGGCCGATATGAGTAAGACATTTCAACGCGTTAACGTTCAAAAGGCTGCCGGCCCAGACGGCTTCTGCGGCCGTGTCCTCAGAGCATGTGCAGACCAGCTGGCTGGTGTGTTTACGGACATTTTCAATCTATCCCTATCCCAGTCTGCTGTCTCCACGTGCTTCAAGGTGGCCACCATTGTTCCTGCACCCAAGAAGGCAAAGGTAACTGAACTAAATGACTATCGCCCCATAGCACTCACTTCTGTCATCATGAAGTGCTTTGAGAGGCTAGTCAAGGATCATATCACCTCCACCTTACCTGTCACCCTAGACCAGGGGAGGGCCTCTCCAGTCCTCGAGGTCCTGATTGGTGTCACAGTTTTTCTCCATCCCTAGCAAACACAGCTGATGAATCAAATGTCATTCTAAACTGAAGATCATGATTAGGTGATTTTTGGAGTCAGGTGTGTTAGCTGGGGTTGGGGCAAAACTGTGACACCAATCAGGCCCTCGAAGACTGGAAATGCCCACCCCTGCCCTAGACCCACTTCAATTTGCTTACCGCCCCATGACGATGCAATCAACATCACAATGCACAATGTCCTATCCCATCTGGACAAAGGAGGAATACCTATGTAAGAATGCTGTTCATTGACTATAGCTTAGCATTCAACACCAAAGTACACTCCAAGCTCATCATTAAGCTTGAGGCCCTGGGTCTCAACCCCGCCCTGTTCAATTTGGTCATGGACTTCCTGATGGCCGCCCTCAGGTGGTGAAGGTAGGACACAACATCTCCCCTACGCTGACCCTCAACACTTGGTTGCCACAAAGGTGCGTGCTCAGCCCCCTTCTGTACTCACTGTTCACCCATGACTGCGTGGCCATGCACGCCTCCAACATAATAATKYAGTTTGCAGACGTCACAACAGTAGTGGGCTTGATTACCAAAAACGACGAGGCAGGAAAACAACCTCTCACTCAACATCAACAAAARAAAGGAGATGATCGTGGACTTCGGGAAACAGCAGAGGGAGTTCCCCCTTATCCACATCGACAAGACATCAGTGGAGACGGTGGAAAGTTTTATGTTCATCGGCGCACACAACACGGACGAACTGAAATGGTCCACGCACTCAGACAGTGTGGTGAAGAAGGTGCAACAGCGCCTCTTTAACCCCAGGAGGCTGAAGAAATTTGGCTTGTCACCTAAAACCCTCACACACTTTTACAGATGCACATTTGAGAGCATCCTGTCGTGCTGTATCACCGGCTGGTACGACAAATGCACCGCACACAGCCGCAAGACTCTCCAGAGGGTGGGTGTGGTCTGCACAACGCATCACCGGGGGCAAGCTACTTGCCCTCCAGGACACCTACACCACCCGATATCACAGAAAGGCCAAAAAGATAATCAAGGACAACAACCACCCGAGCCACTGCCTGCTCACCCCACTACCATCCAGAAGGCGAGGTCAGTACAAGCGCATCAAAGCAGGGACCAAGAGACCGAAAAACAGCTTCAATCTTAAGGCCATCTGACTGTTAAATAGCCATCACTAACACAGAAAGGATGTTGCCTACATGCAGACTTGAAATTATTGGCCACTTTAACTTCTCTAGGATAGGGGGCAGCATTTTCACTTTTGGATAAATAGCGTGCCCAATTTCAACTTCCTTCTACTCATTCCCAGAATATAAGATATGCATATTATTAGTCGATTTGGATAGGAAACACTCTGAAGTTTCTAAAACTGTTTGAATCATGTCTTAGAGTATAACAGAACTTATGTAGCAGGCAAAACCCCGAGGACTAACCATTCAGAWTTTTTTTTTTTGAGGTCACTATCTGTTCAATGAGWTTTCACTGCGATACTAGATTTCTAAGGGACTTGTTTGCAGTTCCTACCGCTTCCACTGGATGTCACCAGTCTTTGGAAATTGGTTGAGGTTATTCCTTTGTGCAAAGAAGAAGTACGGCCATCTTGGATCAGTGTAACGTTATGTGTACTGTTTGAGAGTTGCACAACACTAGAAAAGTAGCGTTAGTTTGTTGTCCTCCTGTATTGAAAACAGATAGACCCGTCTTCAATTTCATCGATTATTAACGTTTAAAAATACCTAAAGTTGTATTACAAAAGTAGTTTGAAATGTTTTGGCAAAGTTTACACGTAACTTTTGAGATATTTTGTAGTAACTTTGCGCAAATTGGAAGCTGTTTTTTCTGGATCAAACGCGCCAAATAAATGTATATTTGGATATATATGGACGGAATTAATTGAACAAAAGGACCATTTGTGATGTTTATGGGACATATTGGAGTGCCAATAAAAGAAGCTTGTCAAAGGTAAGGCATGATTTATATTTTATTTCTGCGTTTTGTGTTGCGCCTGCAGGGTTGAAATATGCTACACTCTCTTTGTTTACTGTTGTGCTATCATCAGATAACAGTATCTTATGCTTTCGCCGAAAAGCCTTTTTGAAATCTGACATGTTGGCTGGATTCATAACGAGTGTAGCTTTAATTTGGTATCTTACATGTGTGATTTAATGAAAGTTAGATTTTTATATCATTTTATTTGAATTTGGCGCTCTGCATTTTCCCTGGCTTTTGGCCACATATCCCAGAGAGGTTTTAATAAATGGATCACTAGTCACTTTAATAATGCCAATCTAACATTGTTTACATATCTTGCATAACTCATCTCATATGTATATACTGTATTTTACACCATCTATTGCATCTTGCCCATGCCGCTCTGTCCACCTTTGGAGTCCACCTTTGGTAAATTCAATTGATTGGACATGACTTGGAAACGCATACTCCTGTCTATATAGGTTCCACAGTTGACAGTGCATGTCAGAGCAAAAACAGTGAGGTCGAACGAATTGTCCGTAGAGCTACAAGACATGATTGTGTCGAGGCACAGATCTGGAGAAGGTTACCAAAAAATGTCTGCAGCATTGAAGTTCCCCAAGAACACAGTGGCCTCCATCGTTCTTAAATTGAAGTAGTTTGGAACCAACAAAACTTTTCCTAGAGCTGGTCGCCCGGCCAAACTAAGAAATCGAGGCAGAAGGGCCTTGGTCTGAAAGAGCTACACAGTTCCTCTGTGGATATGGGAGAACCTTCCAGAAGGACAACTATCTCTGCAGCACTCCACCAATCAGGCCTTTATGGTAGACTGGCCAGATGGAAGCCACTCCTCAGTAAAAAGCACATAACAGCCCACTTGGAGTTTGCCAAAAGGCACCTAAAGAAACAAGATTCTCTGGTCTCTGTTGAAACCAAGATTGAACTCTTTGGCCTGAATGCCAAGCATCACATTTGAAGGAAACCTAGTACCATCACTACGGTAAAGCATGGTGGTGGTGGCAGCATCATGCTGTTGGGAGGTTTTTTAGTGGCAGGGACTGGGACACTAGTCAGGATTGAGGAAAGATGAATGGAGCAAAGTACATAGAGAACCTTGATGAAAACCTGCTTCAGAGCGCTCAGGACCTCAGACTGGGGCGAAGGTTCACCTTCCAACAGGACAACAACCCTAATTAYACAGCCAAGACAATTCAGTAGTGGCTTCCGGACGAGTCTTTGAATGTCCTTGAGTAGCCCAGCCATAGCCCGGCCTTACTTGAACCCGATCGGAAATCTCTGGAGAGACCTGACAATAGCTGTGATGTCACACTCCCCATCCAACCTGACAGAGCTTGAGAGGATCTGTAGAGAAGAATGGGAGAAACTCCCCAAATGAAGGTGTGCCAAGCTTGTAGCGTCATATCCAAGAAGACTGAAGGCTGTAATCACTGCCAAAGGTGCTTCAACAAAGTATTAAGTACACAGTCTGAATACTTAAATAAATGTATTCAGTTTATTTTTATTTTTATACGTTTGCACAATTACTTTAAAAAAAATCCATTCTAGAATAAGGCTGTAACGTAACAAAATGTGGGAAAGTCAAGGGGTCTGATTACTTTCCAAATGCACTATATATAAGTATAATAATATAATATATATAATAGTATATAATGCACTATATATAAGGGTGGCATGTAGCCTAGTGGTTAGAGCGTTGGGCCAGTAACCAAAAGGTTGCTAGATTGAATCCCGAGCTGACAAGGTAAAAAATCTGTATTTCTGCCCCTGAACAAGGCAGATAACCCACTGTCCCTAGGCAGTCATTTTTAAATAAGAATTTGTTCTTAACTGACTTGCCTAGTTACATAACGGTAAAATAAATATAGGAATTTCTAATGCTCCCTGATCGTCTGGCTTTAATTTAGGTGATTATTAGCAAGATGGACACAGTTTCGATTTGGTTTCAAACCTTTTAAAGTGTATTGAGCTTGTTTTTGTTTGTTTTTTACTCAAACGACCCACGTGCCAGGTGGTATGGGTTGGATAGTTCTTCCTTACAAAATACATTTCACTTATTTTCTAACTGTACTATACAACAAATCAACAAAAACGATCTTTCTGCAGTGCTTAAAAGCTTTTATCCTCTAGTCTGTTGGGCTCTGTGGAGTATGTGGCATGTTAAATAAGTGTACTTGCCTGCCTCCTCATTGACTGTCTTTGTGTAATTGATTAGCATTGTTTGCCTAATGGAATTTTTTATTTGTATCATTTAACATTTGGCTTCTAATTAATGTGGGGAATGGGCCTATTTTTTGGGGGGGGGGTTGTATTTATTTTTCAACTTGAATTGTGCAGTTATGAATCAATTTGCAGGGTCTGAAAAAAGACTGTCACTCCTGGGGTTTCTGTATTGGATAAGCTGGAATGTGCATTAAATATGCTATACTTACTTATTCTAAATGAATCACAATCCAGTCAGTCTCCACTTTGGTACATCAATTGATTTACTTATGGGCATAGCATTAAAAACTTCACTGTACAGCAGACTAGGACAAAAACAGATACAATGAGAGGGATGGGCAGGTAGAAGGCTTACGTAGTTTGTGTAGAACATATTTAGCCATTGAAGGGCACAAGTCTTAGATTATGTGAGGAACAGATATGTGTATTGGGGAACACGCAAGCCTCTGCTTGCATGGAGTTGGACTCAATGTGAGTACCTGTGTGGTAAAAACAAATCACTCTTGTGGGACTTATTGTTGGCTCCTGAGAACTACAGTACATCTTGCTTGGGAAAAATGTGGTCCATGTTGGGTCACATTGGCCATCATTTCTGTGTTAACATTGTTGGTTTGATGTCCTGTACAGGGAAAAAACACTTCCATGCCAACAGGTGTACCGCATGTGGCCAAAGAAAAGCCTTCTGATATGGTGCTACTCTGTGTCCCAAATGGAACCATATTCCCTTCATGTAGGGAATAGGGTGCCATTTGGGATGGAACCATAGCAATTATACAAAGAGAAGCTGCACTGTGAAGTGGAGAAAGAACTGTGTCAAGCAAGTTCATATGCCCCCAGGCTGACCTGTCATACTAAATCAGATTTTGCAGATATGGATATATWTTTTTTTTTACTTAATGATCTAAGTACTTAAAGGGATACTTCAGTTTTTTGTTGTTGCAATGAGGTCCTTTATCTACTTCCCCAGGGTCAGATATGCCTCTGTGTCCAGTATGAACAAAGTTAGAGGTATTGTATGATAATGATAATGTAACCAATGTGACATGGCTGGCTAGTTAGCGGTGGTGCGCTCTAATAGCGTTTCAATTGGTGACGTCACTCGCTCTGAGACCTTGAAGTAGTTGTTCCCCTTGCTCTGCAAGGGCCGTGGCTTTTGCGGCTCGATGGGTAACGATGCTTCAAGGGTGGCTGTTGTCGATGTGTGCAGAGGGTCCCTGGTTCGAGCCCAGGTAGGGCAAGGAGAGGGACGTGAAGCTATACTGTTACACTAACTAGCATTAGCGCAATGACTGGAAGTCTATGAGTATCTGCCAGCAAGCTATCCCTTAAAGGAAAACATGCACATGCTAAAGCAGAGCATTGAGAGCATTATTACACTTATACTGTGAGCATACAACCATCTTAGAGCAGACACATGTAGAAGAAAAGGTGCTGGATGTACCTAATGTTGGGAGTGCAGTCATGTAGATCATATGCACATCCCAAATCCCTAGAGCTGGGGCAAAAAATATGCTGCTTTGTATATACTGTTTGTGGTTTTAGCAGCACATATCCTACTATGTAGGGTTTTTTCATTGTATTCTGTAGGTGCAGTCAGTCCCATAGACTCGCTTCATGAACTGCCTTTTACTTGAAACTGTTCTCCCCCAGTGGCCTCATTGAATCATTAGCAGTATCATTGTTTGGACTGAACCTGTCCTTTTCCTCTTGTCTTGCAGCTGCACACTGATCTGGATAAGGGCGAGAGCGAGGTGAAGTACACTCTCATGGGAGAAGGGGCCGGCTCCATTTTCACCATTGACGCAACGACCGGGGACATCCATGCCTTAAGAAGCCTTGACAGGGAGGTGAAGCCTTATTACACCCTCCGCGCACAGGCTGTCGATATCGACACCAACAGGCCCCTGGAGCCCGAATCAGAGTTTGTAATCAAGGTCCAGGACATCAACGACAATGAGCCAAAGTTTCTAGAAGGGCCATACACAGCCAGTGTCCCTGAGATGTCACCTGTAGGTAAGAAGAAATATCACCAAAGACTTTGTTGGTCCCATGCTTCTACATCTGCATTGCTTGCTGTTTGGGGTTTTAGGCTGGGTTTCTGTATAGCACTTTCTGACACTGGCTGATGTAAAAAAGGACTTTATAAATACATTTGATTGATTGATAGTGCTCTACTTTTCTCTGYTCAAAAGTAGTGCACTATGTAAGGAATAGGGTGCAATTTGGAATGTGGTCATAATATCACAAAATGCTTCAATTACCTGCAAACTTGACATAACAAAATAGATGCATTTCTCAGAATTTAAAAACGATCACATAGAGTTTTAGATCGAGACAGAGTACAACAATATATTATAAGAAAGGGAGTGTTATAGCCACAGGTAGAACAAGAGGGAGGAAAACAGATCCAGAGATTTTGACTTTTCAGCAAGCGAGCCAGTTATGCCCAAAGTGCATGAGTACATTGCGGATCGAGGCTTGTCTTTATGCTCTCTACCTCAGGGAAGGGAGATCAAGGTAATTCACTCAGATTGGCTCCTCTTCTTCTGAATAGCAATGGAGCCCTGGTGAAGAGAACAGCATATTAGATCTCTCCAAACGCTGAATGGAGCAAGGTACAGTCAATGTACACTCCACACACAAACTGTGTGTGGAGTGTACACTGTGTGGAGTGTACCTTTTTAAATCACCATCTAAAACATGGCCCAGTCTTCTACTCCATGCAGGTAAACAGAGCTGGAAGGCAGTCTCTGTGTGTGTGTGTGTGTGTGTTTGTTCGTGTGTCCGTGCGTGTGTGGGCCTGCGGGTGGATGGGTGGATGTGTGTTCCGAATCAGGGGCAGGAATGTAGGACCTGCCGGCGAAAAGACTGTTTCCTTTAAATGAGGAATTGAGCAGGAGGGCTGTATGCTTTGGGAATGATGATTATTTTCAGATTATTCTGCAGTGTGTTGTGTGTGTGTGATAAATGTTTCAATACGGCATTGATGGAGTCTGTACCTGAGAAAAATATGAATCACTTCTAATTACACTAATAAAATGTATGGAACTGATAACCCTTCCTTGGGCAAATGGGTGTGGATTCAAAAGACCAATTTTGATGAGTACTGTGTTTTTTTTCTCAAAGAACTTCAAGGAACTAGAATGAGCCAAGTTAAAAGTGGTGTTATAAGGCCACAAGGTGAGACCCAAATGCAGACACAGGAGGCAGATGGTTGAGCTCCGATATTTATTATGACAAAAGGGGTAGGCAAAAGGCAGGTTGGGTACAGGTGAGAGTTCATAAACCAGGTCAGAGTCCAAACAGTATCAGGCGATAGGCAGGCTTGTGGTCAGGACAGGCAGGGGTTCAGACAGGTGGGCTCAGAGTCAGGACAGGCAAGGGTCAAAACCAGGAGGGCGAGAAAATAAAGACTGGGAAAGCAGGAGCTGAAAAACAAAAACGCTGGTTGACTTGACAAACTGGCACAGAGAGACAGGAAACACAGAGATAAATACTCAGGGGAAAATAAGCGACACCTGGAGGGGGTGGAGACAAGCACAAGGACAGGTGAAACAGATCAGGACGTGACAGGTGTATAGTTTGTTTAGCTATTATTAGCCCATTTTAAACAAAGAACTTTTATTTAAAAGCTTTGTGGAACTGGAGCTGTTTATAAAAGGATTGTATCACTAAAAAGCACAAGCAAAAGCATTAATACAGTACGTGCTGATAAACCAGTACAAAGTAACTTCCTATAGTAGTTAAAGTGTAAATGACCAGCATCTCAGCTGCATTATACCCGGATGCGTGGTGCAGGGCTTTGTTAGGAAGGATTAACACTCTAATCTCTCTCACCTAATGTTTTCATACAATTGTTATCATCTGCTCACAGCGCACATCCTGTTTAATGAAGCCTTGCTAAAACCAACTAAGAGATTAACATGTGTCAATGGCCATTTGTGGATGTAGCTTCCCTTGGATGTCCACCTAGCATACTGTACAGTACCAGCCTGTACATATGGACTAAGAAAGACATATCTCATTTAGCCACAGTAGTGATTTCATTGAGCTTGTAGATAGAATCATTTCCAATTGGATTGAATTGTAGATATACATGCTTCTGTAGAGTCAGTAGATTAATGCAATGCTGTTTTAGATTCAAGCTACAGCTATTAACTCTGTTCCTGGTACTGCAGGAAGTTTGGATGGCTGCCATCTTGTTTCCTATTCCTGCTGTGGATGGCTCTTTGCTTCCTGCTTGCAATGTCAAATGAATGAGTATCTTTTGGCTAAACATCCACTTGCATAGTTCTGCAAATGTATATAATTCAACGTTCCAATATTGCACAATTATCTTCTATCATATCCTCTTCACACTTTAGTCTCTGTGGCTCTGTCTCTCTATTCCCTACATAGGGCATTACTTTTGACCTGAGGCCTGGTCAAAATTAGTGCACTTTTTAGGGAATAGAATGCCATTTGTGATGCATTCATGGTAGCTCAAGCCGCTAAACTGTACGAAAAAATGACTCCATCTGAATGATGCAAATGTACGCGTTTGTTTCACAGGGACTTATGTGATGCAGGTGACAG
This sequence comes from Salvelinus sp. IW2-2015, assembly GCF_002910315.2. NCBI lineage: Eukaryota > Metazoa > Chordata > Actinopteri > Salmoniformes > Salmonidae > Salvelinus > Salvelinus sp. IW2-2015. The sequence continues at coordinate 22,393,944 of NC_036867.1, forward strand.
CCACAGATGCAGATGACCCTACCTATGGAAACAGTGCCAGAGTGGTCTACAGCATCCTCCATGGCCAGCCATACTTCTCTGTGGATCCCAAGACTGGTAAATAAGATGGGCAACATCAGTCAAAAATMTATCTTATTTGGTACTTTTTGTCAATGTTGAATGCTGTTATGTTTATAGATCGTTTGAAATAACAAAAAGGCGGGATACCTGTCTGTCTAAACAATGTCAATAGCTTACTTGTGTCATGACGTGGCCCTTTCTGGGTGTAGATCGTGGCTTCCCTCTCTCTCTCCTACACCCAGGTTCTGTTTTTTCAGGCTGTAAATTCCTGGCGGAGACTCTCTCCCCCTGGCAATGCAGAAAGAGAGAATACAGAGAGAGAACAAGGGATTTCACTTGGCCGAACTCCTAAATCCCCAAAATGGGAGAATTAAACTATATGTCCACTTGTGAGAATGTGGGAAGGGTCCGTGGATACTTAAGGTACGGGTATGATGAGTGGGTTTCATTTGGTGACCTCATGGAGGACAGGAAACACGTATAACTATATCTCTGAATGTGTACACTTCTCAATTGTGGGGTTTGCATCTAATTATTCTATACAATTAATGAGTAAAGATGAAACTATTTGTGAAATGATGTATTGTGACGTTAAACTTCAGAATGAGACGATTGTATTCCCTGTAAAGTTTAACTAAGTCATTGGCCACTGTGAGTACAGACATGATCAGGCGTCATGGAACCTCCTTTTTCTAGTGTTACGAATAAAACACCCTCCTGAAGAAATCCTCTTCAGACTAAGCAAACCCCCAGCGTGAGCTGTGGTTGCAATGGTTGAGTACCAAGACTAGAAAACCATACCACGTGGCGCATTGGCTACACGGGTGGAAATGGTTAAATTCTGAGACTATCGATCCCTACAGAATAAGAGCAAATCTTAGATACTAATTACTAGTCTGCAGCTAGAAATTATGTAAACCTGGGATGCGAATACCGACAACCGCCGAAACATCTACTCTAAGAACATTGGACGCCTGACGTATCCATTACAACAGACACTATCAGGAGRCGCCGATAGAGCTACCYCCATGAGTAACCAAAGACTCTCTGATGAACTGACTCTCCAGCAGACGGACCGACGATTCCAAGAGAGAAGACAACAACGACATTTGGGCATAAATATATTGATTGCAATTATTCCCGAATGAGCGAGCGTTCATGTGCAAAGGATTAGCATTTCAATTAATATAACTTTCCACTGTGTGTAGTGATCCATTTGGTCTTTCCCGCTCCTTTATCGGTCCACCCCCACCTTTTCTTTGTATACCAAGCCGTCATATCAGTTCAGCCCACTAAGAGATCTTCCCTATCATTGTTAGTAACCAATATCTACTGTTTGTTTGTTATTCATTTCTGTGATCACTTAGTTAGTTAGTAAATAAATGATTAAGCCAATTGGTGTATGGATGATTCATAGTTTAGGCTGGGTTCGTGCAAATAACCAACAATTTACGACGTTTGGAATGAGACTGATGTAAGGTAAAGAATAATTAATTAATAGAAGACTAATTGATCAGATATTAAAATATCTGAGGAGTTMTATTCTGAAAATMTTTACTTTGTAATCTGTAGATTTTCCGTGGTGCCCCGACTTCCTAGTTAATTACAGTTACATGATTAGTTTAATCACGTAATAATAATTAGAGAATTTATTAGATAACAGGCTTCACCTTTAATGATACTAAAGACACAAAACTTGTTAAAAGAAGAATGCCAAGTTCTAGCTGTGAAAGTGTAATAGGCGGGCAGATATTTAAACTTTTTAACATTAGATTGGACAAGATGTTGTCTTCAACTTAATTTCACATTATCGATCCGAATAAACAAATGAGCAAAATATCTTGATTTGATTAGAGAGCAATGGATTAGAAACAGTGACACGTTTAACTTCCATTTCTTTACTGTGGACTAATACATTTCTCTATCATTGCTATACTTTTTTGCTAAAGCAGGAAAAACAATCAATAATAGCACCTACAAATTACATTTCACATACCTCAATACTAGGAAATTGGGTTTAGGCCTGTTTGTGTATGGCAGCAGTTAAATTCTGTGGCTAGTATAGTCATGTAATTAAATGTGTGCAGTGCTCACAGCTTTGTCCTCTGTAACAATGTACATTTAAACTAGAAAAGGGCATTTCCTGAAGAAAATCTGTGTGCTTGCTTGTCTTGAAGGAATTATGGCGTGAAATAGTAGTGGTAGTTACTGCAAACATAATGATAGTGGGTATGGATCTATGCCTGTGTCAAGAGATCAGCACCTCATTGACCCTGCCCATCATGCGTGTCCAGGGACCAACTGGGGCCAGCGAGCATCAGTCTTATAATAGACAGCTAACTGTCAAGAACCCTACAACACTCCAACCCATATGTATTTGCTGTAGTTCTTAGGTGCCTCCTAAGAAGAGGTAGGTGCAGGAGTCAGGAGCAGGAGAGCAAGGAATTTCCAGTGCCACAGTCGTTTATTATAAAGTCCCAACCCAACAACAACAGGTGGGGAAACACACCCCAACGAAGTCGCCACAATTAGGGAAAATCAGGAAACACATGGAGGAGAAACCTCTACTCCTAATACAGTACCAACGGTACAACGATGGTGAGGGAAAAAAAACTGTGGCGCAATCACACACCCCTAACAGAGCTAACACAGCAAATAATCCCGCACAAAGACTAGCAGGCAGCGGAGGTAAATAAACCCACCGAAATTAACTAATCAGACACAGGTGATAACAAAAACAGACAGACACAAACGAAAAGGAAAATGGATCGGTGGTAGCTAGTAGGCCGGCGACGACGACCGCCGAGCACGGCCCGAACAGGGAGAGGAGCGACCTTCGGTGGAAGTCGTGACAGTAGTCTACTGTTCGATACAGTATCTACTTCTATTAATGTGTCCAAAAGTCAAATTGTCTGTGTTGTAATTTAGATTTCTATTATGTATTTTAATCTGAAAGCAATTGAAAGAAAATGTATGTATGTCCCTGGAGAAAAGCAGTATCCTCAAGAGTCTTGGTTGAACTATCTGTTATTGTCCAAAAAGTTTTTGAATCTCCCGCTTTTAATAACGCTCCTTCTCCAAAATAGCAGATTTTTTTGTTGGTAAAGGAATCAGAAAGGATTGCCCCGTGGGAGGCAGACACTTCAGCACACTGATGTGGTCCAAATTCATATTGGTTTCATAAACTGAAACGACCGGGTGCCGGGTCAAGTCTTTTAAAGAATTGCACTTGTGCTTCTTCCAATACTTCGCTCTGGAGTGCTCTCTTTCTCAAAAGTTCTCTCTTTGTTGTTTCAGAAGAACTTGTTTACTGTTCAACATCCGATAAGCAGGTGGTGGGGTGGGGTGGGGTGGGGTGGGGGGTGTTCGAGATGTTTTTATCCCACTCCTGGTGGAACAAGGAACTACTGTATGTAATAAAATACTTTGAAAAATAGCTGCATCCCAGTCAGCGTTTTGGTGAGGGGCATTAAAAACAGTGAGAGTTTCATGGCAGCAAGGTTTGGAGTGATGCAATGCAGCCGGGTTCATTAAAAGTTTTTTTTTTTTTGTGTGAAAATGTTTACTTTACTATAGCAGTCAAAGGTTAAACACAGCTTGGCTGCAGCTGTTTTCTGTCCACCCTCCTCCGTCCTTTCGATTCCTCTCGGCCCTCAGTCGGAACAGGATGGAAACCGATTATTATTAGTCATTGTTTGTCTCTTCTGAGTGAACATAGACATATTTCTGCTCTCGGTTTCACATGGCCATATTCTTATCTCCTGATATTGGAAATCCTTAGGGCCTGCAGCGATACTCAATCAGATAAGTGGTTATGTGGTGTGAAAGTCTGTTTTTGTGTGTGTCTTTCGCCGTGGTTGCCGAGGAAGTTAGCTGGAGTGTGAAGAGAGACAGTGTCCCTGCAATCCCATGAGCCACTTCAGAATGTTAATGCAGGCATTATGGTGTGGAACTGGCGGGATGAAGGGTTCATGGTTTACTACCAGCTCTCTCAAACTCCTGATCAACATTAAATACTGACACACTCCTTATTTATCCTCATATGCCACTTGGCTTTTTATATCTGAGTTCTGAGCAAATGATGCAATGGGTTATAAAAAAAAATTCCAGGTCAAACTGTTGGCCCTGTTAGATTGAAGGAGATCCTTTGTATGACACCCATGTCATGAAGACTGCTCTTCCCTCCAGAGTCCATTGCTCCAAAGGACGTCTCATTGGCCTTCTTCCCATGATGCATTTGGCTGAGCCAGAGCGGTAGACCCTTAAACGCTTTCAGCAAGCACATCTAATAATAACAAGTATGTTGGATTTCAGTAGTTGTTGCTTTCAGCAAGCACACCTAAAAATCATTCCCGTAACTGTATTCTGCACGTGGAACGAAACAGATACTATACCATGGTTAAAATGCAATAGATGGTATTTTTACACTGATACAACATAGAGCAGATTATCTTTTAATGCTCAAACAGAGATTACCATGGAAAAAGTTAGAACCTTCAGCACAATGTCCACAATGATAACACAGTTCAAAATGGGCAAAAGAAAGAAGAGGGGGGAAAGAAAAGGAAATGGATCACGTTAACCATTTCCAATGTGATATCACAGGGAGAAAGGGAATAAGGAGAATCTATCATGCCTTTCCACCCTGGAGAGTATACAGAACACACACTGCGACTGTATTTCCAACCTGATGGCGAAAAAAACTGTTAAAACAAATGTTTGCCATGCTGAGCCTGCCTCTACAGCCAAGCATACATCAATGCAGCCGAACAAACAAGAAGGAGAGAGGGAAAAGAAGAGGGGAAAGGAATCACATGCCGAAATCACCATACACTTCACAGCATCRTCCCTCCCTGCTAGAGCGTGAATCCCCTAAACATGATAAGATTGTCAAAAAACATCATCCTTTGTTGCACACGCAGAACACAGGATTTTAGGATTAAATGTGACATCTGTCCTTTTCATGTGACTGATGGGGGAATACAAGAAAAGTAAACGTACATCTTGCCCCCTTTACATATCTTCTATCACGCTGACATCTTCCAACCTGACCTGGCCATTACTCTTCTGTATATTTGCTCTGATCTCAAGGTCCCTCAAAGCCTCACTAAGTTCAGTATTGAATGTCAAGTGCCTCCACTAAATATCTCATCAGAGTGCGAATTACACCATGACATTTAGGGGGGGGGGTTCTATTGAGTGCATGAACTTACGCCATTTAAAAGATAAAATGAATTACCTTTTAATGTGTCAGGAACACGACCAGTCATATATTTTAATCTGATAGCCAAACAAATCACTTCACAAAGTAGGCTACCTGTGCATGTTCGTCCTCTCCAAAATTATTCCATCAACTAAACTGCATGTACACTCGCTCTATTTGATGAATGGAAATAGACATCTGTTTACAAAACACCAGAAAGTGTGCATAATGACATTCAGCGATTGCCATTGATTAGGCCTACATTTGTGATTGCGTCTGGTTGACGAATTGACCTTTTTTGTAGACTGAAAAGTCGGGACACCTGAAATGGGTCTGAATCTGTCCTAGAAAAAACAGGATGGTCACCCTAACACACATGGTGAACTTACTAGACCAGGCTACAATGTGTATTACCATGAACTTCAAATAGGCCTACCGATAGCCAGTGATGTAGTGGTAAAAAAATAGGTGGGTAAACTCTGATTGCAGGTTAAAGTGAAAAAAAGATACTCCCTATACTTTTAATGCATTTTTCTAAAAAAGGTTGGTTAACAGCATTTACTTGCATTTACCCTCCACTAGGCCTACACCACTGCCGGTAGCCTACCCTCTCAACCGAGACAATTTTTCACACATGAACACACGCAGAACAGGTAGCCTACATTCAATATAATACAGTACATCAGTTGAATCAAAACATGTTTCACACCCTAGTTCATGAGTTGTCAATATTCACAAGTTAATGCATGGAGTCTAAACAGATCATGTGACATAAAACACTACCTTTCTTTCCTTACATTAATGACATTTATGACAGTGTTATTTGTAATTAATAAGCATTTAACTATTTAATTTGAATATTTAACTTAAACCCGGTATGAACCATGGGTCTTTGAGATCTTGGAAAAAGTGTAACTATGCCTATGTAAAACATTTCACTGTGAAAACAGTWCTCATGGGCACACAAATCCAAAATAATGTAGGCCTATGCCATTGCGAAAATATATGCTTCTAACCGAAAGTTAACCTCTTTTAACAGAAAGAGTCACCTTATAGTCAGTCTATCACAGTGCCATCCGTTTTGTCACCAACCCCCAAAGCCAACACCTGCTTTGGCCGCCTTTCCTTCCAGTTCTCTGCTGCCAATGACTGGAACGAATTGCAAAAATCACGGAAGTTGGAGACTTATATCTCCCTCAATAACTTTAAACATCAGCTATCCGAGCAGCTAACCGAGCCCATCTCTAAACAGCCCATCCAATCTATCTACCTCATCCCCATATTGTTTTATTTACTTTTTTTGCTCCTTTGCACACCAGTATATCTACTTGCACATCATCATTTGCACATCTATCACTCCAGTGTTAATTTGCTCAATTTGCTCACAGTAGGCCATAATTACTTCGCCACTATGGCCTACTGATTGCCTTACCTCCTCACGCCATTTGCACACACTGTATATAGACTTTTTTTCTATTGTGTTATTGACTGTACGTTTGATTAGTCCATGTGTAACTGTGTTGTTGTTTGTGTTGCACTGCCTTGCTTTATATTGGCCAGGTCGCAGTTGTAAATGAGAACTTGTTCTCAACTGGCCTACCTGGTTAAATAAAGGTGAAATATATACATTTTTAAAATACTGCTATTAACGTATAGCCTACTTGTTGGATGGATTGGATGCGCATTGGTGTCTAGCTGTAGGTTAGTTGTCTAGTGGTATCCAGGAAAGAAAACAAATATTGATAGAAAATAATAAAGCAGATTAAACTACTTCTGGCCACGAATGGCATGGAGAACACCTGAAAAACAAAGCAATTAGCGCTCTAAACAGCTGACTGACAAAAGCAAACAATAATTAATCAACGGATAAATCGAATGCATTGGAATAAAGGCATAAGCAATTTTTATCAAAGATGCATGGCAAACAAATTACGGAAATTAGGAAGAAAAATCTATGCATAAAGGAGCTCAGCTGAGGCCGAAATTCAGCACTTCTGTGTGGATAGCGCCGCCACATAGAAATAAATAGTTGAACCATGACAGAGAGGTGGGGGTGTTTGTTTTATTTTAATATTTACCACTGTAAAACATATTTACCACTATATTTTAAGAAAACAGAAAATGGTTAAAATAGCAATATTTAGAATCACCCCKTCTCCCCCAAAGTTTGACTTTTGGTGCATTCAAGGGAGCTGAGCACCCCCTGGCTCCCCTTTAATGCACACCTTGACTTCAGGTACATTAATGCACCTCTGACTGTACGCTCTTTCTAAGGGGGGTGCTAATACCCAGGTTATTTGTACATTTGAACCCTCTAGCAGAAAAAGGGGGCATCGAGCAGCAGCGCCTTAACACTCACCTTGTCCCATCTCTATTATCATGTCTCCACCTATCCCCTATTTGGACTGCACAGCTCATGTGACATAAAAGTAAAATTCCTAGATATCAGCCGTTTTGACATGTTCTAATGATACCATGTTGTCGCTAGGTATAATAAGGACGGCCTTGCCGAACATGGACCGCGAGGTGAAGGAGCAGTACCAGGTGCTTATCCAGGCCAAGGATATGGGAGGTCAGCTGGGAGGTCTGGCTGGGACCACCACCATCAACATCACCCTCAGCGACGTCAACGACAACCCACCAAGGTTCTCCAAAAGTAAGAGAGAGAGAGAGAGAGAGAGGAAGAGATTCAAATAGGGGCCTGTTTGCACACACCACTCGAGGGAGGGAGGGAGCTCTTTGTTATTCTGTTGGTGCTGTTGTGTGTATGAAGTTTGCTTAACATTTTTACATTTCGGTTTCATATTCATAATATCGGTTTTAATATTGCCGTTTCATATCATGATTGAATAATTGATTATAATGCTGATGCCCAAAGGACATATGCCTATGTTCTTTATATTTCTTCACTATATATACTTTATTTTATAGCTTAGTACCTTGCCACATCCAATTAAACACATTAATTAGTTCTTCATTATTTTAAGAGAATTTCTCTGTTTACAGTTGCTGTGTTGTTTAACTGTCACGTTCGTTGGACTGAGTGGACCAAGGCGCAGCGTTTAATAGTATTTAATAGTGAAACTTACAACAAAAACAACAAAGAATATAACAAACGTGCAGTATTGCAGTGCTCAAGGCAACTATACAAAAACAAGATCCCACAAACAACAGGTGGGAAAAGGCTGCCTAAATATGATCCCCAATCAGTGACAACGATAGACGGCTACCTCTTTGCGAACCATACCAGGCCAACATAGAAAAAAAAAACTAGAATGCCCACCCTAATCACACCCTGACCTAACCAAATAGAGAAAGAAAAGGATCTCTACGGTCAGGGCGTGACATTAACTCAAGACAGAGTCAGCAATCTTAAAGTATATACTTTAAGATTCCAAACAAATCATTTAAAATAAATAGTTAATCAGTGCACAAGTAAGAAACTGGAGGCAGGCCAAACATGCAGATTGTGTTATTGTGTAAGATTTTCTATTTTTATTAATTTATTGATCTATGAAAATCTGAAGTCAACATGTTTGAACAACATGGATCAATTCAACAAATTTAAAAATGCATATTTATGAATACAGCTTATAAACATACATACATACAGTTGAAGTCAGAAGTTTACATAGACCTTAGCCAAATACATTTAAACTCAGTTTTTCACAATTCCTGACATTTAATCCTAGTAACAATTCCCTGTTGTAGATCAGTTAGGATCACCACTTTATTTTAATGTGAAATGTCAGAATAATAATGCAGAGAATGATCCACGATAGGTGGATTAACAACAAGCTAAACTGTGTTTTGGTATATTGCACTTGTGATTTCATGAGAAAAAATTTAAATTGTATTTTTTTAAATTTGGCGCTCTGCAATTCAGCGGTTGTTTACGAAAATGATCCCGTTAAAGGGATGCGCAAAGAGATTAATAAGAGAGGCGACAAAGAGATCAAAGATAACCCTGAAGGAGCTACAAAGCTCCACAGCAGAGACTGGAGTATCTGTCCATAGGACCTATTTATTAAGCCATACACTCCACAGAGCTGGGCTTTACGGAAGAGTGGCCAGAAAAATAAGCAAACATGTTTGGTGTTTGCCAAAAGGCATGTGGGAGACTCCCCAAACATATGGAAGAAGGTACTCAGGTCAGATGAGACTAAAATTTAGCTTTTTGGCCATCAAGGAAAACGCTATGTCTGGGGCAAACCCAACACCTCTCATCACCCCGAGAATAGCATCCCCACAGTGAAGCATGGTGGTGGCAGCATCATGCTGTGGGGATGTTTTTCATCGACAGGGACTGGGAAACTTGTCAGAATTGAAGGAATGATGGATGGCACTAAATACAGGGAAATTCTTGAGGGAAACCTGTTTCAGTCTTCAAGAGATTTAACACTGGGACGGAGGTTCACCTTCCAACAGGACAATGACCCTAAGCATACTGCTGAAGGAACACCTCTCTTGCGCAGGCGTGCTGCTAGCGACCCACCTGGACAACATCCGGTGAAATTGCAGAGCGCCAAATTCAAAATACAGAAATAGTCATATAAACATTCATAAAAATACAAGTATTATACATCGACTTAAAGATAAACTTCTTGTTAATCCATCCGCTTTGTCAGGTTTCAAGAAGGCTTTACGGCGAAAGCATACCATGCGATTATCTGAGGACAGCGCTCGCTTACAAAAGCATACAAACATTTTCCAACCAAGTAGAGGAGTCACGAAAGTCATAAATAGCGATAAAATGAATCACTTACCTTTGAAGATCTTCATCTGGTTGCAGTCACAAGAGTCCCAGCTACACAATAAAGGTTTGTTTTGTTCGAAAAAGTCCCTCTTATATCCCAAAAACTGTTTTGTTGGCGCGTTTTGTTCAGTAATCCACTGGCTCAAAGGTGGTCAAAACATGCAGACGAAAACATACTAATAGTACCGATAAAGTTTGTCGAACATGTCAAACGATGTTTATAATTAATCCTCAGGTTGTCAATTGTCTAAATAATTGATAATATTTCAACCGCACAATACGTATTCAATAGAAAGGAAAAGAATGAAGGGTGCTGTAACGGCTTTCCTCCTGGAAAGAAGGAGAGGACCAAAATGCAGCGCGGTTATTGTTCAACATGTTTAATCAGACGATAAACAGTGAACATTAACAAACAACAAAATAACAAACGTGAAAGCCGAGAGAGTCCTATCTGGTGCAGAACACAAACACAGAGACAGGAAACAATCACCCACAAAATCCCAACACCAAACAAGCCTCCTATATATGATTCTCAATCAGGGACAACGATTACCAGCTGCCTCTGATTGAGAACCATATTAGGCTGGACACAAACAGACAAACTAGACACAAAACATAGAATTCCCACCCAGCTCACGTCCTGACCAACACTAAACAAGCAAAACACATAATAACTCTGGTCAGGACGTTACAGTACCCCCCTCCTGAGGTGCGGACTCCGAACGCACCCCTACAACTCAAGAGGAGGGTCTGGGTGGGCATCTGTCCGCGGTGGCGGCTCCGGCGCAGGACGAGGACACCACTCCACCACTGTCTTTGTCCCCCTCCTTAGCGTCCTTTGAGTGGCGACCCTCGCCCACGACCTTGGACTAAGAATCCTCCCCAAGGCCCCCACATGATTTAGGAGGTAGCTCAGGACAGAGAGGTAGCTCAGGACAGAGAGGTAGCTCAGGACAGAGAGGTAGCTCAGGACAGAGAGGTAGCTCAGGACAGAGAGGTAGCTCAGGACAGAGGGGCAACTCCGGACTAATGGCAGCTCCGGACTGAGTGGCAGCTCCGGACTGAGTGGCAGCTCCGGACTGAGTGGCAGCTCATGGAGGGAGCAGCTCATGACTGGAGGGCAGCTCATGACTGGAGGCACCTGACTGGAGGGCAGCTCATGACTGGAGGGCAGCTCATGACTGGAGGGCAGCTCATGACTGGAGGGCAGCTCATGACTGGAGGGCAGCTCATGACTGGAGGGCAGCTCCTGACTGGCTGGCGCTCTGGCGGCTCCTGACTGGCTGGCGGCTCTGGCGGCTCCTGACTGGCTGGCGGCTCTGGCGGCTCCTGACTGGCTGCGGCTCTGGCGCTCCTGACTGCTGCGGCTCTGACTGGCTGGCGGCTCTGCGGCTTCTGACTGGCTGCGGCTCTGGCGGCTCCTGACTGGCTGGCGGCTCTGGCGGCTCCTGACTGGCTGGCGGCTCTGCGCCCTGACTGGCTGGCGGCTCTGGCGGCTACTGACTGGTTGGCGGCTCTGGCGGCTCCTGACTGGCTGGCGGCTCTGGCGGCTCCTGACTGGCTGGCGGCTCTGGCGCTCCTAACTGACGGACGGCTCTAGCGGCTCTTACTGACGGACGGCTCTAATGGCTCGGGACAGACGGGCGGCTCTGAAGGCTCGTGGCAGACGGATGGCTCAGATGGCGCTGGGCAGACGGATGGCTCAGATGGCGCTGGCAGACGGATGGCTCAGATGGCGCTGGGCAGACGGATGGCTCAGATGGCGCTGGGCAGGACGGATGGCTCAGATGCGCTGGGCAGACGGAGGCTCAGATGGCGCTGGGCAGACGGATGGCTCAGACGGCGCTGGGCAGACGGATGGCTCAGACGGCGCTGGGCAGACGGATGGCTCAGATGGCGCTGGGCAGACGGATGGCTCAGACGGCGCTGGGCAGACGAGCAGTGCAGGCGGCGTTAGGCAAGCAGGCAGTACAGACTGTGCTGGGCAGACGAGCAGTGCAGGCGGCGTTGGGCAAACGGCCGACTCTGACCTGCTGAGGCGCACAGTAGGCCTGGTGCGTGGTGCCGGAACTGGTGGTACTGGACTGGAAACACGCACCTTAAGGCTAGTGCGGGGAGCAGGAACAGGGCACACTGGTTTCTCAAAGCGCACTATAGGCCTGGTGCGTGGTGCCGGAACTGGTGGTACCGGACTGAGGGCACGCACCTCCGGGCGAGTGCGGGGAGAAGGAACAGTGCGTACAGGGCTCTGGAGACACACAGGAGGCTTGATGCGTGGTGCCGGAACTGGAGGCACTGGGCTGGAGACACGCACCATAGGGAGAGCGCGTGGAGGAGGAACAGGGCTCTGGAGACGCACTGGAAGCCTGGTGCGTGGTGTCGGCACTGATGGTACTGGGCTGGGGCCACGCACCATAAGGCGAGTGCGGGGTGCTGGAACTGGAGGTACTGGGCTGGGGCGGGAAGGTGGCGCCGGATATACCGTACCGTGCAGGCGTACTGGCTCCCTTGAGCACTGAGCCTGCCCAACCTTACCTGGTTGCATGCTCCCCGTAGCCCGACCAATGCGGGGAGGTGGAATAACCCGCACTGGGCTGTGTAGGCGAACCGGGGACACCATGCGTAAGGCTGGTGCCATGTACACCGGCCCGAGGAGACGTACTGGAGGCCAGATATGTTGAGCCGGCTTCATGGCACTTGGCTCAATGCTCATTCTAGCCCGCCCAGTGCGGGGAGGTGGAATAACCCGCACCGGGCTATGCACACGTACAGGAGACACCGTGCGCTCTTCCGCATAACACAGTGTCTGCCCGTACTCCCGCTCTCCACGGTAAGCATGGTTTCCAGCCACTCTGCCTTGCAAGCGCCTCATAATGCCGCCTCTCCGCTTTTGATGCCTCCAGCTCCGCTTTGGGGCGGTGACACTCCTCTGGCTCTGCCCAGGGTTCTTCTCCATCTAGAATCTGTAAAATGCTGCAAAAGGTGGCTCTGCAGAGTATTGAGTTTGGGGGGTGAATAGTTATGCTGTCACGCCCTGACCGTAGAGAGCTTTTTATTTCTCTATTTTGGTTTGGTCAGGGTGTGATATGGGTGGGCATTCTATGTTCCTTTTTCTATGTTTTGTATTTCTTTGTTTTGGCCGGGTATGGTTCTCAATCAGGGACAGCTGTCTATCGTTGACTCTGATTGGGAACCATACTTGGGTAGCTTTTTCCCACCTATGCTTTGTGGGTAGTTGTTTTCACACAAATATTTTGGGGGGGGGGGTACACGGGGAGAATGGTGGAGTCAGGCGATAGACCTGAGCCAACTCCCCGTGCTTACCGGAAGCAGCGTGGTACTGGTCAGGCAACGTGTTATGCGGTAAAGCGCACGGTGTCTCCAGTGAGCGCTCATAGTCCGGAGCGCTATATGCCAGCCCCCCGCAAGTGCCATGCGAGAGTGGGCATCCAGCCATGGGGGATTGTGGAAGCTCAGTGCGATTGGTCTCCGGTGCGCCGTTTCGGCCCAGGGTATCCTGCGCCGGCCCTGCGTACTGTGTCTCCGGGGCGCTGGGACTGCTCAGTTCATCCTATGCCTGCGCTCCACCCGTGCCGGGCTAAAGTGGGCATTCAGCCTYGAGGAGTGGTGCCAAGGCTGCGCACCAGAGCTCCAGTGCTCTCCCACAGCCCTGTTCATCCGGTGCCTCCTCTACGCACCAGGCCTCCTGTAGGTCTCCCCAGTCCGGGGCCTGCTACGAGGGTCCCCAGTCCGGGGTCGGCACCAGAGCCGCCACCGCGGAGAAATGCCCACCCAGACCCTCCCCTATAGGTTCAGGTTTTGCGGTCGGAGTCCGCACCTTTGGGTGGGGTACTGTCACGCCCTGACCGTAGAGAGCTTTTTATGTCTCTATTTTGGTTTGGTCAGGGTGTGATTTGGGTGGGCATTCTATGTTCATTTTTCTATGTTTTGTATTTCTTTGTTTTGGCCGGGTATGGTTCTCAATCAGGGACAGCTGTCTATCGTTGTCTCTGATTGGGAACCATACTTGGGTAGCTTTTTCCCACCTATGCTTTGTGGGTAGTTGTTTTCTGTATGGTTTTAGTTACCTTACAGAACTGTTCGTTTCTCGCTTTGTTATTTTTGTTCCAGTGTTCAGATTTAAATAAATATCATGAACATGTACCACGCTGCGCTTTGGTTCACTCCTTCTTCATCAGACGAGCGTTACATATGCACGCTCAAGTTTTCTGTTTTTCTTGTCTTATTTGTTTCACAAGAAAACATATTTTGCATCTTCAAAGTGGTAGGCATGTTGTGTAAATCAAATGATACAACCCCCCCAAAAATCTATTTTAATTCCAGGTTGTAAGGCAACAAAATATGAAAAATGCCAAGGGGGTGAATACTTTCGCAATCCACTGTATATTTTTATAAGGCTGAAACATAACAAAATGTGGAAAAAGTCAAGGGATCTGAATATTTTCCGAATGCACTATATCTACCTCTTTCACTCCAGTATCCCTGCACATTGTGAATATGGACCTTACCCTGTATATAGCTTCTTACTTTCTCGTGTTCTTATTTCTACTTGTGTGTTTTGATATTTATTACTGCTGCTGTCTCAGTCTGTCTACTCTCTCTTTCTCTCTCTCTCTCCTTCTCTCTTTCTCTCTCTCTCTCTCTCCTTATCTTTCTCTCTCTCTCTCTCCTTCTCTCTCTCTCTACAGTACGTCTCTCTCTCTATCTACGTTACCTCTCTCTTTCTAAATTTCTCTTAATCTTTCTCTCTATCGTTCTCTCTCTCTCTTTCTCTCACTCTCTATCTACGTTACCTCTCTTTTCTAAATTTCTCTTAATCTTTCTCTCTCTCTTTCTCTCACTCTCTCTCTCTCTCTCTTGCTGCATTGCACAAATAATGACAATGCCAATTAGCATATGCAGTTGCCCTGTTGCTCACTTCCAAACCATTTCGGGACACACTGAAAAAAAGCCCAATACAATGCCAGAAGTTGAAAATGAACTAGTCTAGCTTAATCTATCTATTTGTTTTTGTCTGTAAGGTTTCTTTCACCTGAGAGTCCCTGAGTCCTCTGCGGTGGGTTTTGCTGTGGGAAGGATCAAAGCTCATGACTTGGACATCGGGAAGAACGCAGAAGTAGAGTACAACGTCGTACCGGGGGACGGAGACAACATGTTTGACATCATCACCAGTGAACACAATCAGGAAGGAATCATCATTCTCAAAAGGGTAAGCGTCTTCATCAGTCARGTGGTATCTGGATGCACTTTAAATTGGAGTACGGGCTCATACAGTAGTAATGGCTGGAACGGAATGATTGGAACAATGTCACACACACAATTGTCCATATTGATACCGTTCCATTCATTCCATTCCWGCTATTATTACGAGCTGTCCTCCCCTCACCAGCCTACACTGCTTCAGTTGCATAAGCTTTTTAGTATCAGTCCTCTAGGGCAGGGGTCTCCAACCCTGTTCGTGGAGAGCTACCATCCTGTAGGTTTTCGCTCCAACCCCAGTTGTAACTAACCTGGTTAAGCGTATCAATCTGCTAATTATTAGAATCAGATGTGCTAGATAAGGGTTGGAGTGAAAATCTACAGGACGATAGCCCTCCAGGAGGAGGGTTGGAGAGCCCTGCTCTAGGGGATTGGCTATACAGTCTACCCACATAATGCTTTTATTAGGACATTGTTAAGGACAATATAATGGATTAAGGATCTCATGTGTTTTCATGAGTTCAGCAATACTGCTGACTAGTCATTTCAAGCTTTGTAGAAATGGTAGAAGGTGTTTGGCTAAGAAGTTCATATAGTACTATTATTGTTAAGTTGTTGCTGGGAATTAAATCTAAAACGTAGATTAGTCCCATTAGTCTGTATTGGTAAATGGAACCTATATGACTAGCTTGTTTTTTTTGTTTTTTTTACAGGCATATGTGTAGCCTGTTCTGTCTGAAATGGCACCCTAATCCTTATATAGTACACACATTTTAACCAGAGCCCTATGGGCCCTGATTTAAAAATAGTGTATTCTATAGGGGATATGGTGCCGTTTGGGAAACAGACTCACAGATTCATGTTTATAGTATTTGCTGGTAGTTTATTGCTTTGGTGTTGTCCATTACTGTAAGGACAGTTGCTCTGAGATGAAATCTTAAGTGCCACATCTATAAATATTCCCAACCTGCCATGGAAAGATTCATTTAAAATGACATATGGTCACTTTGCAAAATGGATAAATATGCTCGATGCATGTCGACCTGCCAGAATAGGCAAATACCTTTTGGATACTGAACCTGATTTTACTTTTGTACACATTGACTAGGCTTATATTAGCCCCCGTCAAAACAAACAAGAACTTGCTTAGAGCCATCAATTTCTGCACATGTTCCCACTTCCCACTCACACTGACTCACATGCATTCCCTACGCACAGTACTCTTGAGTTCCCCTCAGGCAAGTTTTAGGTGGTGGTGTTTGAGGCAGTTAAAAASCCCAGTAGTGATTTTAAATGCTATATGTTGGCAGCACGGTGAGAAGTATAACGCGGGAAACAGAATAAAACTGCCAGAGAAAACATAACTTTGCATAATTACAACGCCGACATGTTCGAGGATATCTTCAAAATGCAAAGGAGGAAAAGATGAATGTCAGAAGTAGACATTGGCCTGAGTTCCAAATGGCACTCTATTCCGTACACGTCTCACTACTTTTGAGCAGAGCCCTATGGGGAATAGGGTGTCACATAGGGATGAATCCATTACTTTTCAAGATAGTCTCGGCTGTTGGATATTAATGGCTCAGATAGATTATTTAGTTTTTTTCCTGGAAAAACGGGTTCCCTCCCTTGATTAAAAAAGATGTATGATGCATGAACGAGCAAAAGAGAGAATAATTACATAAATCTTCTACCTTTGTGTCAGAGTTAAATATAACAAGATTTGTCAACGCCACCCAACCAGGTGCTTTCAAGAACTAAAATGTGCAGTTGCTCCGTTTTCAGGCAAAGCTCTTATGTGAGCACTGTGCATATTCACAGAAGCTCTCTTGTTGTAGTATTTCAGAGGCATTTCCCTTGTAGCACAATAGTGGTTGTTTATGTATAAATTTGAAAATGCACCTTTTGAGGCTAATAGTTTGAAGGACAATATATCCAAAAAGTTGTGTTCAAAACGTATTAGTGTGGAAAATACAGATTTTTGAATCATGTTCAAAAGCATAAAAGTAGCTAAACCGGTGCAGACATGACAAAATGGTATCATTAATTGGTTCTTCTGTTCTGTTTCTGTGCCTTTTCAGGGGATGTATGAAAAAGTGACTGAATATGATACTTTGGGGAATCACACATTCTTCAATTGTTTCTCTAGTAGAAAAAAAAAATGTCCATCCTCCCACATAAACAAATGTATGTGTACTCCTTTTATCCTTAGAACTATGCAGGAACATTTGGCTGAAGAGAATACATATTTGGATTCTGTGCCATGTGCTTGACTGCGCGTATGTTTGTGTGCTTGTATGTATGTATGTACGTTTGTGTGTGTTTATACATATGATCTGCTTACGAGTGGATCATAGCTATAGATCKTAAAATCTGACCTTCTCCAGTTGTGAACAATGGATTAGAAAAGAAGWCAGGCCCAMATTATGATGTAAATGAGGACATGTATTTGTTTACATTGTAAATACTGCAGATGGATGGGCCAGGGATGCCTTTCAATCCTTTCGCTCCTTTATTGTTTTTTTACCTCCTGTGTTTGATATGGTGCCATCACAACAATGGAACAGTGTGATGTATTCCCCTCGCTGGGAGGTGACTGCACAAAGCCTTTGTCCATGGGGAAGATCTTTGAGCCACTCACATTGGATCCCCCCACGGTGTAGTTTTCTAAACAACATGTTCTTCGACCCATGTCTAGGACGCAGTGGGGTATGAGTAGATGGGTGTGAAAAGGGAAAAGGTAGGAGGTTGGAGATGGAGTCATTATGAGTTCTTGACCATGTTCTCAGAATGCTGAGCCGCCTACAGACAGTCTTAGAATGGATCGCTGCCCGTCTCTAGAGTGGTGTGTGCAAACAGGCCCCAATTTGAATTTCTTCCTCTCTCTCCCTCTCTTTCTTGCTCTCTCTCTGTCTTTCTCTCTATCTACTCCCTCTCTSTTTCTCTCTCTATCCCTCTCTCTTTCCTCTCTCCTCGCCCCTGCGTTGAGCATCAGTGGTGAGCGGGGGAGAGGGCAGGGGGAAGCAGCAGCAGCTCTGCACACAGTTTGGCAGACCCCTACTCAGGTTTGTTGAATGATAAGAGGATCAGGCATGGTAATGGCTTCAGGGGATAATCATCTGGTGCCTAGTCTGCCCATACAGAAACATGCAGAGCGAGGCTTGGAGGGAWGGGGACGTACACATTCGGGGTTAGTCATCCCCTTTGCAGAAGAAAAGATTACCAGAGACAATAGACAGAGGTCACTGTAGAGGAAACCTAAGTCCTACCAAGGGAGGCATGCACACGCACATGCTGAGAGACACACACACTTGCCTGAATATGCATGAGCACAATCACACACACATGCAGTGACACGCGCACGCACACACACATACAAACAAAGTTACACCCAAACTGAGAATGAACAACAGAGGGAGATAACTAATTGCCCATACAGTAGATCCTGGGCTTGTGCTTGTAAGAGGCTTTTAGTCAGAATAAATGTGTTTGTGGTGCATTTGTCTGTTTGTGTGTTTATTCGCTTCCTCTAGTCTTCCTTTAAAAAATGACTGGGCTGCTGATATGTACTAAGCCTAAAGTAATGATATTGTTTAGTGGCAAAATGTTTGGCATAACCCTTGTTGGCTCCTGTCCAGGGGATCCATTTAAATACTGTATAGGATTCATTTTGTCTCTCATTTAGAAAAACTCTTTATCCTGCGTGCCAACCAGAAGTACAGCATGATGAGATGAATACCAAGCTAGTAAAGCTCAATGAAAACCAATGTGTGATATACTGTACAGTGGCTTGCGACAGTATTCACCCCCTTGGCATTTTTCCTATTTTGTTGACTTCCAACCTGGAATTAAAATAGATTTTTMGGGGGTTTGTATCATTTGATTTACACAACATACCTACTACTTTGAAGATTCAAAATATGTTTTATTGTGAAACAAACAAGAAATAAGACAGAAAACTGAACTTGAGTGTGCATAACTATTCACCCCCCCAAAGTCAATACTTTGTAGAGCCACCGTTTGCATGAATAACAGCTGCAAGTCTCTTGGGGTATGTCACTATAAGCTTGGCACATCAAGCTACTGGGATTTTTTTCCCATTCTTCAAGGCAAAACATCTCCAGCTTCTTCAATTTGGATGGGTTCCGCTGTTGTACAACAATCTTTAAGTCATATCACATATTCTCAATTYGATTGASYTCTGGGCTTTGACGAGGCCATTCCAAGACATTTKAATGTTTCCCCTTAAACCACTTGAGTGTTGCTTTAACAGTATGCTTAGGGTCATTGTCCTGCTGGAACGTGAACCTCCGTCCCAGTCTCAAATCTCAGGAAGACTGAAACAGGTTTCCCTCAAGAATTTCCCCTAATTTAGTGCCATCCATCGTTCCTTCAATTCRGACCAATTTCCCAGTCCCTGCTGATGAAAAACATCCCCACAGCATGATGCTGCCACCACCATGCTTCACTGTGGGAATGCTGTTCTCGGGGTAATGAGAGGTGTTGGGTTTGCGCCAGACATAGCGGTTTCCTTGTTGGCCAAAAAGCAACATTTTAGTCTCATCTGACCAGAGTAACTTCTTCCATATGTTTGGGGAGGCTGCCACATACCTTTRGGCGAACACCAAATGTGTTTACWAATTTTTTCTTTAAGCAATGGCTTTTTTTCTGGCCACTATTCCGTAAAGCCCAGCTCTGGGGAGTGTACAGCTTAAAGTGGTCTTWTGGACAGAGCTTTGCAGCTCCTTCAGAGACCAAAGAGATGTTTGTTCTCCTTGATGCCTCGCTGATTAATGCCCTTCTTGCCTGGTCTGTGAGTTGTGGTGGGCGGCCCTCTCTTGGCAGGCTTGTTGTTATGCCATTTTCTTTCCATTTTGTAATAATCATGGATTTAATCATGCTCTTTTGGATGTTCAAAGTTTCTGATATTTTTTTATAACCCAACCCTGATCTGTACTTCTCCACAACTTTGTCAATGACCTGTTTGGAGAGCTGCTTGGTTGTCATGGTGCCGCTTGCTTGGTGGTGCCCCTTGCTTAGTGTTGTTGCAGACTCTGGGGCCTTTCAAAACAGGTGTATATATACTGTGATCATGTGACATATCATGTGAGACTTAGATTGCACACAGGTGGACTTTATTTAACTAATTTATGTAACTTCTGAAGGTAGTTGGTTGCACCAGATCTTATTTCGGGGCTTGATATCAAAGGGGGTGTAGTGAATACATATACACGCACCACTTTCACATTTAAAAAAAAATATTTAATTATTTTAATTTCACTTCACCAATTTGGACTATTTTGTGTATGTCCATTACGTGAAATCCAAATAAAATTCCATTTAAATTACAGGTTGTAATGCAGTAAAATAGGAAAAACGCCAATGGGGATGAATACTTTTGCAAGGCACTGTATGTGATTTATATTCGGAGCAGATAAATTCGGTACAGTGTCCATGGTCACAAAAAATGTGAGGTGCTAGTTTATCTCCTTTAATATTATCACACATTCAAAATGTACAATATAACAATAGCATTACAGCACCAAAGAGAGATGCATTTAGCTACAATGCAATAAAAAAAGGAACAAAATGCAAAATGAACAGTCAAACAGCAGTATTGAAGGACAAACTGAAATTATTCCTCCCCAACTTGCCTCTCTAACAATTTTACTTTTCAAAGTCAGAACCATTGTCAGTATTCAGCTAGTCTAGTGGACCTTTTCATCCCGGTCTGTAGTCATCAATGTAACACTTAATTTTGCCAAAGCCAGACACTGTCAGCAGTCTCATTTCTCTATCACAAATGCCATTAGTGGGCTGTGTGAACATTAAATCATCGGAGAGCCTCTAAACCATTACCGCTTCTTTGGTCCTGATGAGTTATTACTGGGCTCTGAAAAAGGTAATGGTCAGATGATGTTTGAGGAGAGCTAAGTGCAAAGACAGCTGCAATGTCTTCAGTGGAGGAGTGAAAAGTTTGAGGCTGGATTTCTGCTTGTCAAACAAAAGCTGAAGTAAGTGGAAGTATTAGATATAAGTGGACACAGTGCCACCCATTGGGCACTTAGGAATCAATGGATTCCAGTGAGCGTTTCAATATTTATTCAATGAAGATTAAAGTCCTTTGAAAGTACAAAACGAACTAAACCCCAAAGTTATGAAAATCTAATTTGCATTTATTCTGTTCATTTGAATGCAGTCTTCCTGTCTGGATACAGTGCAACACTATTAGATAGAGCACATGCCGTGCTGAAACGGAGAGAACAGTCTTACAACAAACGGCTGTGGTTTGAGCTGGATATTATACTAGGAGGTTAGTGGAGTTATTTTGGGCCCTGGTGTGCAAGGCACCCATGGAGGAAGAGGAGGAGGAAGGCAYAGAAGATGCCACAGATCAGCAGGATTAACAGGTGGCCCAACGCAGACAAACACCTTCATCACGCTTTGAAAGTGTGTATGTATGTGTGTGTGTGTGTGTGTGTGTGTGTACACGTGTGTGTTTATGGTGTTTTAGTTTTTTGTATCAAAGAGAGGGAAAAGAAAGTCAAATAGAGAGAGAGGGGTATATAGAAATAATTCTATGACAAAAGAGAGAGGAAGCGAAAGAGATTGAAAAAGGTAAATAAAGAGGACTAAGAGCCACTCAGGATGGAGTTGTGGTTTGTCTCTAGTGGCCTGGAGGCATGTGGATGTGGGGGTGTAATAGATTAGAACTGTGTGCCAGGGTTCATCTCGGGGCTAAACCCTGTCCTATTAGAGTGCCAGGTATGTAGTGTGAGGAGTCACTCCACTACTATAGGCTCAGCTCGCTGCAGTGTGGACAGCTAGGCAGAACTTCTTTTAGGCTACTAGCTGGCTTGCAGGTCTCTCAGACCAGCACCACAAGTCTGCGTCCCAAACGGTACACTGTTCCTGATACAACACACTACTTTTGACCAGAGCCCTATGYGTCGTGGTCAATAGTAGTGTACTATAAAGGGAGTCAGTCTCAGACCGACACTAAATCACTGTGAGAGAGCGGTGTGGGGGGCAGAGCAGTGAGAGAGCCAAGGACACTGAACAGTGTGACTGAKGGAGGACAATAAAGTGAGCATCCTCTTCTCTATCTCCGCAGTGAGGCCACCAAATTCACTGCGGCACTCTCCCGGGACGTAGATGATGCTGATGGTCCCCTCATTGTGTTCCATGCTCAATTGACCGGTGATGTCATGGGGGGGGGGGTGGAGACCTAATGCTAGTTGGACATCCCCATTATGGGTAGAACTTTGTCGAGCTGTCAGTCAATCAATGGCTGAGATGACCCTGTGAAAATCACCCCCATACTGTGGCTCCAAACAGAGCTATTGGACCGGCCCTCAACCACTGAGCTATTTACTATACACAATGGCTTCACTGATCTGCAGTCAGAAAATACCCTACTTCTTTTGCCTTCCTCTGTTGTTGTTTATGAAAATCACTACAATGCACGTGAGTGTAATTAAAAAAAAATTGTGATGTGTTGACTGCCCTGCTTGGCTTTGACTTGCTCTCATCGGGATGACGTCATGTGAAGAAGACAAGGGAAGTTAATGATTCATGAGTGACAATGTACAAAAATAATACTAAATGGGATTCATGACTCAGCCTCTAATGAAATATTTATCAGGAAGGATTGATCTATTTCAAACCTGCTTTCATCTTCCGGCTTGTTTTGTTGTTTGTTTGTCTGGTTGTTATACTTGCATTTAGCTAGCATAAACAGGTGTGTTGATATTGAGCTGTGTTGTGATAAAGTGTCATAATGCAACAATTATTCTGTGAAAAAAACGGGTTTATACTGTATTTACCTCAATGTGTTAGCATACTGTAAGATGGTTAGAGGGGTTGGGGGGGGGAGAGAAGGGAGGGAGGGAGGCAGGGAAGGATGAAAATGGAGGGAGGAAGAAAGTAAGACAGAGGGAAAAAACGGGGGTTGTTGAAAGATCAGTTATTTTAATATTGAACTCAAAACAAACAAATGGAGAACCTATTAAAAATGTATCATCCTGCTTCTGCTTCCAAAAATAAAGCACCAGGGAGTAGCTAGGCTGAGAAATGCCTCCATAAAACACATTCACGCGCTCAGGGAGGTAGATCAGAATGAGAAGCCCAAAAGCAGCCCCGAAGTCAAAGCCATATAGATWAAAAAAGTGCATTTGACAGTTTACAATATGCTGTATGTACTGGTGTTTTTTTTAAGTGCTGGTATAACAAATGTTGTCACTTGTACTGTGTTATAAATTCACATTTTTATCATAGACTAAAAACATATTTTCAAAGCTTGTTTACCTAAATGATTACGACAACGGTACCTTGATTAATTCAAAATTAACAAAGTCCCCTTGGATCATTAATAGTGTTCAATAGAAAAACCTTGGGTTTCCTTCATTCAGGATCACCGCCAGTGCAACGAAGGTGTACATTTACATATCAAAGGGCTAGGCCAGCGCGTCTAGAATTCAAAGCGGGCTCTGTTGTGATGTTGAAGAGCAGTAACACTGACATGAGAGGAAGTCTGCCTGTCTGTCTGTCCTCTTTACACATTCCCCTGTTGAGAAGAGAAATCGTTCTCTGTGATTGTGTCTCAAATGGRACCCTCCTATACAAGGGTCCATGGAGCTCTGGTCCAAACAGAGTATGCACCATATAGGGAATAGTGTGCCATTTGGGATGCAGKCTAGAATACCGTACAATAACTTGCATATCAATTCCTATCATAATGAAACACTTCAGGAATGTGGAAAGCTCAAAATGGACCATGGACATGGATACATGAGGCATGTTCTAGAGAGGGAGGTGAGAGCAGTGTGTGAATTATGGGGGAGACCCCCCCCCCCCCCATTTCCCCAAAATGAGATATGAGCTTCCTTAAATGCAGGAGCTCTAGTTTAACCAATTTTGATGAAATACATTGTTGTAGTGATACAACGTTAAATATGAAAATAAAAGATTATTCCAAAGAAACGAACTCCCCCAACTCTCTGTCATGGATTAAACCAGTGACAGTTGGTTCAGGTTATTTTAATCACATTGTATTAATTTCTCCACTCCGACTGTCTGCCTCTCTCTGTCTTTCTTTAGCTTTTGCTAGCAAACTTGCTGTATCGACTYGGTTCAGCCTGCTAGTAAAATTGCAACATTGTTTTAACTGGGTCCCCACAGTTTCCTGCGCCGATCAGCTCAGGACAGACACAGCTGTATTTGCGTCCAGTATTTCAGCCCCTTTTCAGGTGTACCAACTTTTAACATTACAAAAAAGATACATTTGTAAGCAATATGCATTATTGCAGGCTACAGTGTAGGCCTAATGACAATCGCCAAACGTCATTACACGTTTTGGTGTTTTGTAACAGATGTCGCTTTTTAAATTATATGAACAAAAATATTCCATTTTATTTGGAATGGCAAGCCAGACAAAATTAAAAGGCCCTATTTATATAATGAATATGAATTCATAGTGCAGAAATTATTAAATATTAAAGCATTAGACCTCTCACGAAAGGCATCAGTCATACAAAAGTTATACTTAAATCCAAAATGGTTCTCTAGTAAATTAGTAAGAATGTCTCTCCCCATGTTGAAGAATGGTCTTTTTCCCTTTATTCAGATTACAACTGCTCACTTTCGGTTATTTGAAAATGAAATAATCTCAAAAATATTGTTACTTTTTAAACAAGCCATAGAAAGTTGGTTACAATTTCAGGTTAATCCACCTGAAAAGACAGAACTCATAATACAACAAATATTGTGGTAAAACTCATATATACTAATTGATAAAAAATTACTTATTTTTCGATATTTTTTTTTTTTAAAGGTCAAATCTTTGTAAAATATATCATAAATAGGACTGGTGGAGTTATGTCACACATAGGGAAATGTACTCTACCCAAAATTACAACCAACTAATTGCAGCATAACTACAAAAATGGAAGTGGAAAGGGGAAAAAGTAAGGAACTTGTCTGTCGGCAAGAAAATTGTGATAAATAAAAATATATACCAGTTTCATTTAAGGACCAAAKAAATGACAGCTGTGCCACATAAATTGCAAAATAGTTGTTAAGAGATTTTCGATGTACCGATTCCATGGCACATTTGTTTATTAATTGACATTAATTGTTTATTAAAACTGCACATTTTGTAATATAAATAATTATACAAAATTCTTTCAACCAATAGAATGTTATATATATTGGGGATACAATCTTCCCAGGAGGCAGAGTCATTAGATCATTTATTTTGGAACGGTCCATATGTATATAAAGTTGAAGTCAGAAGTGTACATACACCTTAGCCAAATACATTTAAACTCAGTTTTTCACAATTCCTGACATTTAATCCAGAAATTCCCTGTTTTAGGTCAGTTAGGATCACCACTTTATTTTAAGAATGTGATATGTCAGAATAATAGTAGAGAGAATGATTTATTTCAACTTTCTTTTCTTTCATCACATTCCCAGTGGGTCAGAAGTTTACATACACTCAATTAGTATATGGTAGCATTGCCTTTAAATTGTTTAACATGGGTCAAACGTTTCAGGTAGCTTTCCACAAGCTTCCCACAATAAGTTGGGTGAATTTTGGCCCATTCCTCCTGACAGAGCTGGTGTAACTGCGTCAGGTTTGTAGGCKTCCTTGCTCACACAGGCTTTATCAGTTCTGCCCACACATGTTCRATAGGATGAGGTCAGGGCTTTGTGATGGCTACTCCAATACCTTGACTTTGTTGTCCTTAAGCCATTTTGCCACAACTTTGGAAGTATGCTTGGGGTCATTGTCCATTTGGAAGACCCATTTGCTATCAAGCTTGTACTTCCTGACTGATTGATCTTGAGATGTTGCTTCAATATATCCACTTAATTTRCCTTCCTCCGTTCCTTCCTCTGGAGATCATCTGTTCACCTACTCCYCCTACTCCTAAAATTTTGACTCATCTGACKAAAGGACAGATTTCCACCGGTCTAATGTCCATTGCTCGTATTTCTAAGCCCAAGCAAGTCTCTTATTCTTATTGGTGTCCTGTAGTAGTCCCATAGGGCGATGCACAATTAGTCCAGCATCGTCTAGGTTAGGGGAGGGTTTGACCGAGGTAGGCAGTCATTGTAAAATAAGAATTTGTTTTTAACTGACTTGCCTAGTTAAATAAAGATTTTAAAAAATATATATTAAATAGTGGTGTCTTTGCAGCAATTCGACCATAAAGGCCTGATTCACACAGTCTCCTCTGAACAGTTGAATTTGAGATGTGTCTGTTACTTGAAATATGTGAAGCGTTTATTTGGGCTACAATATGAGGTGCAGTTAACTCTAACGAACTTATCCTCTGCAGCAGAGGTAACTCTTGGTTTTCCTTTCCTGTGGCAGTCCTCATGAGAGCCAGTTTCATCATGGTGCTTGATGTTTTTTTCGATTTCACTMGACTGACCTTCATGTCTTAAAGTAATGATGGACCGTTGTTTCTCTTTGCTTATTTTAGCTGTTCTTGACATAATATGACCTTGGTATTTTTACCAAATATGGCTGTCTTCTGTATAGCACCCCTACCTTGTCACAACACAACTGATTTGTTCAAGCGTATTTAAGAAAGAAAGAAATTCCACAAATTAACTTTTAACTAGGCACACTTTTAACAAGTCACAGGTGACTAACTCATGAAGCTGGTTGAGAAAATGCCAAGAGTGTGCAAAGCTGTCATCAAGGGTAGGTGTGGCTACTTTGAATAATCTCAAATTTAACATATTTTAATTTGTTCAACACTTTTTTGGTTACTACATTATTCCATATTGGGTTATTTTATAGTTTTCATGTCTTCACAATTTTTCAACAGTGTAGAGAATAGTAAAAATAAATAAAAACCCTTGAATGAGTAGGTGTGTCCAAACTTTTGCCTGGTACTGTATATACTGTATATATATTTTTTTATGATTAAAAATCAAATAGCAAAATGTTGCTTGGTATGACCTTCTTAAAACAATTCCATATAGCAGTAGAAAACTGTGGCTGGCCGAGAGTGCGTTTACCTCCTCTAACCGCATTCTCATTTTGACTCTACTGTTACAATATCTTAATTTAATTCACTGCTTGGCACACTATACTTTACAACGCTGTCTACAAGCCAAAGCTCCTGACCTTGAAAAATAACACTGTGGACAGGACTTGATAAAAATTTTACAGGACAAAGGAAAAGTTCAAGCAATAAAACACTTTTTCCGGCTTGGGGATAGCTAACGTAATTKAATTTTAGCAAGAGTCGATCATGTTCTCTTTCTAAAGATTTGGAAAGATTTGAGTATAACTCCAGAACCCAATTTACCTTGAATTTGTGTGCGCACGTACATTCGTGCATGCGTATAAGTGTACATGCATGCGTGTGTGTTTCCGTGCATGCTCGCGTTCATTGGTGTTTGTGTATTTGTACTGCGTATGTGGAGATGGAGCGCCATATCGCTCCAGGTCTCCAGTGAGAGTGTGTCTAATGAGGCCTACTGTAGAGCTTCTGCTGCCCACCTCTCCTCTCAACCTCCCTCCACCTGTGCCTGTATTTCAGCTGAGCTATGCATTGCAGTGTAGTGCAGGCAGTGTAGTGTAGTGTAGTGTGTGTATGAGCTATAAGGTAAGGGAACAGCATTTCTTTGAATGCAATTGATGCCCAACCTGAAGAACATAAAAAATACCTATGCGTGATGAAAGAATGTAAATAGACATATACTGTACTTTCTTTCCTAAGGTGACCTTTTAAAAGCTAGCAACTCATTTACCTTAACATATTTACAATGATCAAGCGTCTGATTGTGAGGCAATTTGAATGTATTACGTGCTATTCCATTTTACAAGTGTTGTGTAAACTGTAGCTATAGGCACCATGCTCCTCTGTATTTCTTTATTGCTGAGAGTGATCGCAAGTAATAGAGTGCATTTCCTGTCGAGAGAGAGATGCTATTGCTGAGCTGAGCCCAGTCAGTTGCATCTGGCTCACTGTAATCAAACCAGTCACAGTGGATGATGGTCAATGATTGCTCTCAAATTGGCTCCCGTTCACACATACAGCAGCATTTTATTTTTTATCAGACACCTGTAATAGTTCTGAGGCTACTGTAGGCTACCATGGAGATAGTGGATGTGTTCCAAATGGCTCCCTATTCCCTATGTAGTGCACTACTTTTGACCAGAGCCCTATGGACACTGTAGGAAAAAGGGTACCATTTGGAACGAAACCGTGGCGAGGCAGTTATAGTACCATGAAGAAGGATGGTAGTCATTTACCGGGGTCGTGTCTTTGCATTATCTTGCTACATTCACCGTGTTTGATTGCTCATAGAAAATCTATCATGTTAAATTCACAGCTTCGTCCCCTCGCTTGCGGCCTCTTCAAACACACACATTTTCTCTCAGCTATTACCAGATGCTTTTACTTGTTGGCACAATAAGGGGATTTTGTTGCCAGTGTTGGTGCAATAGTGACTGTCTGTTAGTAATGTTGAAGTACACAGAAACAAATGTCTCGCATGTGACACAAGACTAGTGTAGTCTGACCACCAGGCTCTGTCTGAGTGAGTGCTGTTGTGGTAACACATGAGTGGATAGTGTATGTGTGTGTGTGTGTGGGTGGGTGTGTGCATGCTTGCATGTGTGTGTATATATCTGTGTGTGTGTGTGTGTGTGTGCTGGTACGTATCTCTGTGTACTTATATGTATGTGTGTGTTTGTGTAAATACGTGCGTGAGTGACTGGCCGTCACACGTGAGATTCCAGGAGATAGGTAGTGGTGCGTACATGGTTGTCACCGCTAGTGGATGTTTACATCGCAGCTGCAGACACAGCGTGGTTACTGATGGTTACGGATGCAACCCAGAGCTCTAGCTAATTAACCCAATCAGAGATGTCACAGATATAGGAGGGAGAACACTTTAAATCAACAACTTTAACCTGTTAACCGACAGTTTCAGAGAGCTTTCATGCAGCAGCGAATGCTCTTGAACCATGTAGAAGGGTCTATTCTACAGCAGCTCGACTTTATTGCATGGAGTGAAATCCATTGAGGATGTGGAAAACATTGAGTGGGTGTAACTAAACACGCGTTACTGCAATTTCACCTTTGGTAGCCCTTTCTACTCACAGCCTTTGTCATTACATATACGGGCTGGAAATGTCAGATTCGGTCATTGATAATCGCCTAAATTGGAACGCAGTAGCTGTACAGTAACATGCTATACATACATGAAGTCAAAGCTCAGGTTCTCCACTTCACAGCGCTCTATTGGTTTTGACTGACAGCCGTTATAAACTTGAGCACCTCACGCGACAAGCAGATGCGCCCATCCCTCATGCAAATTGGGCTACTTTTGCACATTTGTTGTTGTCCGAGTGAGGGAAATGCTGTAAAATGAGAGCAGTCAATGTGTTCTGAAAGATGAGATGTAGAGGATTATAATAAACACCACTTTGATGTTATACAAGCAAACCACGCACCCATGAGTACAAATGTGAATTTAACATTTCCATATTTGAAAAGTCATGTCATATACAGTATCAACATTTATGATCGCTATATTTGATCCACTGTTACAAGGATGACATGCATTATACCCTGGGTTGTCCTGAACAGAATGAGCCTATGTTTGTCGTATTGTGAAGAAAGTTAGCTGGGGAACGCGCTCTTGAATGCACTCATGACTCCATTCTATGCACAGCAAAATGTATCTGAAGTGCCGTTTGAAAGCCTAACACTGTAATATCATACTTTATAACATAGCTAGCCATGTTGGCAGTAGAATAAACTTTCAAATGATGCACACCTGACCAAGATTGCGATTTATAACGGGATGTTTTTGGATTTCGTAAACAAAAACAGTAATTGTGTGATGGTGGGGATGCAGGGCTGTGTTCCAAACAAAAACGACTAAAGTGTGCTTGCTTCAGTTCCTCAATGGTAAAGCTAGGAGAGCTCAAAAAAAGCACCTTATAGTTGAAGGCTGATTCCTTGAGTCATAAAAGTGCATTGAAATGACTTAGGAACTGTGCACAGTTCGGAGAGGTGTGTGGCCACTTGGAGACACCAGTTAGGACCTCTCACTCAAACCCTTGTAATCATTTTTTTCTTGTCTTGCACCTACTCCAACATTTCTATTAATATTATTATTATGTTACAGAATGTATCCGGAGTATATTCTTTTTTTGTTATTCACAAATGCCGTGAATAGTAGGTCTACAGCAAATGTAAAATGCACATAAATTAATCCGTGCGATGTTTGGATTAAGTCTTGTGTCAGGTGAAATGTTGTGTCCTCACCTTTGGTCTGATCATTACCCAATGATCTCCAAAGTTTTCTCTTTGAATTGCTACAATGGTCATGCATATGCTTTGTATAGTTATTATGTTAGAAACAGCTACACATGGCCCTATCCATGAGTGTAAGGTGTTGAAGTCAACACACCTAATCATTTATTTCCTTTCTATCAGCCGCTGGACTACGAAACGAAGAAGGCCTACACCTTCAAGGTAGATGCATCCAACGCCCACCTGGACCCACGGTTCCACAGCTTAGGGGCCTTTAAAGACACGGCCACAGTGAAGATTAACGTCCTGGATGTAGATGAGCCTCCAGTGTTCACTAAGCCCTCCTATGAGATGGATGTATACGAGGACTCACCTGTAGGTGACATCATCGGAGCAGTCACCGCCCAGGATCTGGATGCTAGCAACAGCCCTGTCAGGTAAAGTACAAACTTTTATTATGGTTTAGGGAATAGCTTTAGGGAGGAGCTAGAAGACCTTGGGAGGCACTGTAAGATCTTTGATCCAGGTCTACACTAACCTGATTCAACAACAATAAAGCCCAAACTCTCTTTATCTCTAGCAGTCTACCTCTAACTAGCAGCAGTCCTGTCAAGTAAAGTTACAACTTTCATTATGGTTTAAGAAATACCTTGGGTAGTGCTGTAACACTCTGTTCATTACTCCTCAGCCTGGGGGACTCCCATTTTGCAACTTACAGACTTTTGTTCGAGCTGAACAATACTAACCTGATTTAACTACTCAACTAACAATAAAGCCCAAACAGGGCTGGGTAGGTTACTTTCTAATTGCAATCTGTTACAGTTACTAGTGGCCTATCAATAACGTAACTTTTGGATTACCAAAACTCAGTCATGTAATATGATTACTTTCAGTTACTTTTAGATTACTTTCTCCTTAAGAGCCATTAGAAGAACACAAAAAAATAATATTACCAGTTGATCAACATCTTTTGCAGGATAAATCACTGTTAGAAGTTAACATAGCTGGCAATAAATGGAGGTTGAACTTTACTTCATGGGTTGGTTATGTAGGCTTTTTCTAACCCATTGCTTTCTACTACAGATAATACAATTAGGCTACGTTTTTGATGGTGACACTTTGATATCTCAATAATTTGCAGCTGCAGCTGCAAGTCTATAAAAAGTGTGTGAGTTTGAGCATGTGTTTGTTAGGCTTATGTTTGTTTTTTTCAGCTGCACTCGTGGTCTTCTTGAAATAAACAATTTTTTTTACAGTATGGAGCATAATACCACAGAAGAGTTTAGACGGGAGGAACTCCATAGCTGCGATCCACACTATGCAGCTGTTGCAAGAGCGCATTTTATACTGGCTGTCCACTGGTCACAAAAACAATGATTGATAGGTATCTTAAACTTCTTCAATTCAACCATTGTTTGGGTTAAAATACATATATACACCACCATTCAAAAGTTTGGGGTCACGTAGAAATGTCCTTGTTTTTTAAAGAAAATCAATTTTTTTGTCCATTTAAAATAATATCAAATTGATCAGAAATACAGTGTAGACATTGTTAATGTTGTAAATGACTATTGTAGCTGGAAACGGCTGATTTTTAATGGAATATCTGCATAGGCGTACAGAGGCCTATTATCAGAGGCCAACCATCACTCCTGTGTTCCAATGGCACGTTGAAGAGGCGACTCCGGGATGCTGGCCTTCTTGGCAGAGTTTCTCTGTCCTGTGTCTGTTCTTTTGCCCATCTTAATCTTTTCTTTTTATTGGCCAGTCTGAGATATGGCTTTTTCTTTGCAACTCTGTCTAGAAGGCCAGCATCCCGGAGTCGCCTCTCTCAACTGTTGACGTTGAGACTAGTGTTTTGTGTGTACTATTTAATGAAGCTGCCAGTTGAGGACTTGTAATGGCGTCTGTTTCTCAAACTAGACACTCTAATGTACTTGCCCTCTTGCTCAGCTGTGCACCGGGGCCTCCCCCTCCTCTTTCTATTCTGGTTAGAGCCAGTTTACGCTGTTCTGTGAAGGGAGTAGTACACACCATTGTACGAGATCTTCAGTTTCTTTGCAATTTCTCGCATGGAATAGCCTTCAATTCTCAGAACAAGAATAGATTGACAAGTTTCAGAGAAATTGCTTTGTTTATAGCCATTTTGAGCCTGTAATCGAACCCACAAATGCTGATGCTCCAGATACTCAACTAGTCTAAAGAAGGCCAGTTTTATTGCTTCTTTAATCAGAACAACAGTTTTCAACTGTGCTAACATAATTGCAAAAGGGTTTTCTAATGATCAATTAGCCTTTTAAAATGATAAACTTGGATTAGCTAACACAACATGCCATTGGAACACAGGAGTGATGGTTGCTGATGATGGCCTCTGTACGCCTGTGTAGATATTCCATTAAAAAGCAGCCGTTTCCAGCTACAATACTCATTTACAACATTAACAATGTCTACACTGTATTTCTGATCAATTTGATGTTATTTTAATGGACAAAAAATTGGCTTTTCTTAAAAAACAAAAGACATTTCGAAGTGACCCCAAACTTTTGAACAGTAGTGTACATTTGTGAACAGCCATCCACAACAATCACAATCCGTAAGACGCAAAAAGCTAAATGAGAGAGCAGCAGTGTGATTCAATGAGCTATGTAAATATTAATAGTTAGTGATATCCGTATCGCCCGTATAGGCTACACCACTGCTATCGCCCTAACCTCGAAGTGTTTATTGAAATTGGATCATCTTTGGATGTCATCAGCAGTCACACCATTGAAAGACATGGCTTGGACTGTAGCTTACAAAAGCCTATTCCTGATCTTTTCCTGTGATCCATCAAATGCATTTGGTGTGTCTCTGACTTGTGGTCATATTCCTTCAGGCGGAGAACAAAACTTGTGCCTTTTTTCAATGCTGCTTTGAATTTCATTGAAAGGGATTAGGATTACAGTAACTTTTAAAAATCGTTTTTTTTATCAGATACATATAACAGGATACATGTAATGTGATACTCCCCAACCCTGAGCCCAAAGACTCTCTAGCTCTCTCTCTATCTCGCTCTGTTTTTTGCAAATAGCATTTCAAATAAGAGTACAGTAGAAGACAATTGAGTGTCTCGTGCACAGATGGAAACAGAGTGCATTGTTAAAAAATGTATGAGGGGTATTTTGCTTTGGAGTCTATTATTTCTGTTCAGACAGATTGCTTTTAGTTCTACAATGATGATTTTCAAGGATGTACTATTCAGTGGTTGCACAAGACACAAATGGCA
Organism: Salvelinus sp. IW2-2015; assembly: GCF_002910315.2. NCBI lineage: Eukaryota > Metazoa > Chordata > Actinopteri > Salmoniformes > Salmonidae > Salvelinus > Salvelinus sp. IW2-2015. The sequence goes on from NC_036867.1 coordinate 22,427,741, forward strand.
AAAAAATAGCCTGTATAGCCAAGAAAGTATTTGTCTTAATATGAATATTTAATCTCGTAAAATACAATAGAATGGGCGAGGTAGAGATTTGTAGAACAAAAAGCCTTTGCTCTCAGTTGTTTGATTTTTCACTTTGTCTTGAGTGTGTTTAATTATTCAGAAACTCCAAAGTTGACATTGTTCATTTTCATGCAGTCAGAAAATAACTCAAACAATAGTACCAATGACTTTTCATGCATAGGGAATCACACTTTTAGAGTTTTGCCTCCACAAACTCCCACTATTCAATGGTGCATCACCAAGTTATCTTTAACTGAAGGGAAGCGCAAGCATGAAAACTGCATTTTACAATTACTCCAACCATCAACTGAAAGTTCAGATGACTCTGAGGGATTTGTGCAAACTTTTCTGACATGACCAGAGATCACGGACATCTGAAAGTATTGTGAAAGGAAGTGATGCAGCATCCAGTGCCCCCACCTTGGCTGTAAACTCTCAGCCTCCTCCATCATACTCTATCACAAGAAAGACCTTCATGGCTTTCTCAATAGTGGCTTGATAGAGGCGAACATTAGTTTGTGCTGTGGAGTAGAGCATAAGTGTGTGCCATTCACAACACAAATACTTGACTGTACTGTCCACATTATTTTAGATTGTTGTGTTTAGTTTATGTGCAAGCTTCTGCACAGCCTATTCATATTTATGAGAAATGTTGAAAGGAAACATGTTCCATTGCCATGATTGGCAAATGTGAGTTCTCTTTTGAGTTCTCTTTCTGAGAAGTCTGAGAAAAGAGAGCCAGACAATACATTGTATTACATTGCATTTGAAAGAGTAGAAGAGTAGGTGTGGTGAATCTTTGTCCTTCAAACTGCTCTAGTTTGAGGCTCAGGACGTACATCAATGCCAATGGATTGAACAGAGAAAGTGAACACTGCATAGATTCAGTGCTATATCACTCACCAGTGTGATGCTGCACTATAAAATGTGCTATCCATGGTCCTGAACAGTGTCTAGAGCTGTCTAAGGTGCTCAATAGTGAGTTGAGCTGTCCAGGTGCTGAAAAGTAGACTGACACACTGGAGTCTATCAGTGGCTTTTCATTGCAGTGAAATTGTCAGCTTTGCTTATTTTTGTTCACTCAGTCGTTCCATTGACTGACTACAAACTTAAGTTAGATACTCACAATGAAGTATTTATGAAAGCTGTTGGCGTGTTTTTTATTGATAAGGTTTTCTTTATTAAAATGGGACTAGAAGATAATGGCTCCCGAGTGGCGCAGCGGTCTACGGCTCTCAATCTCAGTGCTAGAGGTGTCACTACAGACCCTGGTTTGATCCCGGCCTGTATCACAACCGGCGGTGATCGGGAGTCCCATAAGGTGGCGCACAATTGGCCCAGTGTCGTATGAAATGCTTACTTACCATGAAATGCTTACTTACAAGCCCTTAACCAACAGTGCAGTTCAAGAAGAGTTAAGAAATTATTTACCAAATAAACTAAAGTTAAAAACAAATAAAAAATCATAATAAATAGTTAAATAAAGGTTAAATAAAAAATWAAAAGAATAGATTATTAGCATTTTTCCATAGCATATTTTTCTTGTAAAATGCAATATTAAATTCATATCAAATTCAAGACTGGTGGTATCTTTTGGAAACATGATATATATTCCTTTTGAAGTCATGCCATATTTGCACACTAACAATTACAAAGAATATCTCAAAACTACCATTTCAAAAGGGAGATTGTTTTAAAAAATTAGACAGGTTGAGATTCAACTAGAAAAATATGGTCATGCCCTAAGGATACATTTACAAGCATTCTTCCCTTTGAACCAGTGATCAGAGTTCTAGTGTAATATTCATCAAAGAAAGTAGGCCTAACACTGAGTGGTTCTGGCTAGATCAAGTCTACTTCAAGGCCTTCAACTAAACAGGGTTAAAGAGAGGGCTAGGATAATTGGATGTTTGACTATAAAACATGAAACATGTTATCTGGTTAGAACTGGTTCCACACGTATCAGACATGATATCATGAAAAATCAGGCCAAACTGCRTTTTTACAAGCTGTTGGAGAGCTGTGCTACCAATATATAACATTACTAACCACAGTATAGCGCCATACAAAGAGTACCAAGTTTACAGAAATAATATTAGAGAAAGACATTGTTTAGGCCCAAGTCGACCACGTTGCAATAACCGGAAGACAAACCATTGGCTGAACATATCAATTTTGCCATGCAGCAACATCAATAACAAATGCCTCTTTAGGAATGAACAAATGCCTCTTCGATAACTAACAAAAAAGCCTCTTTAGTAATCAACAAATGCCTCTTTGGTTTGAAAACGATACGTTGATCAGCTTGCATCTTTGTGGTAACGTTGTGTAGCCTACATCTTAATGATGATGCTGCTTTCCAGTGGTCCTTAACCCTTATTGAAAGTACATGTCTAGAGCAATGTTTCTTTAAAAGACTCTGCATGTTGTTGACTCCATTTGTGTCACTCTAAAAAAATATTTAGTCAGCATAACCAAGACACATGCGCCACCGTTACTCAATTGTGATGTATGCTGCTTACCACAGCCCATTCTGTGGAAATGCCCTCAGTGTATGAGTAATAAATATTACCTCACTGCGTCTCAAATGGAACCCTATTCCTTATATAGTGCATTACATTTGACCAGGGCCCATAGGGATTCATAGGGAATATGGTGCAGTTTGGGATGCAACCCCTGGCTGAATATATTACACCTAACTCTATACATTTATCCATGGGGGAAATCAATTCCTTGCTACCCTCTTGTGTGGGAAATTGCCTAATTTACCAAATGTTTTATTAGGTATTCCATCGACTGGAAGAGTGATCTGGACAGCTACTTTGACATTGATCCAGTGGAGGGAACGATTTCCACAAACGAACTACTGGACAGGGAACATATCGCCCAGCACAATATCACCATTGTGGCCACCAAACTTAGTAAGTATGTGACAACAGATAGATCACGATTCATGCAGGTATCACTGTCGCCTTTGTCTTTTGAAATCTGTGTGACAGATTTAAGGTGGTTTTAATCAAGTCAATAGTCAATCTCATTTWGTTTGAGTCGTTTATTGGCAACCGTAAAGCATGAATACTCCCCCGGAGCTTATTTTATCAGGACATTGTTTCCTCTGGCCGTACCCACCTTAACTGTCTCTGAAACTCTCTCTCTGTCCGTCTCTTCATTCTTTACCCTCTCTACCTTTTCATGCTCTACCTTAAAATATTTTTTAACTGCCTTCCATTTCAAGGTTTCTTTTTCATTATATTTTAAATAGATTCTCTGGTACTTCTGTATATTTCTTAGCCAGTAGATGTGAAAGTAGAGCTCACGAGCCAAAAATGGTCACCAGCAAATTGCGTACTATGTCACATACTGTATGTGCAGATATGTGCACATATGTATGCATCTTGCTAGATGTCACTCAAATAGCGAGGGGCTGAAGATCATTGGCTAGAACTCAAATTGCTTGGGTAATTGCTAGGGGGCTGGCCCACGTGGGGGGAAATGGAGGGAAAATGGTGCCGTAAAGCTTCCCGAAAACATGCTCTTTTAAACAAGGGATGTCGTGGCTTATTGAGGTAAAACATTAATTCTTTAATAGATTTGGCATAAATGAACTACACATTGACACATCCAGCCCAAAGCGGGAGGTAAAAAAAAAAGACTTACTAATCGGCAAAGTTCCAGAGCATGTCTTTAAGATCAAAATGTTCTTGCTTGAATGATCTTATGTTGACAATGATGAAGAAAGTCTATGTTTTCAGTCACGTCACAAAAAAAGAGGTATATATATTAATGATGGAGAGCCCTGCAGTGTTGATTTAAGAGTTAATTTACACTCACTGTGAATTTAAGACCTGCCATCAGACTAATTATATATTTTTATGAAGAAAAGTGGAGCAAATTTCCAGATAAATAAGCAAATCCATCGTCATCAAGTCATCAAATCTGCTAAGAGCCATCAAAGTCATTATCTGGTAGGCAGGCTGGTGCTCAATCAAAATTACCCACGCTGTATATTCATTAGAACGGACTGTGAAATAAGGGCCATTAAAAGTTGAGCTGCTTTTATCGCCTTAAAAACTGGCATGAAATTCGAATTTATGTTTCTGGAGTCATTGGGGTAATGGAGGGACGGAGGGATGGAGTGGTGGGGGGGGACGGACGGATGGAGTGATGGAGAGGTGGAGGGATGGATGGACTGATATGGGTGGGGGGATGTGGGGGTGATCGGGGCTCAGCCATCATACTCAACATGTGAATCAGCGATTGGGGCTCATTGGATCACCTTTTTGCACACATACCTCTCACATTCCTCCATCCTTCTTTCCCCGTTCACCTGTCAGACTCAAAATACACCAACATACCTGGTGAAGTCGGCATGTTGTTTTCAGTCGTCTTCCCATGCTTCACGTGCCGAACACTTTATATAATGCATGGCTAGAATTGTAGAGGTGCAGGTACTTCTGTACCTCCTTGTCAATCAATGCTTGAAGTTGTCGTTCATAATCTTAAATGCAAACTGAGTTTCAGGCTGAATCAAGAAGAAGAAACTTGCCTACCCCTACAGTTGACCAATCATGGACAAAGGGGCGTAGACTTCGGCTCTTGAACTTCGGCTGTCCTTGATTTTTTTTTAAATGGTCTGCCCGAACAAAGTCCAAAACGAACAAAAGCATCACTTTTCCAAACTGTTTCAGCTAGGAAGATTCAGGCGCCTTTATTCCCCTCACTAACACACCTACATCCACCTAGCTTTCCCCTCTGAGGGCCTAAATCCTAGAGAGGCCGTTTACTTGTGAGCGGAATACACTTGTGTCCAGTGTTTATAGGAAACGTAACAGTGTTGGATGCTATAGAATGCCTGGACACTTGGCGTCCAATATAGATAAACCTGGGCTCTCTCTGGGACTACAGTTTTGTATCTCCAAACTTTTGACTTTAGATCAGTTGTGAGACCTTAGAGCCTGACAGAGCGTTTTACAGTGGCTCCTGTAATGGCCGGTATGGGCCCTGTGTGATTCTTCTTAGATGTGTGTCTGTCTGTGTGCTATGTTTTGTTATGTTCCCACTATGTGGATTAAAATCGGATTGGAGGCCAAACATGCATAAGGTGTTCACAGTGATAACAAATTATTACAGTACCAGTCACAAGTTTAGACACACCTACTCATTCAAGGGTTTTTCTTTATTTTACTATTTTCTACATTGTAGAATAATAGTGAAAACATAAAAACTATGAATTAACACATATGGAATCATGTAGTAACCAAAACAGTGTTAAACAAATCCTAATATATTTTAAATTTGAGATCCTTCAAAGTAGTTACACTTTGCCTTGATGACAGCTTTGCACGCTCTTGGCACCCCAGGACACCGATCCCGTAGAGGTTAAAGGAAAATATTTGTATATATTTTCCATGTTTTATGTTTATCTGACATATAATGGAATGTGCTAAAAACTAATGTATACATAAATAACTGCATTTCTATAGCTTCCACAATATTTTGTACACTGGTGGGGGAGAACCAAGATGGAGGCGCAGTGGCTTCAACACAGTGCCCCCTACACACCATCTAGTGTATATAAATTATTGGATAGGTTGAGGTTTGCCTTGCAGTTTCATGAATGATAGAAATACCATTTAGTGACCTCTATTTGATTATAAACACAGTCTATAATACAATAGGTCTACAAGTATTGCTTCCTGACAGGATACAATGCACCTTTCATAGAAAATAGTTGCTCATTGTTCTGCGTCAGAGGGCCAAGAGAAAACCAGAGGACCTTCAGATAAAATATCACAGGGAGGGAGAGGTAGAGAGATAGAGACAGATGCGCAATGTCCAACATTTCTGCCAGAGGAGTATCAGCGTTAGTGGTGGCGATCAGTGCGGAAAGCAGCAAATCCCGTACTCAGTGTCATTTTTTTTTCTGTGAGGAAGATTGCTTTTTCCATCAAGGTCGCACACAGGTCTCTGGCTGAGCCCTAGCTGCATCTTCAATTCCCCTGTGGAGGGGAGGAGGGCCATCCACCACTCCCTTCCCTATAAGCCTGCACTGCAAAGCATAGCCTATCCCCCCCCCCCCCACTTCAAATCCATAAAGTTTACCTTCACTTCTGCCTCTGAATACAAAGAAGACATTTCCCCCTTGTGCCATAGCTGTATAGAAATATTGTTTCAAAAGCAGAGATTCCGGTAACTGCTCCTCTAGGGAGCTTTGACAATGTCATTAATATGTGACTTGCATTTCAACAGCAGTTTAAGCTGGAGCCCATAGCAGAAGTCTGAGGGAGAATGGTTTGCACAATCTGTACACAACTAATGGGTAGAACCAAGTATAGCTATAATCGATCAATCATACTGTGTTTATTGTTCATGGAATATAGTCTTCTGTTTTTAAAATACTGAAAGAACATATTTATTTTAAGGTATTGACTTTGTATTTATTCTCCAATACATGGACACTTTTGAGGAATACATCAGGCATCTGAGAATCCTAAGACTGCAGTGCATTAGACAACCACATGATGTCAGGGTTGTATAATCAATAGGGAATTGTATAATCTAACACTCTGTTTTCCCTCTTCTTACACTAACTAACCCATAGGCAAGCACAATGAAACGCATTAACTAGAAGCATTTGTAATTGTTATGCTCATTGTTGTTTGTGATTTTACTCCTCAGATAGCCCAGTGCTGACCAGTAGAGTGGCTGTCACTATTCATGTACTGGATGTCAATGAATTTGCCCCTGAACTAGCCATCCCTTACGAGAGCTTTGTGTGTGAAAATGCCAAAGTAGGCCAGGTAAGTGAGTGTGTGTGTGTGTATATGAGTCCCAAAGGCTATGTCCAAAATGTCACCATATTTCCTATGTACTGCACTACCTTCGACCAGGGCCTATAGTGGTTACAAAGAACCATTAAAAATGAATATTCCGCTGTGTGCAATATGCTTTAAAATGTTTATTTAAAACTAAATAAATCATATAAAACAAAAGCTCATTGCCATGCATATCACTGGTATCATTGTATCATAGTTTTGCATAATGCTAAAACCATCTGCTTTATTTCAGCTAATCGAGGGGTTGGGAGTGCTTTGTTCATCAGCAAGCAAGTGTACATTCAGATGATTTATTTGGATGCAGGGGAGTCTCTGCATGTGCACATTGTAAACCACCCGTGCCTACAAATTAGCATATTAGCAAACATCTACATGCAGTTAGTGTGCCGACAGAGCTCCTTTGGGGATTTACCAAATAGCTAGAAAGACTTTTCCGTCACACACTAAAGATGCATTATCCTTACTTCCCACCGGGTACAAACTGGTTGAATCAATGTTGTTTCAAAGTCATTTGTCAACAAATTGTGATGTGGAATCTACTTAGATGTTACATATGGATTTCAAAAAAGACAACCTGAACTGTGTTTTGAGGGTAACATTTCAACCACAGTATCATGTCAACATGGTAACTACATTTCAATATAGAAACACCTTGTCATTTGTACCTTTAGAACAACATCAGATCTTTAACATTATATCCACTATTAGAAAAATAACAATAGGCTGGGCAGCACCTTCTACTGGAGAATTGATATATCTACAGTTACCCTTTGGTCTCCCATCCAGGGATTTAACCAAGCCCGGCTTAGCTAGGATATCACTGACTATTACCAATGTGCTATAGTGAGAAGGATTGTTGAGAGATCACTTCAAAACTAAATAGATTCACTATTGCTATTGAAGTCATTCCAAAAGGTAGGTTTAACAGAGCAAATTCCATGTGACCATACTTAATCACTCATGTATAATCAATGATATTGGTCTAAATACTAAAGCATTAACAATGTCATCAACAGCTATTACTTCAATTCAACCTGAACCTAAAAATAGATAATACAATAGGCCTAGGGTTTCAAGCTCTGGTTGATTTCAAATGTAATGATATTTAGTGATATTGAATTGTGTTTGGTTGTCAACGCAACCAAATATCAACATTTGCAGGAGATGTATCTTCTGCTTGGATAGTTCCATCTGTGCCACTGGCTATAATTCCAGTTGTTCTACAAATTAATAATTGAAATGTTGGATTCAAGTCTCCATTTCAACCAAAAATCGAAGTTAAAGAATAGGACTAAATCATATTACTTTTAATACATTTAAAGTTTGATTTGATTTAGTCTTACTCTTTAACTTATATTTTTGGTTGAGATGGAGACATGAATCCAACATATCAATTATTAATTTGTAGACAAACTGGAAATAAAGCAGGCTATCAACACAGAAGACGCATTTCCTTCAAATGTTGATATTTTGCTGCATTGACAACCAAACACAATTATATATCATTTTTGAATTACACTAAATAGCCTATTAACTTGTCGACAAGTTAACAAATTATATGTTGGATTCATGTCTCCAACTCAACCAAAAATACAAGTTTACAGAACGGGATTAAGCCAGTGGCTCACCTGGTACTATCCAAGCAGTAGATACATCTCCTTTAAATGTTTCTACTTCGTTGAGTTGTTAACCAAACACAATTCAATAATATTGCCGGGGTTCAAGCTGTGGACCCACTTTGACACCATCAGGACAAATTAGAAACATTGCCCTAGGATAAGCTACTTACGCATTCCTTACCATGATTACCAATTAGCAGAACTCAAAATCATACAGATCATGCAATACTCATTTATCGTATTTTGGAAAACATGTCATGATGTTGGCTACTTTAAAACAGAACCACTGGACAGATTGTCACCAAATGTAGTATATAGCATCTATAGATGCACATATTAAAACACAATATGACAACTATGAGCCAAATAAGCTTGCATTAATGTGTTTTCCTGTCAAGCAGTGCCATGTGACCATACTTTACAGGTTAGCTAAACACATATCCCTGAGCATATGTGCCAAATTTCATTATTCTGAGTCTAACAGATCAGGAGATATAAACATGGCTTGTTATAGCACCGCAGTATGGTCAATCTGAATGTGCATAGATATATTGAGTCTTGTTTGGTACATGTTTATCAAGTTTTGTTACAATACAAATATCCGTGTCAGAGTTATATGTATTTATGACCAAGACCACGCCCACGTCAATGTTTATTGGTCAGTAGCGGCCATGTTTCTTGAGATGCTATCCTGGAATCCCTAAAAAGCAATGTTAACAAGTACAATCGGGTTTCACGCAGCTTCGCTGCTTGAACCCCTAATTGCTATTGTAACACAGTAAACAGCTTAAAGTTAAGGCTATTTTACAAAATAATGTAACATTCAACCTTAAAATTAGTAACACATCCATGGCCACATTTTGAGGTTACTGTAATTATACATTTCGTCATATGTAGCTAATCATATAAAGTGTGCATATTTGAGATAGCATGCATAGGTCGTCGCAGGTCTGTGTAGATCTTCACATTTGCGGTAATAATCTGTGCAGAATCTCAAACTGCATTGATCACTTGCACCACGTACTTTCAATGTTTTCTGAACTGCAATCAAGGTAATTTGGTTCCACTATTASATGAAGCACAGTGATAACATACAGTATCTGAAATTGTATTCCCATTTGAACTTTGCTGTGCTTTTAAATGTTTGAAAGAACAGCGATATACATTTGGGTGACAACTAAACCAGAAATCTGACATTTTTAATTGGATTTTGGTTGTGCTTTTAGATGGCTGAAAGCATTGTGATTACACATTGGAAATTAAACAAACTTTTTGAGTGGGTGATAATTAGGTTATAATTTCATTGATCAACGTCTCAACCAAATATTACCCAATTATCCACATTTAAATTATGTGGTGTGCAGAGTGGGTTATGCCTTGCTCAATTAACCTTTATTTTAATGATATATTAGTTACACATTTTTCAGAGCTGGTGATTACCTCTCTTTGTCACCACTTCTAATCTTGACCTTTAGTATTAACTTTAGTATTAACCATCGCCAAGATGTACACTTAACTTTACGTAGCCTTTCTTCTCCCTCAGAGAATAATATATGTTCCACTCCATGCTTTCCATACTAGTACTTTTAACAGCAAGATTTAACAGCGGTTACTCACAGCTGGTTGGTGATAAAGAATTGCAGGTCTTCTTTTGTAAGAGACATCATACCCTTTGATGATTAGCCCCCCTCAAATTGCCTGCCAAAGAACAGACAAAGCACTTACAGTACAGTACAGGTATTCTGAAGCAAATCACACTGTGCAGCAGCAATGTATGTAGTTCTGTCTTTGAGCTGTTCTTGTCTATCGATGTTCTGTATTATGTCATTCTGTATTATGTTTCATGTTTTTTGTGGACCCCAGGAAGAGTAGCTGCTGCTTTTATAACAGCTAATGGGGATCCTAATAAAATATCAAATACCAAAATATCAACCTCCCCTGAACAGTAAACCAGGGATGTATTCAGGTGAGAAAAACAAGATATACATATTTCCATTTGAAAGCAGCAAGGAAGACTACGCAGAAGGCATACAGTATGACTTCTTTAAACAGAGACGTTTGCCTTAGGACATACGACAATGTCAGGTGTAGGCAATGCAGGATAAAGGTTCTGTTCCTTCACAGCTAATGGACCGTGACAAACACACTGTTTGTGTATTCTCAGTGAAATGGATTAAAAAGAGAAAATAAGAAATCTATCAAAAACACAATTACATGTACTTGAATGCATTCGAAAATTAAGAGGGTCGAGTTTAGTGAAGCAAGGGGCTATCATCCCAAACTGAAGCCACAGAGGAGAGCAGAGTAGATTAGGGAAGAGGAGTGTTTCGAGGCGAGGCGAAGAGAGGATGAGAGGCGAGGCTAAACAACCTCCCATTGAGATCATAGCCCTGTGCATTGATAGACTGTGACAGGAATCCATTACCCCCTGTTGCCCTTAGACAAGTAAAACACAACATCATTAGAATATGTGCATCTAGAAACAATGTTTAATTAATTTTCTCTTACGGATATGTCCCTGTTCAGGTCACACGTATGTATAGATCGCTTTGTGTCCAGGTTTTGGCCATTACAGAGTGATAATAAAACAAGGCTTTATTGTTGCAAAGATTTAGATAAATAAAAACAGAATTCTTAATTTGATTTCAATTGTTTCTGTTGAATGGGGCATAGTGAGTCTATGATTCATTGTGTGTTCATGGGAGTGGTCAGGGGAATACAGTATGTTCACTTTGAGAAAAGGCTGCAAGGGGCAGATTTTTAATATTGTTGCCAGTCAAAGAAATATGTAGAAAAAAACTCCTTAATGTAACTTTATGAGTCACAGAACTTAAAGGATAACCTAATGTCCCAACAGTGTGAGTGTATTGTGTATAAACAATGCTAAAATAACTAGAAAAATATAAAACTACCTCTGTATATTAAAATTCTAAATGCATTTTTTTTACAACAGCCGGGAACAAATCATTACTATTTCTCCCTCAGGAACATTTAAGGTCAATTAAAACCTGTTTCTTATACACAGAAACTAGGACAATCGCTAACAGATTATTTGATGTGTTGGTAACTATTTACCTAAATATTTGTCGGAATGTTTCAATGAATCATCATCATCATTAGTAAAAAATATTCATAAGTATATTCTTAAAGCGCACCTGTGAGTCAACCTTTAATTAGCGGCTTTGTTTTCAGTCATATTTGGCCTAGCCAACCAGGAATAAAATACTCACATTATCCACATGTAGATTGTAACTGAGTGAGAAAAAAAGGGGGGGGTGGGCAGTGTGCCAGTTTAATGTAAAAAATGTTTCTCTCTCAGGTAATTCAAACCTTCAGTGCAAAGGACCAGGATCTGCCTCAAAATGGTCATAAGTTCTCCTTCAAACCGTCAGAGAAGGACATCAACAACAAGAACTTCACTATCCGCGACTTTGGAAGTGAGTTATCTTGACCAGGTTTCTGACACTATGCCAGGGAGGAAGAAAAAGTAGTCCTGATAATGAAGAAGTATGATGACAGCATCTAACATATCTCTAGGTGATACAGTGCATCCAACATAACACCTGCAAGGTCACAGGCTTTAACCTTTAGACTTGTGTTGTTGTGAGTACCTTGTGTTTTTGTGAGCACCTGATATACAGTGTTATCTTACATATCCAAGCAACATAATATATATTTCTAGACATTTTGTGCAGGAACCATGGCCATTACCACCATTGGGAGTCAACTGTGTAATATAATTGATTTGTGATTATTATAAATGTAGAAAAATGTTTACTGTTGTGTTAATTCTATAGAATTGATGTTGTCATATAGTATATTCTCAGAAAGGTCATGTGTCTCTTTCCAATGGGGATATTGTGAAACACAGCCTTGGAAGACTAACATGCAAAGGAGGGTAAAGACGAGTGTGACCTATTGCAATARGAAGCTGTGGAAACGCATGCATTTCTCAACCTTGAAGAGAGACCTGGCTAGAACCTCTGATCCAGTTTTACTTTTTGGACACAGCGTCTCACAGCTTTTTGCCCTGCCATCACATTGCCAAGAMACACAATCTCCAGATTCAGGGGTGAGATCTGATATGCAGGGACAAGGCATTCAAATCACCACTGGCGAAGTCTAGCAAAGCAGGAGAAAAGAGAAAAAATACAGATGGCATTCCAAATGGCACCCTTTTCCCTTTGTAGTGCACTACTTTTGACCAGAGCCCATAGTCTGTGCATAAAATTGAAAGTATTTTTTGACACCTTGAACCCCTGTCAGGAGAAAGTCCCATGCTTTGTCAGACGAACAAACCAATCCTGACAGGGGTCAGACAGTCTAGACACAGTGGACAGGTATGGGGCTGGTCCAAGCTGACACATCGCCTCGTTCCTGAGAAACACTGTCCAGGTCTATTCCTCTGACCAACTTCACACCTGCTGCAGCACCAGCCCCAACACCACCTTACTTTCTGAGTACATGCTTCCCTTACTCTTCTTTGCAGGCAATGTTAGCTGAATGAACAAAACCAAACAGTTTCCCAGAGCACTCAGTTGTAGGGGGTAAGGCTGCCATGTTGTCCCGTAGGCAGTTTAAATGTTTTCTGAGGCAACATGGTGGCTGATGTCAGGTCAGGTCAGCCTTGTTAATGACACGGGGCAGTAAAACAACCAACTTACATCATTTCTGATGTAATTTCCAACAGGCACACATGCACAAGAAAACACAGATTCATTGTCTCATTGTATAGGTTAGTGTATCCCAAATAAGACTATTAACAATGGCTGTTTCTTTGTACCATATCCTTAATAAGACTATATTACTATTCATCCATAGTTAAACAATGGGGTGTTTTGTTTATTTCTGTCCCAGATAACACAGCCGGGATAGTGACTCTGCAGAGCGGTTTTCGACGGCGTTCCCAGAAGATCTACTTCCTGCCCGTTGTAATCCAGGACAACGGCTACCCCGTCCAAAGCAGCACAGGCATCCTGACCATCCGTGTGTGTGGCTGCGAGTCAGACGGATCACTCCTCACCTGCAGCGCAGAGGCCATCTTCCTCCCGGTGGGGCTGAGTACAGGGGCTCTGATAGCCATCCTCCTGTGCATTATCATTCTACTAGGTGAGTCATTTATGCCTCATTCACTCCTCCTAGTCAGAATTTACTGTCTTATGCTGTTTATCCTTGTAAGGCCCACCCAGAGCATGAACCAACGTTCACAAAAACACTAACATACCCACAAAGCAGTGTCGTAACCACTAGACTAACCAGCACAATAGTCAGTGTATTGTCATTCTACTGGGTGAGTATTGAGTAATTTACTCTTGTCGTTGGGTCTACTAAATTATGACTGTGTAATTTCTCCTGGTGGGGCATAGTACAGGGGCTCTGATAGCCCTTTTTCTGTGCATCGTTATCCCTAAAACAAAAAAACACATGCTTTAACATGAAATTTCACATGTGAAATCATATGTTTTTGGAGCACTTCAAATTTGCTAACATGTCACGTGTAGTTTCATGTTATTACATGTTGTCATGTTATCACATTAAGTTCACATGTGAAATTCATGTGTTTTGCCTTAAGGAATTCTACTAGATGAGTCATTTACAGTAATGACTGTGTAACAGAATGGTGAATGTCCCTGTCCATACAACCCAGGAGAGAAACCCACATTAACATCACTTATGAAGGCTAGCCCTAACCCTAGCTGTAATGCAACCCTTACCCCTACAAGCTGACGAATCATAACCGCTTGCCTTACTAAAACTATAGTATTGGTTGGCTTGGCCGGTGGCAAAAATAATTTAGCTTTCAGGGAAACTGATGCCACTGCCCGGTAGATTAGCTCACACTGGCTATTTAGTTCACAGATGTTCACAGACAGATATGACAGCTCAACTTCTAGCTCCTAATCAACTTTGCAGTATTTTTTTTTTTTCTGTGTTATTTCTTACATGATTAGCCTAGATTTTCTTTTGTGTTAATACATACAGCCGGAATTTTTGGGGGGATATCAGAACAACGGTAACTCACCAGCATTACGACCAGGAATACGAATTGGAATCTTTGTTCGCACCCCCCAGGGCAATTTAATTAATCCAGTGGCTACTCCAAAGCACTGCCAGCYGAGAAGAGGAATTCAGAGTAGACGTTTTGTCAGGAGGCGTGCACACCATCCATCACTTCCAAGTATATTACTCGCTAACGTTCAGTCTCTGGATAATAAAGTAGACAAGCTCAGGGCAAGGATCTCCTTCCAGAGAGACATCAARGATTGTAACATACACTGTTTTACAGAAACATGGCTCTCTCGGGATATACTGTCCTCATCCATACAGCCAGCTGGGTTCTTAGTATTTTGCACAGATAGGAATAAAGAACTCAGAGAAGAAGAAAGACGGGGGTGTATGTTTCATGATTACCTATTCATGGTGTGACTGTGATAACATGCAGAAACTCAAGTTCTTTTGTTCACCCGACCTAAAATACCTCACAATCAAATGCCTCCTAAGAGAATTCTTATAGTCACAGCCGGTTATTTTCCCCCTCAAGCCAAAACCACAACGGCCCTCAAAGAACTACACAATAACTAAATCTGATAATGGGGCCGGAAGAAATGGAAGCAGTTTTACGGGCGCCCAACCAATTGTGCTATTATGTGTTTTTTTTGCGTTATTTGTAATTTATTTTGTACATAATGTTTCTGCAACCGTATCTTACYGCAGAAAAGAGCTTCTGGATATCAGGACAGCGATCACTCACCTCGGAACAAGCAAGACTCACAACAAGCAAGACTCACATGATATTCTCCAAACACCCGGCAGGGCCGACATCCCAGTTATTCGCAAGAGGAAGCGACGCAGGTACAGAGGACGAAGAGAAGGATGCCTCGTCAGGACCCGCAGAAGGCGAGTAGGAGAGCTGCCGTTACCGTCAACATTACTCGCCAACGTGCAATTATTGGACAATAAATTAGACGAGGTACGATCACAAATATCCTACCAACCTGACATCAAAAACTTCACGGAATCGTGGCTGAATGACGACATGGATATTCAGCTAGCAGGATATACGCTGCACCGGCAGGATAGAACAGCACACTCCGGTAAGACGAGGGTGGGCAGTCTGTGCATATTTGTAAACAACAGCTGGTGCACGAAATCTAAGGAAGCCTCTAGATTTTGCTCACCTGAAGTAGAGTAAATTGTGATAAATTGCAGGCCACCCTACTTGCCTAGAGAGTTCTCAGCTATACTTTTCGTGGCTGTTTATTTACCACCACAAACAGATGCTGGCACTAAGACCTGTATAAGGATATAAGCAAACAGGAAACCACTCACCCAGAGGCGGCGCTCCTAGTGGCCGGAGACTTTAATGCAGGGAAACTAAAATCAGTTCTACCAAATCTCTATCAACATGTTAAATGTGCAACCAGAGGGAAAAACATTCTAGATCACCTGTACTCCACACACAGAGACGCGTACAAAGCTCTCCCTCGCCCTAGATTTGGTAAATCCGAACACAACTCTATCCTCCTGATTCCTGCTTACAAGCAAAAATGAAAGCAGGAAGCACCAGTGACTCGGTCTATAAAAAAGTTGTCAGATGAAGCAGATGCTAAACTACAGGACTGTTTTACTATCACAGACTGGAACATTATCTGGGATTCTTCCGATGACATTGAGGAATACACCACATCAGTCACTGGCTTTATCAATAAGTGCATCAAGGACGTCGTCCGAACAGTGACTGTACGTACATACCCTAACCAGAAACGATGGATTACAGGCAACAATTGCACTGAGCTAAAGGGTAGAGCTGCAGCTTTTAAGGTGCGGGACTATAACCCGGAAGCTMACAAGAAATCCCGCAATGCCCTACTACGACCCATCAAACAGGCAAAGCGTCAATACAGGGCTTAGATTGAATCATGCTACACCGGCTCTGACGCTCGTCGGATGTAGCAGGGCAAACTATTACAGACTACAAAGGGAAGCACAGCCGCGAGCTGACCTGTGACACCAGCCTACCAGACGAGCTAAATCACTTCGATGCTCGCTTCGAGGCAAGCAACACTGTGGCATGCATGAGAGCATCAGCTGTTCCAGGCGACTGTGTAATCCCGCTCTCCGTAGCCAACGTGAGTAAGACCTTTAAACAGGTCAACATACACACGGCTGCGGGGCCAGACAGATTACCAGGACGTGTGCTCCGGGCATGTGCTGACCAACTGGCAGGTGTCTTCACTGACATTTTCAACAAGTCCCTAAATGAGTCTTTAATACCAACATGTTTCAAGCAGACCACCATAGTCCCTGTGGCCAAGAACACAAAGTCAACCTGCCTACATGACTACAGACCCGTAGCACTCACGTCTGTAGCCATGAAGTGCCTTGAAAGGCTGGTAATGGCTCACATCAACACCATTATCCCAGAAACCCTAAACCCACTCCAATTTATATACCGCCCAAACAGATCCACAGATGATGCAATCTCTATCGCACTCCACACTGCCCTTTCCACCTGGACAAAAGGAACACCTATGTGAGAATGCTATTCATTGACTACAGCTCAGCGTTCAACACCATAGTACCCTCAAAGCTCATCACTAAGCTAAGGAACCTGGGACTAAACATCTCCCTCTGCAACTGGATCCTGGACTTCCTGACGGGCCGCCCTCAGGTGGTGAGGGTAGGTAGCAATACATCTGCCACGCTGATCCTCAACACTGGAGCTCCCCAGTGGTGCGTGCTCAGTACCCTCCTGTACTCCCTGTTCATCCATGACTGCATGGCCAGGCACAACTCCAACACCATGATTAAGTTTGCAGACGACACAACAGTGGTAGGCCTGATCACCTACAACGACGAGACAGCCTATAGGGAGGAAGGCAGAGACCTGGCCAGGTGGTGCCAGAATAACAACCTATCCCTCAACGTAACCAAAACTAAGGAGATGATTGTGGACTACAGGAAAAGGAGCACCGAGCACACCCCCATTCTCATCGACGGGGCTGTAGAGGAACAAGTTGAGAGCTTCAAGTTCCTTGGTGTCCACKTCAACAACAAACTAGAATGGTCCAAAGCACACCAAGACAGTCGWGAAGAGGGCACGGCAAAGCCTATTCCCCCTCAGGAAACTAAAAAGATTTAGCAGGGGTCCTGAGATCCTCAAAAGGTTCTACAGCTGCAACATCGAGAGCATCCTGACCGGTTGCATCACTGCCTGGTACGTCAATCGCTCGGCCTTCGACCGCAGGGCACTTCAGAGGGTAGTGCTTACAGCCCAGTACATCACTGGGGCAAAGCTGCCTGCCATCCAGGACCTCTAATCCAGGCGGTGTCAGAGGAAGGCCCTAAAAATTGTCAATGACCCCAGACACCCCAGTCATAGACTACTACCGCATGGCAAGCGGTACCGGAGTGCCAAGTCTAGAACAAAAAGGCTTCTCAACAGTTTTACCCCCAAGCCATAAGACTTCCTATGGTAACACAGGGGCCCCACAAGGGTGCATGCTCAGCCCCCTCTTTTATTCCCTGTTCACTTATGACTGGGTGGTCAAGCACGCCTCCAACTCAATCATCACGTTTGCAGACGACACAACAGTGACGAGACAGCCTACAGCGAGGATGTGAGGGCCCTGGGAGAGTGGTGTCAGGAAAATAACTTCTCACTCAATGTCAACAAAACAAAGGAGCTGATCGTGGACTTCAGGAAACAGCAGAGGGAGCACACCCCCATCCACATCGATGGGACAGCATTGGAGAAGGTGGAAAGCTTAAAGTTCCTCGGCATACACATCACTGACYATCTGAAATGGTCCACAACAACAGCGCCTCTTCAACAGCGCCTCTTCAACCTCAGGAGGCTGAATAAATTTGGATTATCCCCTTAAACCAACACACACTTTTACAGATGCACAATTGAGAGCATCCTGTTGGGCTGTATCACCGCCTGGTATGACAACTGCCCTCACCCGCAGGGCTCTCCAGAGGGGGMTGTGATCTGCCCAACACATCACCGGGGGCAAACTACCTGCCTTCCAGGACATCTACAGCACCCAATGTCACAGGAAGGCCAAAAAGATCATCATGGACATCAACCACCCAAACCACGGCCTGTTCACCCCACTATCATCCAGAAGGCATGGCAGACTCGACAGCCTTGGTTTCTCAAATGATTGCCTCGCCTGGTTTACCAACTACTTCTCTGATAGAGTTCAGTATGTCAAATCGGAGGGCCTGTTGTCTGGACCTCTGGCAGTCTCTATGAGGGTGCCACYGGGTTCAATCCTCGGGCCGACTCTCTTCTCTGTATACATCAATGATGTTGCTCTTGCTGCTGGTGATTCTCTGATACACCTCTACGCAGACGACACCATTCTGTATACTTCTGGCCTCTCTTTGAACACTGTGTTAACTAACCTCCCGACGAGCTTCAATGCCAACTCTCCTTCCGTGGCCTCCAACTGCTCTTAAACGCAAGTAAAACTAAATGCATGCTATTCAACCGATCACTGTGCGCACCTGCTCGCCCGTCCAGCATCACTACTCTGGACAGCTCTGACTTAGAATACGTGGACAACTACAAATACCTAGGTGTCTGGTTAGACTGTAAACTCTCCTTCCAAACTCAGATTAAACTTCTCCAATCCAAAATTAAATCTAGAATTGGCTTTTTATATTGCAACAAAGCATCCTTCACTCATGCTGCCAAACACATACCCTCGTAAAACTGACCATTCTACCGATCCTCGACTTCGGTGATGTCATCTATAAAATAACCTCCAACACTCTACTCAACAAACTGGATGCAGTCTATCACAGTGCCATCCGTTTTGTCCCTAAAGCCCCATACACTACCCACCATTGCGACCTGTACGCTCTCGTTGGTTGGCCCTCGCTTAATACTCGTCGCCCACTGGCTCCAGGTCATCTACAAGTCTCTGCTAGGTAAAGCCCCGCCTTATCTCAGCTCACTGGTCACCATAGCAGCACCCACCTGTAGCACGCGCTCCAGCTGGTATATCTCACTGGTCACCCCCAAAGCCAATTCCTCCTTTGGTCGTCTTTC
Organism: Salvelinus sp. IW2-2015; assembly: GCF_002910315.2. Classification (NCBI taxonomy): domain Eukaryota; kingdom Metazoa; phylum Chordata; class Actinopteri; order Salmoniformes; family Salmonidae; genus Salvelinus; species Salvelinus sp. IW2-2015. The sequence goes on from NC_036867.1 coordinate 22,447,318, forward strand.
CTTCCAGTTCTCTGCTGCCAATGACTGGAACGAACTGCAAACATCTCTGAAGCTGGAAACACTTATCTCCCTCACTAGCTTTGAGCAGCTCACAGATTACTGCACCTGCACATAGCCCATCTGTAATTTAGCCCAAACAACTACCTGTTCCCCTACTGTATTTATTTATTTTGCTCCTTTGCACCCCATTATTTCTATTTCTACTTTGCACATTCTTCCACTGCAAATCTACCATTCCAGTGTTTTACTTGGTATATTGTATTTACTTCGCCACCATGGCCTTTTTTTGCCTTTACCTCCCTTATCTCACCTCAGTTGCTCATATTGTATATAGACTTATTTTCTACTGTATTATTGACTGTATGTTTTGTTTATTCCATGTGTAACTCTGTGTTGTTGTATGTGTCGAATTGCTTCCTTTATCTTGCCAGGTCGCAGTGCAAATGAGAACTTGTTCTCAACTAGCGTACCTGGTTAAATAAAGGTGAAATAAAAAATAAATTAAAAAAAGGCGAGGTTAGTACAGGTGCATCAAAGCTGGAACCGAAAGACTGAAAAACAGCTTCTATCTCAACCATCAGACTGTCAAATAGCCTTCACTAGACGGCTTCCACCCGGTTACACAACCTTGCACCTTAGAGGCTGCTGCCCTATATACATAGACTTGGACACTGGCCACTTTAATACTGGAACACTAGTACCTTTAATAATATTTAAATCATGTTTACATAATGCTTTACTCATCTCATATGTATATACTATACTGTATTCTAATCTACTGCATTTTAGTCAATGCCACTCCGACATTGCTCAATCTAATATTTATATATTTTTAATTCCATTCTTTTACTTTTAGATGTATGTGTATAGTTGTGAATTGTTAGCACTGTTGGAGCTAGAAAACAATTTTGCTACACCCGCAATAACATCTGCTAAATAGTGTTACAGTAAGTGACCAAACAATTCCATTTGATCTGCTCTCCAAACCATTGTGATCCATTTAACAATGTATTGTGAGATCCTCACAGACCTCACAGACTTGTCGACGTGACATTGGAGCAGAATGAAGAGGCATTCCTTGTTCTTATTCACGGGGGCTAGGATTTAATTACAGAGTAAATATAATGGAGTGCTGAGATATGAGCCTTGATGGATAGGAATGAGGGAGGTGCCTGAGCCCCCCCGCCCCCCCCCCCCCCCCCCCCCCGGATATCGGATCGACCTCGTAAAACATCACCCAATCCCATTGTCTCATTACTCCTTGGACACGGACTGATTTAAGCTTTAACTTAACCCTAAAGGTCAGGGCTGTAAAACTTGTCTTTAGAGTATTGTCTTAAACTCATCCCACTTAAAGAGAAGCTCATCTGCATTCATAGCAGCTTGTTTCCAGGGTGTGTGTGTCATGAACGGCTGTAAAAATGTGTCATTATTTTGCAGTGCCCGTGACCAATACAGAGTGGTCAAAATGTTTTAAAATTACACTCACCGCCTCCATCACTGATGATTGTGGCTGAGGAGTTGTTCATCAGCGGAATGCGAAGAGTCATGAGCCACTCATGTATGCCATTAGGCAGTTCATTCAAGCGGGTGGTCAGTGAAAAGAAGCCTGCACATGCATAGTGTAGTGTATGAGAGCATTGCCCACACATACTTGACGACTGGGATTCCTAATCCAGTGCAACCTTCATCTGCCTTTCCAGCTGTTTGGGTGATGGCACTCCTGTATCCGCTTGGTCAGCCAAATCAAATCAAATGTTATTTGTCACATACACATGGTTAGCAGATGTTAATGCGAGTGTAGCGAAATGCTTGTGCTTCTAGTTCCGACCATGCAGTAATATCTAACAAGTGATCTAACCTACCAATTTCAGAACAACTACCTTGTACACACAAGTGTAAAGGAATGAATAAGAATATGTACATAAAAATATATAAATGAGTGTTGGCCGAACAGCATAGGCAAGATAGAGTAYATGGTGTAGAGTACAGTATATACATATGAGATGAGTAATGTAGGGTATGTAAACATTAGATAAAGTGGCATTGTTTAATGTGGCTAGTGATACATGTATTACATCAAGATGCAGTAGATGGTATAGAGTACAGTATATACATATGAGATGAGTAACGTAGGGTATGTAAACATTATATAAAGTGGCTAGTGACACATTTATTATATCAATTTTTCCATTACTAAAGTGGCTAGAGTTGAGTCAGTATGTTGGCAGCAGCCACTCAACGCTAGTGGCTGTTTAACAGTCTAATGGTCTTGAGATAGAAGCTGTTTTTCAGTCTCTCGGTCCTAGCTTTGATGCACCTGTACTGACCTCGCCTTCTGGATGAAAGCGGGGTGAACAGGCAGTGGCTCGGGTGGTTGTTGTCCTTGATGATCTTTTTGGCCTTCATGTGACATCGGGTGGTGTAGGTGTCCTGGAGGGCAGGTAGTTTGCCCCCGGTGATACGTTGTGCAGACCTCACTACCCTCTGGAGAGATTTACGGTTGTGGGTGGAGCAGTTGCCGTACCAGGCAGTGATACAGCCCGACAGGATGCTCTTGGTTGTGAATCTGCAAAAGTTTGAGTGTTTTTGGTGACAAGCCGAATTTCTTCAGCCTCCTGAGGTTGAAGAGGCGCTGCTGCGCCTTCGTTACCACGCTGTCTGTGTGGGTGGACCATTTCAGTTTGCCCGTGATGTGTACGCGCCGAGGAACTTAACTTTCCACCCTCTCCACTACTGTCCCGTCAATGTGGATAGGGGGCTGCTCCCTCTGCTGTTTTCTGAAGTCCACGATCATCTCCTTTGTTTTGTTGACGTTGAGTGTGAGGTTATTTTCCTGACACCACACTCCGAGGGCCCTCACCTCCTCCCTGTAGGCCGTCTTGTCGTTGTTGGTAATCAAGCCTACCACTAGTGTCATCCGCAAACTTGATGATTGAGTTGGAGGCGTGCATGGCCACGCAGTCGTGGGTGAACAGGGAGTACAGGAGAGGGCTCAGAACGCACCCTTGTGGGGCCCCAGTGTTGAGGATCAGCGGGGTGGAGATGTTGTTACCTACCCTCACCACCTGMGGGCGGCCCGTCAGGAAGTCCAGGACCCAGTTGCACAGGGTGGGGTTGAGACCCAGACCCACCCGTCTTGAGGGTCAGCGTGCACCCTCAGGGGTGCATGCTTAGTCCTCTCCTGTACTTCCTGTTCACCTACGACTGCGTGGCCACGCACGACTGCAATGCCATCATCAAGTTTGCTGATGACACGACAGGGGGTAGGCCTGATCTCCAACGATGGTGAGACAGACTATAGGAAGGAGGTCAAAGACCTGGCAGTGTGAAACTGCAGGGCACCAAAATCAAAACAAGAAAAATCCCATAATTAAAATTCCTCTAACATAGAAGTATTTTACACCATTTTAAAGAAAAAATGTGCGTTAATCCAACCACAGTGTCCGATTTCAAAATCTCTTTTCGGCGAAAGCAGAACATATCATTATATTAGGTCAGGAACTAGTCACAGAAAGCATTCGGCCATTTTTCAACCAAAGAGAGGAGTCACAAAAAGCAGAAATATAGATAAAAATGAATCACTAACCTTTGATCTTCATCAGATGACACTCATAGGACTACATTTTACACAATACATGTATGTTTTATTCGGTAAAGTTCATTTTATATCCAAAAATCTGAGTTTACATTGACGCGTTACGTTCAGTAGTTCCAAAACATCCAGTGATTTTGCAGAGAGCCACAGCAATTTACAGAAATGCTCATAATAAATGTTGATGAAAATACAAGTATTATGTCAAAAGATGTATAGAATCAATCTTTAGGATGTTTATCATAAATCTTCAATAATATTCCAACCGGACAATTCCTTTGTCTTTAGAAATTAAAGGGAACGGAGCTCGCGCTCATGGCCGCGCACTACTTAACTAAAGGCTTTCAATCAGACCACTGGTTCAAACAGCTCGTATTTGCTCCCCCTTCACAGTAGAAGCCTGAAACAACGTTCTAAATACTGTTGACATCTAGTGGAAGCCTTAGGAAGTGGAATCTGACCCCATAGACACAGTATATTGCATAGGCAATCACTTGAAAAACTACAAACTTCAGATTTCCCACTTCCTGGATGGATTTTCCTCAGGTTTTTGCCTGCCATATCAGTTTTGGTAACATCAGAGTGTTTTCTATCAAAATCTACTAATTATATGCATATCCTAGCTTCTGGGCCTTAGTAGCAGGCAGTTTAATTTGGGCACGCTTTTCATCCAAAATTCCGAATGGTGCCCCCTACCCTAGTCAAGTACCACAAAAAGTTCAGATCAGCTCAAAAAACAGCAGATTTGTTCAGGAGCCCGTAAAATGGCAGATATCCATTCCAGTGCCATTCTTTCTAGTATACTTAATCTGCTTAACCCATAGCCTACAATTTCTGCGATCCAGCGG